>NC_140921.1:4808671-5135390 GCF_045865225.1 Trachurus japonicus | reverse complement strand
CGACGGCTGTCTGCCCGACTGCAGGTGAATGCAGCATCAGTGTAACGCTCCATTCCTCCTCACTGCGTTACCGCGGTGACTTTTCACAGACGCCACCTCGACCTGAGCCGACAGCTCCGGTGTCTCCGCTGAGTTTCCGTGGTTTCCTACCGCCACTGAACGTAAAAACATATATCATATGAATATGAAGATATGAATGATATGAACGGCTAATTCAGAGCTGAAAGGAACACTTCAGTTTGTTGATGGGGGGGATTACTGATTAATGAAAAACAGACTTTTGAACCAAATAATCGATTTTCGTGAATAGATAACAGGAGAAGTTACACAATGTCCCTTTAAAGGTTAATTTGCGCCTGTATCTGTGGACGTTTGAGTCGTCCACCTGCTCTGCCCTGTGTGCACTTATTTACTTGAGTTTATACTTTTCTCACTAGGCTACATCATAGAAAGCACTGTGTGTATGTTTGTGTGTGTGTGTGTGTGTTTGTGTGCACACATCAACCTTCTAGTGCGGCAGCAGACAGACTCTGTGTCAGGAAAATGATGTCCTGGGGCTAAAACTGTCATAGTCACCTTCAGCCATGCAAACCTGCATTTTCTACCCCCCTGTACTGTAGATACACACACACACACACACACACACACACACATACAAGGAAAGCTTTTACACCATGTGCCCGGTGACCACTCCTGAATGTCAACACTTTCCCAGCAGCTGAACTGTTGTTTTATTTTCTGATGTACTCGGGCGTTTGTAGCTCCGGGTGCCGCCGCTTCTCACGTGTCGCCTCCATTTTTTATTTATTTTTTTTCTTGTTTCACCGTACAAACGTGTTTACACCTCGCGGTCGGAGCTGGAGCCCTCTACACCCTCTTCATGTGTGTTTCAGATGAAAAGACAAATTGTTTGCAGCTGCCGTTTGATGGACGTCGCACATCTTGACCCCTTTTTTATGTTGTGTGTGTATTTGCTGAATTTTGAAGAGATAGAAAGAACTGAAATGAGTGCGCTCCAGCTGATCTCTGTTTCTGTGATTACCTGGTCAACAGGTTGTAAAGTCTCAGGATGTTGTATTTGTAGCTTCATAATGGCACTTTTTATTTCCATTTCCCCTTTTCTAAACTGCCCTGTCCCAGAAAACGTCTCTAAAGCACAACGGTCACCAGCTGATTTGTTTGGTGATTTTTGGCGGTCGGACAGAAACATCCCAAACAAGCAGACCCCATCTTCACTGTTTGGTACTCTCCTGTTTTATAACCATGGTGATTGTAACTGTCTGTGAGACAGAATTCATTGTGTAAATTTATGTTTCACATGTTACAAAGATACAAAATAGATTTAAGTTCATGAAATGTTTAAAAAAGGTTAATTAATAGGAATAAATACAATAAATAATAGACTGAAAAGGGGCTTACATTTATAAATAAGTTGATGTCAGTTGATGAAACATGTCATGCTAAATCATTTCAAACCTTACGTGAGGACATTTCATTTTGAAAGTGTAAGGTCACATGACACATCTGTTTACACTGTGTTCAAGTGGCGCAAACGGTAATTGTGTTTTTTTTGTTTTATCTGTATTTTATTTCTTGGTTGTTTTAGCATTAGCCTTAGCATTAGCATTAGACTCTTATGGACTCTTATGCTTTTACTTATAGTTTTCACGGTGTCCTACGATTTTGTAACAACGTCAGTGGAGGAGGAGAAATAAAGCTGAAAATCTCGACATCAGTACGAATCGTGGCCTTTTGTTGGACCGGTGTAGCTACGGCGATAAGGGTGAGACCCATCAATCAATGAAAACATCAACAGCTGTGTGTGACCATAATCGCACAGATTATAGATTAGCTACACTTTATTATTATTATTATTATTATTATTAATCATAATATTTGCACATTTAATTGAGAAATCTTAAGAGTTTTTGTGTTTTAAAAAAAAAACTCAGCCCAATGAGATGGGAAAAGTAGCACTGGTTGCTAGGTAACAGACACAGGAGTTGATAAATGACGTCCCGGTGCCGGCTGGCTCTTTGTTCATATGCAAAGTTGATATTTCCCCCTTCACGAGTGCTGCTTCTTAATTTAACTTTGTGTGTGTGTGAGTGATACGGAGGCTAAAAGATTCACATTTAGGGACACACACCTGAATGACAGGCGTCGCGTCTCTCTCCGACTTTGAAACCCACCTCTTGTCTCTTATTCTCTCTCCTGTTGCTCTGTTTCCTTTTTTCTTTTGTCTTCCCCTCCGTCTGCTTCACACTGTTCCTCCTCCTCCTCTTCCTCCTCCACCACCGTGACGCTGGGATGTAACCTTTGAACGAGGCTTCTGCAGAGCACAGGACGAGCTTCACTGACCCCTAAGAAGTTCATCTTTTTTCTTTTTTTTTTGCCCCTTGGTAAAACCATCCACACCTGCTGCTGCTCCTTTATATCTCTGCTCCTTTCTCACACATGCGGACATAGTCTCTCTCCTCTCTCTTTTGCTTCCTCTGCACTCCCTCAAACCATTTTTTCACCTTGTTAGAGCAGCTTTTTTTCAGCTGGAGACAGGAAGGAGAGGGGAAACCGAGACAGAAAGTGGAGATGTTAAAGCACATAAGGCACACACACATATAAAATAATCATTTGCCAACAAGCAGCCAGGTGTAAAGAGGTTTCGCTACATCACTTACACTTCTTTATTTCTCCGCCATAAAACAAAACCATCTGCACCTGCAGCCGCCGGAGAACATCATTGCCTGTTTCCATATGATTTCTCTTCTGAACCCACATAACGTGACCTTTGTGTCCTGCAGCCGAGGAGTAAAACATATGATATGGATGTGTTTGAGGTGAACTGAGCCATATGCACAGCCACAAACAACCTGCATTTTCACACCCCACCCCACCACCAACCCCTCTTTTGTTCTCTCCCACTCTGTACTTTTCTCTGCTTCCTCCAAAGGCAGTGAATTCTGAATATGCAGGCAAACATACAGTCAAACATCCAGAATGCTGCCTTTGTGATAACCAGGAGGCACATTTCTCTCTATAAACAATATAAAAAATGGCATGTTTGCAAAGGCAGTTTTTTTTTGAGGGATTGAGGAAGAAGTTAGTTGAGTTTTTACCTGAAGTTTTGCAGCGACTGTGAGATGATGCGACTCCATTACTCTCAATTTCAGTCACAAAAACTGCATTTTAGTTGTGTGTTATAGCAGCACAACCTCTGGGTGTGTAGTTAGAGGTGATTTCTAACAGAAAACTACTGCCACTATATTCCTTAAAGATAGGAAAAGAGTTTGCTTCCCGGGGTGAACATTTTAGCACAAATTCAGAGTCAATATTTTATTTTAAGGCAGTAAACGTGTTCATTTATTCAAGTTTTCAGGCATAATTCATCCTCATTAGATAAGCTAATGAGGATAAGCTTCACTTTTATTGCATTTATGCAGTGCTACGTCCTTTGAGCAGATTGAAGGCTATCATGCAACAAAACGCCGCCATATTGGCAGGGAAGCGCACTTTCCATCCAGGCTCCTTATAAACACAGTTAGTGGTTATTAATGATGAGTAAAACATTTTTAACTGTGTTTATAAACTACATACTAATGAGTATTCGTGCATTATAAATGATGAATTCAGTATTTAATGCTTAACGAATGTTTAATAATGTGTACTTATTATAAAGTGTTACCACAACTTAACCCTATTCTAATGTTGGCTTTGTAGCAATGCTAAAACCAACAAGTAGCTCCTTTAAAACATATTTACTGTGAGAAAAGACGTTTTCATCTTTATTGTGACTCAGATTCAATATTCCTCACATGCAGTAGCTAATATAACCTTTAAATAAACTATTTTATATTCACTTCAGTGCTAATTGCAAACATACCATTAGTGTTGTCTGCAGCCGGGACGCATGCAGCCTCGCTCTGATGTGACATTATGTCGAATAGCAGCCGTCCGGTTTAGACACAGAATCATTAAATTGTGACACTCGCTGCTATAATGTCAGAAACAAACACCCAAGTTTTTCTGCAGGGCGCTGATAACACACGAGTCAATTAAAAACCCATTCACGTCGGCGGCTTTGCTCATATTTGCAGGAGGCGGGACAGCTGAGCAGCGAGAGCGAGCGCTGTGTAAACAAAAGGTCACCGTCTTGTGGGCATTAACAGTCATGTATCCTGCCTCTGATTAAAAGGGCAAGAATCACTTGCAAAGTGCAATGTCAGCCAAATTTGTACAGTATTGAATTATGCAGATTAAAATTACCTGTCACAGTGAGAGCGCCGCAAATATTTACTCTGTGACGGTTTGTTTATGCAGCTCCACTGTTAGAAGAATAAGAAGAAGGAAACTGGGGCAAAGCAGCAAAAGTCACTGAAATACAAACTATCAACAGATAATCTGTGTTGTCACGGCAACTTTCATACTGTAAACTGTGTTTACATGTCGAGAAAACACACACATATACACACACATTTGACATGTAGGGCACCAGGCAGCTTCACCTGTTATTGATGCCAGTAAAAATAAATCATGTTGACGAGGCGTTTTCTCCCCCCGGTGATGGATACAGCCTGAGGTAGGGGGCGCACACACACAAATACACACTACACACACACAAATACACACTCCACACAAACAAATACACACCTCTCAGTCCCAACATGTCCCTGTCCCTTTTTTATCCCTCCCTCCATCTTCTATGATAAAGAACATCCAAGAGCGGAGGTTGTATGTTTCTTTTCTTCACTCGTCTCCATCCTTCACCTCCTCCAGCTCGATCATCTTCCTCCTCCTCCTCCTCCTCCTCCCTGTCACCAAGTCAGAGGCAGCCGATGTCGTTACATTTGTCTGTAATCTACATAAACATAATTTACATATATAACGTTTTACATGCCACAGACTCATTAAAGCCGCACTAAGCAGACTGAAAAACAGCTTTTACCCTCATCTACCCCCCAGGAATAAAACCTGTTTTTTTAAATCTATTGTTTTTAATATTATCATTTATATTGGGGCAGATTAGCAAACCAATTGTGCATTTTATGACTAAAGCATGAAACTTTCAGCATTTCATTTACATACCTCAAGGTTTGATTTCAGACGTGGAACCACTTTGGTGGCTGACCTTTGGTGACCTTTAGGGGTCAGCATTGCATTTTTCCACATTATTCTCCATTGGAAACATATGAAGGTGTGTAATATCATGTAATAAAATGTTGAAATTCAACTGGGGGGGAAACCCCCTAAAAAAATACTCAAAGTAGCACAACCCACAGACCAGTGGCTGTTGACAATAACGCTCTATTCTATTCTGTTCTACTGCCACATCTGGTGCACACAGAGAAAATCTTCTGTCTGTCAGTCAATATGACAGCTGGACTCATATGGACTTTATTGTTTAACCACTGGTTTGTGTGCACTGTGTCAAACAACATATAACAACACCGTCAGATGAGTTGAAGGATAATTACTGGAGGTATTTATTTCTGACAGCTGGAGGTAAATTACCTATACGAGCCTGCATCCAGCCAATCAGCTCATATGTACCAACAGTATCTCTGTTAATCAAGATGGAGACCGTGTCTTGCACGTTTCACTTTGCTGAGCATAAATGCGCTGAATGAAAAAGTTCCCTGCTGAGTTTTCACCCTCTGCAGCTGCTGCCAAACTTTAAAGACAAACTCCTCTTTGTGCCTAAAGATAAGGAAGTTTTCTTTCCACTATTTTTTGTTTGCTTGTGATATGAAAGCTATTTTTTTTTTTCTTCTTTTTTTCGATGATGCTGCATGTTGGTTTTATGGGATGGAGGTGAAGGATGTGATCACTCGACAGAAAATTACCAAGACAACGGCTCAGGAGGGGGACGGGCGGATGTTGTTTACATGCCTGTGGTTCAGCTGATGTAAAACAACATGGCATCTCTCCGCTGTGGCGGCTGCTCACTGCTGCGACCGCGTGTCTTTCAAAGTCCTCATCCTCATAGGCGAGGTCATATACATACCCCCCCTTCTCCTCTTCCTCCTCCTTCAGCTGCCTCCTGAGCTTCTCTCCTTCCTTCCTCCATCCATCCATCCATCCATGCATCTTTTCCCAGCTGCATTCTCTGTGACCTTGCCACAGTGCACAACCTGTCAGCTTTACCCTGACCTCTCTCCCCTCTGACACGTAGCAGAGAAACACTCACCGAGACACTGAACAAGTCCTGATCTCACACACGTGTACTCATACTCACCACACGACCTCTACAGAGCAACATGAGGACGGAATCACACACACAAACACAAACCTATGAACACAAACACACAGGCCCCCACAGGAGCAGGGACTGTTCCTGTTTGCCTTTCGCATCATTGAACTCTCTTCATGTGAACGGGAGGTGGAGAGAGAGAGAAGAAGGAGGAGGGAGGTGGTTAATTGAGAGGAGTTTATTTATTTATTCTCCTTTTCCTGAACCAGGAACAGATCATTGTATCATTGCTGGTCAGTGTTGGTATCAGACCAGTGATACTGTCCAGACCTTGTAAGACATGAATCAGTCATGATTCAACTTTATTCTTTTCTTGGATTTGGATGCAGCGACCCACTGGACTGTGTTCCACCAGTTCAGCTTTGGAGAGGGTTCAAAACAGAAAACACTCAGTTCAGTCAGATCCAACCAGAAACTTTACTCTGTAATTATCATAGCACCACAATGTTCTGGTTTCAACTGGGATTCTCGGATCGCTGTTAACATGAAAACTATAGTAGCCAGAGACAGATGGCTGATTCTCTAATTGATAAACTGCAATAATCTCAAGAAAGAACATGTTTTTTTGTTTTTTTTTGTCTAAAATGATCTGTGGTGAACTTAGTTACAGTACTACTTGTTTTTGTCAACTGAACTCTTTATATTGTGTGTTATTCAGTTGGTAGTTTTGCTGATACTTCAGTGAAGCACCAGTGACAATGGTCTATAAAACATTTAAAAAACACCTCAATTAGTTTTTATTGAATTTTGTGTTGGTCACAGAGTGAAGCAAAAACAACAATGTGGATTGCATAATGATTTTTTTTTTTTTACTAGTGATTTGAGAGGTTTTGATATTGGTGCCACAGTTTGTCAGTACAGGTAGGGTCGCCAACCGTCCCTTAAAATACGCAATCGTCCCGTATTTGGACACTAAAAGACCTTATTAAACTGATAAGGTACGCACTTTTGAAAATCCATGTTACCCCCTGTCCAGTATGTATATATATCTATATGAAGAGTTCTTTTCCAAAACGCTATAAATCCATTTTAATAGTTTTCCAGAAAATGACATTTTTTACCTAGACCCACCCATTTTGTTAATATTCAATTTATCCTGTTAAAATGATTGTTGGCTCAGTCTGGACATGTTGAACAATGATTATTAAATCAAACAACAATATTGTTGATTAAAAACTCAAAGTTTATTTTATTTTTTCTCAAAACGCTATAAATCCACATTTAAAAAAACAAAAATTGATGGTTTCTGTCTTGAAAAACCAACCAACATGACATGAGAACATCACTGAGGTGCTGCGTGTCTCTCTCTCTCTCTCTCTCTCTCTCTCTCTCTCTGTGTGTGTGTGTGTGTGTGCGCGCACGTCGGGGGAGGGAGGGGGGCGGTAATGATGTCTGTCTCTTTACATGTTAAACAAAGAGAACTATGGACTATGGAAGTTTTAATAGTCAAAATACAGACGCTATCATGATGTGAGCACATGTTGCTGTAAACAAAACTACGTCTTTGCTGTTAAAAAAAATTTTAAAAAATCGATCGTTGATACGGAGGACACCCGGCGTTACGGGGGGGCGGGGCTCGTACGGTATGCGGGGGATGTGGGGGTATACTTAACGGCACAGTGTCCACCACATAAACAGATACAGTAATTAACACAGAACCCAGAAACTACTGAATGAATGACTGAAAACAGACCTGGGTTCAGAGCACCGCCATGTTGGACTGCATGGAGCTGCTCATAGAATTCTGAGGAGAGGGAGGAGATGTCGCGTTTTGGCTAAAAATAGACTTGGCACTTATCGCGGTTTGGAGGGAAACTGCATCTTGCGGTACCTTTTAAACAGGGAAATGTAGCGATTTGACGTGATACGTTGATGGAGCAGTGAATAGGCTCAGTACACAGCAAAATGGCGTGACAAACTCATTTTTTTTAAATTTGGCGTTTATCGCATTTTGGAAAAGAGCTCTTCATATATATATAGATATATAGCTGTACTGAAATTAAACTCACTCGCCCATAAAAGACGTGCTAACCCACTTGCCAAGTGGTCATTGACCTCTTGGCGAAACGGTTAGCATCGTTGCCCGCGGTGTGGGAGTATAACGGAGGTCCGCGGGTATAGTCACAGTTACAACGTACCAGTGAGGAGAAGTGACGACGTGTGGCGGTTAGCGGTACTGAAGTTAAACTCACTTGCCCATAAACAATGTGCTAACCCACTTGCCAAGTGGTCATTGACCTCTTGGTGAAACAGGTAGCATTGTTGCCCGTGGTAGAGGAGACACGGGTTTGAAACCCACTCAGGGCAGGCCAGACAACATCGGTTACATGGTTAATGCAACTGTTCAAACCAAACAACACAACTCATCCAAAGCACAGAACAGGACTGTCATTGTTCTGCAGCTCAGCACTGATGCTGCTTCACCACATACTTTGAGATCTCTCAGACTTCTGAGCTCAAAAGGAAACAGACGACCTTGTTGTTGTTGTTGATCAGAACGAACTCAATCTGTCCAAAAATTATACGTTTTTTCAGAAGATGGGCCAATCAGCTGCACCTCAGTGGACAGCACAATCAGGATCTGGGAGCTTCAATGGCATCAAAACGTTGAATTTTCTAAAAGTTTGCATCGAGATGTGTGAGACGCTGTCGCTTGTTGTGTTGATATTTCTGAAGTTCTGTCTGCTCCTTGAGTGTCTTTTGAAGCAGGAGTGTTTGCTTTCAAAAGCTCACGGTCCACAGCCGCATGAATCTGAGAAAGTGAAGAAAGCGTAGTGGGTGAGGCGGGAACACTTTGGTTTGTTTCTCCGCTGCAGAGAGTTGTATCCTTGTTGCCACTCAATTGTGACTCTGAATGCTAAAGAAAGAGAAAAGCTGGCAGCCTTCACACTGCAGACTTTTGAATGTGTTTCTGCAGATTTCCCTGTTAGATTTTTAGATGTGTTTTCTTCCAGTGAAAGACTCCTATTGTTCTTCAGTCCACAGTCTAACTGAGGGAGTGGGCCTTGGACAGTGTGCAACACAAAAGGCCCAAAAAAGAAAAGTAAATCACATTATCCGTGTAAAGAATTTACCTAAATGTGCCGAGGTTATAGATTCAGCTGTTACACAACATACCTCAGCATCTTAAAGGAGTTTTCTTTTGCTTATTTGAACCAGTTGTGTTGCAGTTCTGACAAAAGATGATTACTTTTAACTCAGTTTACATTTTTAATATTGAAATAAGTGTCTTTAAATAAAAAAAGACACCAATGTCACACAAAGATAATGTGGTTGCTGTTGTCTCACAGTCCAAGTCATGTGCTGTTGGTTTTATATTCAGTCTAATAATGAGGCAACCTGTAGAAACGTTACAGCAGAGCAATAAGGCATCGCTCCGTCCGACTCGGGGCGACGCCTTTCAACTTCCTCAGAGGTGAATTCTTACATAATCCTCCCTCCAGCAGGATCCAGGAGTCCTCATTATGGTCACACGGATACGGAGACGAGGATCATTTGTTGATCGCTGCGAGTGAGATAACACTGCAAGTGGGATGCAGTGTAAGAAACGACAACCTTGCTTCATGTTACTTTAATTCTCCTTCTCTGTTTTTTACTTTTTGGGTCTACTGCTGGTTTTTTTTTGTGTGAGTGAGTGTGCTCTGAACCCATCTGTGTGAGCAGCTGGTGTTCTTGCAGGACGACGTTGCCCCTGAGCAGCTCTCAGCTCCTCAGTAGCACTTTTTCAAGATGTTTTTCACATGTTCAGCCCACCCACTGTGATTGGACAGTGTCCTTGAGTTTGAAAAAAAATGTTATTTAAAAAAAAAAAAAACTTGTTTACTCTATCCAGCTGTCAAATTACATCACATTTGGTGTGGAGAAGGTGTTATTTCTTAAATGTCATCTCTTGCTGCCATTTGCAGCAGCGAAACAAGGTGAATATATTTTCCATTTCGTGATTGTCACACATCTCCGCTTTGAAAACAAAAAGGCCCGGCGTGTTTGCTGTTGTCGTTTAAGCAGCCACAAATCATTTGTGTGCATGCATTCGCATAGCTTTGAAGATAAAAGACTTTCATCTTGCAAGCAACAAAGTCATTCTCACAGGGCTTAAAACACTGCCAGTGTGATGCAGCACTCTCTTCCCCCAGAAGAGGTCTGCACAAGGTCAGACGTTCAGCAGCAGCAGAACAGAGGCTGGCGCCGGCGTCGGCCAGAACAACCGATGGTAGCGGTGCCACGGACTGAACCCACGTTGCTGTCACACCTTATCAAAACAGACAGGTGGTCACAGCTTGTCATGAAATTCTGCCTTTGTAGTAGAAAGGCTGCAGGTTGGACCCAACACGACCTCCAACCCCAAACAACCCGACAGGTTGTTTGTCTCCGCTCCAGGATCAAAACAATGGGAACCAACTGTCAGTCATAAGAGTCAACATGTGGCTCAGGTGGTGGGAAATAACCAACCACGATATTCACTTCTGAAACAAAATGTCACTCTGGTGCATCTCGTTGACCCATCATTCTGATCGTATACCTCCATCTTGTATCATCTTCTTGGGTTTAGCTCCTAGATGAGTCCAGTGGCCTTGGGACAAAGGACAGTCGAGCTTCTGTGGTGGAGACAGCAGGGCGTAGGTGACCTGGGAGTCCAGAAACCGTCATCTTTTTAAAGGGACAACAAGGAGTTTCTATTTGGTTATAAAAAAAGTCTCACGTTAATGTGGATGAATCTACGCTACCCACACTTGTTAATGGGTCCATTTTCGATAAATATATCGTTTTGTCTCTATCGTTATTTTGTTATTATTGTTAGTGGTGGAAATGCTGGGCGAGCCGACCAGCGTTTCCTTACTTTCGGTTTCGTGGACGCTGCCCGGCGGGTCATGGGAATAACGCCTCTGAATCGCCCTTTATGGTCGGAACTACGACGGTATGTGATCGTCTTCGAACCTCTGACTTTTATTGTTAATGAATGAAAACATTCTTGGCAAGAAGTCCATCTTACGCCGGTCCAAGAATTTCACCGTGCACGCGGAGGCTCATGGTAAATGTAGTATGAGAACACTTCGCTTTCCAAAACTCCTCGTTGTCCCTTTAAGTTTTAAATTTAAAAATGCTAGTGGTGGCAGCTCTGGTGAGTGTAGGTGTGACCGATGTTGTCTGGCAATGCCCTGAGTGAGTTTCTAACGCGGGTCTCCTGCACTGCAAACCGTTTCGCCAAGAGGTCAGTGACCACTTGGCAAGTGGGTTTGCACGTCTTTTATGGGTGAGTGAGTTTAGCTTCAGTACCGCTAACCGACACACGTCGTCACTGCTCCTCACTGGTACCTTGTGACTGTGGCTATACCCACGGACCTCCATAACACAGGTATCAGGAGGTAGGCTAACACCATGCGAGACGCAGACTTTGATGGTCCAGAAAGTAACAAAACTTACCAGGAGCAGGCTCAAAGACTGACCAGCCACCAGTGAGTAACCTGACTGGCTGTGGTCGCCTCCCTGCTTGTTCGTCTGTGGATATCCTCATTCATCCAGGTCATCCTTGTCTCTGGGCGACAAATTGAATCGAAGGCAACTGGACGTATTTTTCTAGGAAGATGTTTCGCTTCTTAATCAAGGGGCTTCAGCGGTTTGCAATGCATCGTCGGACTAGTCCTCACTAGTCAGACTGATGCGTTGCGAACTGATGGAGCCCCTTGGACTACTTAACTATGAAAAAGCATAGGGTTCAAACAAACAGTATCTAAAAGAGTACACTAAAACTCAGAGTTAAAACTGGTTAAAACTGGCACTTTTTGACAGAGCTTCAGGCTGGACTGTATTTTGAGTTGGATTGTTTTGCATGTTGCTTTTAGCCTTTGGGCTTTTTTTTTCTTCTTTTTTTCTAACAAGTAGCCTACTTTTTAACACTTTGGCCAGAAAAAGCAAAAAAGACCTTCAGTGAATACTGTATGCCATGAAAACACAATAAAGTGAAAATTTCTTGCAGCTGTAGCCTATAGTGTTGGGTGATAAGTCTCTAGTTTATCTCTAAAGCAAAGTCTGGCTTTGATTCTGGTAAGAGAAGAAGTGGCTGCTCTCTTAGATTGTGTAGCACTAGACTAGCCTATAAAGTACAAGTGGCTCAGCCAGTTCACTGAATGTGTTGAATTCTGGTCAGCATGGGGCCTTCAACTTTACTGACGCTAATGCTCACACCCATTACTGTGTCAGTATGTTGAACGTCCTTAACAGTCTGTAGACAAATCCACAGGTGCTCCTTAAATTCACATCATTTTCGGCTCCCTCAGCAGCTCCCATCTCACCTCTCCTAACATTTACTTTCACCACCAATGTCAAACTCCCTGCTCCTGCACGTTCGCAGCTTCTCACCGAACCTTTAGGTGGGCTGCGCTGTTGACTCGGGATGAATTTTAAATCCAAATCCAAAGAGCTAAAAACTAAGACCAGCTGTTTAAAACATACAGATTTTGTTTGATGCACACTAACTTTTTTACTGCTTCTGTTGTGCATACACAGATCAAATAAACCAACATGAGGTGGTGAATTTACAAAAAAGAGATGCAGATTTGTTAGCATTACTTTAAAAGTACAATACAAAAACTTAATTAAATTCAGAGCCTTGTTACGTAGTATTTGACTTTTCAAACTCTTTCATACCCAGGAATAGTGCCGCTGCTGTGACCTTGTTAAATTGAAGATAATAATTAAATTTCACTGCCTGGTTCCCCCTCTCTGTTACAAAAAAAAAAGAAAAGAAAAAAAAACCTCAAGACAGATTCAGATTCACGGGATCCTCTGAGGTCGGCTTTATTTAAACTCCCAAGGCAGCTGAGGAGCCTCCTGCAGAGAAACATCAGAAATGTTCCAGCAGCCTCCGTGGCTACAGTGGCAGCCGTGCCCTTAACAAAACTGTGATTTGGAGTCTAGCTTGATTTTTTTTTCTTTCTCCTTTTTTTTTCCTCTTCCCTTTCTCTCATTATATCCCTGTGTGACTTTTTTTCTTTTCTTTTCTTTTAACTTGTCTCCTCTGTGCTTCTTTCTTGTGTGAACTTACTTTCACTCCCTCTGTGTCCTCTTCATTTAAAACCTAAGAACGTCACGATCTGTTTAACATGACAGGAGGTTTTTGTTTGCTGTTAATCTGCAGCTATTTTTTGCCTTTCTTTTTCCAGCAGATTTTGTGAGATTTCAAAGATGCCACCACCACAGACCGAGGCCTCTGGCTGAGGAACTTCCTGACCTTAATCACTCTGTGACACTTTAATTAATCAAAGCACACAAGTCCATATGGCTGTTTGCCTGCCTGCCTGTGCAGGGAATAGACGGTTGTTTTCAAGTCATTGTTCAACCAACAGAATGAAGCTTTTTCTCCTCCGGTTTCTTGAACCCTGACCGGTGTGGTTGCTGATGTTGGATCAGTCATTTTGTCCTGCAAGACAAAGAACAGAGGTGTGTTGAACATCTGGATTTCATGATGCTGAGCCCAACAAAGACGCTGATTCTCCACCTGCAGCAGCAACGGGACACGTCATTAACTGGACTTGGCCAAAAATACATTGAAATGATGACATGTCTGTTTTTCAGTCTAATGCAATATTCAATTATTTATTTGAAAATTAAATTAGAGGGGGAAACCCCTTGAGATGAGAGTCCTCATACATGAAAGAAACAATCAGCAAACATTAAACGACAGGAGACAAGATCGAAATACATGAATAATAGTAATTAAATCAACATAACATCAACAGGACCTGCACATAAGGGTCAAACTACACCTATTACACCGGTTACACATGTCAACAGAAGGAAAAGAGAGAAATATATAATATATAAATATCCAATTTTGAGTGATTTTGCACAAAATTATATGTATTCAAGTTACTTGTAATTTAATGCAATATTCACCTTGCAGAGAGAGATGTTGAGCAACAAATAAGTGATGCCGTCAACCAGATAAACTGCCTCATGAGTCATGACATTTAAAATATATGAACAATGTGTTTTTTAAAATTAAATAATGAAAAAATATAAAGAGATCGGAAAAGTGTATAAGCTCTGTGACGTCGACTGTGTCACCAAACTGAAACTGGAACAACAAGCTGAGATCAGACTAGTGAAACAAAAAATACTTTAACAAACTAAAAGCATATTGATCTTTAAGTTTTATTTTCCCGTTGTTTGTGGTACTTTGTCAAAGAATCTACTGTTTTTGTGAAACTTTTTTTTCTTTTACATGCAGAGCAAACAACAAGCTGTGGCAGAATAAATGAACAGACTTGGCTGCATGAGTCTTTTTTATTAAGTAAAGGTTAGACATGTTAACATCATAATTACAGAAATCTGACACTCTGACATTATTCTCTGTGGCTTTTGTGAATTCAATTGCAGAACTTAACTACAGTACCTACTATTGTGCTGCTAATGGGTCAAGGGAACAATGCACAGCGAGTGGACTGGACCGGGGGCTTTTTAACAGAGTGACAGCGTTTCAACAGTTGGCCCCATATGCACCGAGCGGCCGACACTTTAAGGTGCTCTTACTTCACCTTCGCCGACAGCTGACAGCTTCAGAGGAGCTGGATGGAGAGGCCGTAACCTCTGGAACGTTCTCCAGCTGAGCGCCGCTCTGACCTTGTTCACTTTTAGACGGTAATTAATTAAACCACATGATTCCTGACTTACCTGCCAGTGTGTGTGTGTGTATATGTGTGTGTATGTGTGTGTGGGTGTGTGTGTGTGTGTGTGAGGGAGAAAGGGGAAGGATGCTGCTGTCTGAACTTGAGCTTGTGTGCGGGAAAGACTTTGAGATAAAGTGAGTGAGTGAGTGAGTGAGTGTGTGTTAGAGTTGCATCAGACTGAGTGATATATGAGGATGTCAGAGTACAGCAGGGCATCATCTGACAACTAGGTCTCTCCCACACACACACACACACACACACACACACAGAGAGAGAGCTAGGTCAGCAGTGAGGGGCCTCTGAGCCAGCAGTAGGTTAAAGTCTTAATGACGGACATTTCTCTCCGGTAACTTCTTTCCATATGTTACGGGGAGCTCCCTCAAATCATCATTTTTCACCTTGTTAGAGGTTTCGGCTTAAGACAGCAAGAAACAGATGAGGAGGAGGAGGAGGAGGAGGAGGACGAGGCGATGCGACAACAGAAGGGGTGAGTAACAAAAGTGCAAGGAGGAGATGAGAGAGGTTTTTTTGGTTTGTTTTCACATCCTGTGATTCTTTGCTTTGTCCTCCACACAGATGAAAGGACAAAGCGATTTTCATAATTCGCACAAAGAAACATTTTCTTGATCCTTGGCGGAGTGAAAAAAGTCAGAAAAACAGAGGGATGGAAGGAGGTGAAGGAGGAAGAAGAGGAGGAGGAGGAGGAGGTACAGCTCCTCCTGGTTTTAATCTATATTTTAGCTGCTGTTTCTTTCCGTCTCTCTTTCGTTCTGTTGGGAGCATCGCTGCGTCTCCTCTGCACCTCAGACAGGATTATTCTGACGGATGACGCATCAGAGCATAACACCTGTCACAGAAACAGCTCATCTGACAAAAGCTCATCTGCACAGAGACTGGATCTAACCTGCTGCAGGCTGATCCGCTGCACACACACAAGGGAGCGCTTTAAGAAAAGAAAAATAATCATGATAATAACACACACACGCACATACTTTTTCAATTTTATCTCCGTGTGTTTGTATAAGTTCACCAAAAAAGCTCGCTTGCTGCGTCTGGTTGGCAGGTTTTATTCATCCCAGCAAAATCCGGCGCTTGATGATGCAAGCGAGGCCAAAAAAGTGGCAAGAAGGAGACGGTCTCAGCCCCGAGACGTCGAATCATTCTCTTTACCAGAAAACACTGTCACTTTGAAACCAGGGCAATAAAAAAAAAAAAAAGAAAAAGAAGAAAAGAACTTGATTTGACTGTTTGCTTTCTCATCGGCCCGCGACACGTTCAAAACCAATAATGTCACGCTTTGAGAAGTGCTGAAGAAAGCTGCAGAGGGTAATGTGGAGGATTTATTGGCTCGGTTAAATGGGCTGCAAGAGGAGGAGGAGGAGGAAGAGGAAGAAGAGGAGGATTTTAGGGTTTTATTTTAGAATGGCGGAGCAGAGCCGCGAGCTGCTCAGAGCTACACTACGGAGGCTCATGGGATTTCTTGGTTTTTCTCATCAAACTCATCAAATACACAATCCAACAACTCCACAACGCTCTGGTGGACAAGTTGTGACCTGCACATTCACCACGCTATGAGATAATAACACAACGTTACCAGACAGAGTTGTTTTAGAGGGAAATGCAGAGACTGCTTGATGAAAAACTGTCGCTGGCAGGAACGTGCATCAGCGGTTTTGCATGAATTTACCTCTAAAACAACTCTGTCTGGTAACGTTGTGTTATTATCTCATAGCGTGGTGAATGTGCAGGTCACAACTTGTCCACCAGAGCGTTGTGGAGTTGTTGGATTGTGTATTTGATGAGTTTGATGAGAAAAACCAAGAAATCCCATGAGCCTCCGTAGCGTAGCTCTGAGCAGTTAGCGGCTCTGAGCAGCTCGCGGCTCTGCTCCGCCGTTCTAAAAATAACTTGCACCGACAATTAAAGGTATAACAAACCTACTGCTATGACTATAGGGATTATGGCAATTGGCCAATTTGCCAAAATGTTGAACTATCCTTTTAAATCCTTGCAGGAAGTTTTTATCTTTGGCCACCAGGGGGTTCGGTGACCCCAAACCAACACACAACCATGTCTGTGGTGTGAACACACCCAAGATTCAATGAGGACACATTTGAGATCGTATCACTCAGATCAGTCTGTCCACATTCCCAAATAGTCCTGACCACACTATCTCATTATAAAACAAAACTATTGTAGTATTTCAAATGGCTTAAACTTTATTTCTCATTGACAAAAAAGCTGTCTATTGGCTGAGAACAACGACATACATGCTCATTTAGAGCAGGAGTGAGATCCAAGTTAAAGTGGTCAAATTGAGATGCCATTTAAAGTCTCTCTATGGAAGAAACAACAAACAAAAACATTGTCATGTCTCAAGGTTTTTATCAGCATTTTATTTCATGCTAAATGTTCTGGGTCTGATTTAAAGCTGCGTCCTGCAGGTATTTTGGGTCCAAGGCCTCAAACACACAGATGGTTACAGTCACTCCGACTCATCACATCCCAACTCAGGCTGAAGCGAGGTGGATATATTGAGGTGGATATATCTTGGGAACGAGGTGTTGTCTCAAAAGCAGAGCGTGAGAGAGATGTCAATCAAGCTGGTTGTTCGGTCGGTACACTCCCACACAGTCCTGCAGAGGAAAAGTCTAATTAGGCAACTGAAGTGGAAAAAACACCTGCGTGGGAAGACGGCGAGGTGGGTGACGGCTGTGAGAAATCAACTTGGATGAAGTCACTGATGATTCCTCATTAGGTTTTAGCAGGAAAAAGTTCCTCAAAATACGTGTCAGTCACCTCTGATGTGAAAAACTGAAATCATTACTGTCAGGTGAGAAAGTTTTATCATTATATCACTTTAAGTTTGTTTTATTTTGAAGGATTTCACCATTTTGTTTCAGTTCAAGTCTACTAATTATCAATAACACTGAGTGAACCACACACATTACTTTATGCAGAACAAACAGTCAGACTGAACTCTGCAGCTCTGACCAGGCGAAGCTCAACAAGTCATTCATCTGATCCTAACGCAGCGTCTTTACAAGCAGCTGTTAGAAGGACACACAAAGTGAAATAAAGTGAAGTTGTTGCTAATTACATCCTTTCACATTAAAATGTGTTTTGTTGTTGTTTTTTTTAAACAAATTGCTCATCAACAGGATTTAACCTTGAGAAAATCAGCTGTGCACTCAAAACACACACTCTCTCTCTCTCTTTTGGATTCATATTAATTGGTTTTAGAAAAAAGAAAGCAAAAAACTAACTCTTGGACACTTCCAAATCATGTTTTTAGACAGACAAAACTGAGGCAGTGTTTTTTGTTCTGGGGATTTCTCACACATAACCTTCCTGCAGGTCGACTGCTCATATAGTCAAATCCTGCAGAAAAGGAGGAGGAAGAAGCAGATCTGTGCAGTAAACAAGAAAATCAGGCGATAATGGAGCAAACACTATCTCCAAATGTTCCCGTGGCCTCTCCAGCAGCGAGGGAGACAAAGTGAAGGCAGAGAATATTATTTTGATGAATTGCCAGTGTTTAATTCCCGAGCACTCTGGTCATGCTTTACTGTACTCAGAGAGATTTCTGGGATGACCCTGATACAGAGCAAAATAAATAAATAACTAGCACGACTTGCAGCCAGAGAGAGAGAGGACTGTGCAGATTGTGTCTCCCTCTGTGTGTGTTTTGGCCCACACACAACATGTTTGAAAAATAGCCACGATATCATCTTTCTGTGTTAGTTTGCACATCACAGAGTCTTTTTCTGCAACAGTGGTGAGAAAGAGAGAAAAGAAAAAGAGTCTATGAACCCTGAGAATGAGCCGGTTTTCTGCAGCGACTGGTCATGAAACGTGATCTGAGCTCACAGATGTAGAAAAACACAGCGTCGCTAAGCTGATGTTACAGATGCATGATGCTTTATGTCCTTAGAGAACATTCAGAGGGTCAAACATCCACATGCTGCAGGGAAGAGAAGAGAAGCACAACTCAAACCAACATCTCCAGGTTCTGCTCATCAGAACATCCGTGCAGTTCTGCATGCTCGTGTGTTTCCAGTAAAAACAGGAAGCTACACTGCAAAAACTCAAAATCTTACCAAGAATATTTGTCTTATTTCTAGTTAGAATGTCGTTTCTAGTCAAAACAAATCTAATTATACTAAAAATAAGACTCATCACATTAAAAAGTATAGACACTTTTTACTTTTTTCAAGCATATTTTCACTTGAAATAAGTAGAAAAATCTGATAGTGGAGCAAGTTTTTATTTCATATTACAAGCACAAAAACCTGCTTTCAATGGCAGATTTTTCTACTTATTTCAACTGAAAATTTGCTTGAAAAAAGTGAAAACTGTCTAAAAACAAGTACATTTTTAGGTGACAAGTCTTATTTTAAGTGGAAAGAGATTCGTTTTGACTAAAATTGAGACATTTTGACAAGAAATAAGACAAATATTCTTGGAAAGATTTTGAGTTTTTACAGTGTAGGGAGGGACATGTCACAGATATTAGCCAATCACGTTGAATGTACTGTACGTTAAGCTTCATCTCTCTCACCTTCGCACACGCCTGTGGACCTCGGTGATGATGGACTAAGATGATGCTGTCATGGTGACCAACAGGATTTATATTTCAGGGACAGGATGTACAAAAAAAACCACACAAAAAAAACATTTAGGAATGCCCTCGAGTGCAGGATGAGTCATCAAACGTCTGAAGTCGTTTCACAAGAAGATAAAATACATCAACTTAGATGAAACAACACTCAGATAAAAACTTTCTGAAAAATTAACATGTGTAAACAAGATTAAAGCTGGGAAATACAATTTTGATTTCATGGAGTCTTTAATGTCTGAAGAATCTGAGTGGACTTTTATTTGCTTTGATGCTTATCATCAATGCCCTGCTGCATCTCCTGATCTAAATTATTATAACCTTTATTTAGACTCAGAAATATATTGAGGTACATTCTGAATAGACAATCAACATATCAGACACACAGTATTAAATAAAAGCGAAAGTAACAGAAGATCACATTAGAAACAATTAACAATCAGCAAGATGAGTCAATTGGAAACAGGAGCAGTTGGAAGTAAAATTAAATAAGATTAGGGATTTCAATTTCCCTAATGAAGAGATAAGTTTTATTCATTCTGCATACTGTTCCAAATTGCAGGTACACAGTATAAAAAACTGGATTTTTAATAATCATGAAAGTTACACAGATCTCCATTATCTGAACTCTCTGACCCTCCATCTTTCTACAAATAATCAGTTTTTGATTATTTTAAGATCCATGTTGTGAGGCCTGGTTGGCTCTAACTCACAACACCAATCTGGTTTCACTGTTTAGACTGCAGGTCGACTCAGATTAGCATTTCAACCTCTCGGTTTAAGGCGTTAATACAAACTTTTTCCCAACCTTGTTCAATAATGATTTCAATACTGCTTCATTACTTCTCCAACCTTCTCGCTGGCGTAGCTGTTTTCTATGTTTTTCATGTTGAAACTGAACCATCCACCTCTCACAAGCTTCATACAAAACGATTATGGTGGCGTATTCTGTGACGCAACAAACAATTTCTATCACGGTTGAATAGCAACAATAAACACCTCTTGAGGAGGAAAAAAAAAAAAAAACTTGATTGGATTCTGAATCGTAGAGTTTTATTGCCTTATATGCAAATTGGGAGAAGGAGAGCGAGGATGAGAGCAATTCATAATTCAGAGCTCCATCAGACGTCCTGTTGATTGATTCCGCCTGATGGATTCTTGTTTGTTTCACTTCTGACCAGAGTTCAATTATCCCCCTCTCCTTGTAACCGTGACAGTCTTCATTTGGACTTGTTTACTTTCCCCGGCTTGCATTTTCATTCAGCTGACAAACTGCGTTAAACCAGTTTGATTTACATATGGAGGGAAAATGCACAAAAAAAAGTTAATTAACCAGCAACGTGTACCTCAGAAGCCGCTGTCCTGTGTTGTCACCTCTGTCAGAAAAAGAACAAAATTGAATTATTTGTTTTTTCTCTGCTCCTACCTTTAATCTGTTTTGCCAGATACTGTCGTGAGTTTTCTTCTTGTAGGAGTGTGAGGAGTTCAGGTGGATCTGGGTACGGTTCTCCAGTCCACATACACACTCAGAAAAAGCCTCAGTCCACACAGAGATGGATTTAGTTTACTAAAAGTTTAGTTTTGTAAACAGTGTTTTGAGAGCCTTAAAGGGATAGTTCACTCAAAATTGAAATTTCACTCATTATCTACTCACCCTCATGTGGACTAAGGGCTGGGAGAAGTTTCAGAGTCCTCTGGCTTCTCTGAGTTACAGGGGGTCTCGGCGTAGCAGTGCATGTCCATATAACGGTTGCAAATGGATACCAACTGTCTTCGTAACAAAAAGACACACCAAAAAACATCCAAATACCTCCATGCTGCTCGTCTGTAATGTCCGTCTTGTATTGAAGCCCCGAAATGCGAAATTGCCCCGAAAAAAATTAAATAAGTCTATTTTTCAAGTTTGTTTTGTAGCGGAAGCTTCTCGAAGCTCCAAGAGGAGCATGAAGAGGACATGAGGGTGAGTAGATAATGAGTGAAATTTCAATTTTGGGTGAACTATCCCTTTAAAATACTATTTGTGAACAAATCTCCAAATGCCAAGCTAGCATTTTCGTGTAGACAACGAAAAGGCATCTTCTATGAAACGATGATGTCATAGCCTCACCTCTCTAACCTCAGCCACAGCCCTAGACGTCACGTAACAACAACATCAACAATGGCGGACAAAAAGCTTGTGTTTGTGCTGCAGAAGCTACACAGCCTATCAGGAGCATTTCTGATATTCCTAACAAACCAAACAGTTTGAAAATTGTAGATTTAGTAGAACATGCAGCATGCATGCGCATTCAAGCTTTAGGCTGTTCTTCTCTGTTTTTGATGTAATTCTGTGGCCGTGTTACAGCGCCTGGTGTTTACACTACAGCGTCTAGAGATGTGTTCATTTCTTGAAACGATGTACGTGTTTATGGAAAACGTTTGAACTTTTGAAAAGCTCTGTTTCTTTGTGGATAAGTCCTTAAAGGTACATTGTGTAGGAATTCCTCCCATCTAGCGTTGCGGTTGTACATCGCAAACAACTCTATCGTATTTTTCATGCTGCATTCACGTGAAATTGGGCAGACGGCAGACGTTTGTTACCGACGGCCGTCTGCCCGACTGCAGGTGAATGCAGCATCAGTGTAAAGCTGCCCTGCCATATGAACTGCTTATCCTTAAATCTATTTATGGGGATGGACTTAACTATGAACAGTGGTTATTTGCATAGTATTTAAGTTTCCATCCATCAGTTGTAATCTGTCTTCAATATTAGCTCTGAAGCACCATCCAATTTTTCAGACTTCTGCTTTGAATCTAAACAAACTAACTAACAATGGCCACTACATTACCAACGAGTAGCTTCAGTGTCACCAGCTTCCAGAAGCATCTATTTAGTGCGGTTTTGTAAATCAATTTCACTGTGCTGCTGTCTGGGCACTAAAAGACAAGACAAGCCTGTCGCTCTGACACTGTGCAGTAAAAAAAAGAACAAAAAAAAAGAGGGAACGCATCCAGGAAACTGGCTTTTGCTGCCAAACAACAGTTGTGGAAATAAGTCTTTTAAAGATAATGACTTGCAGTAGCTTCATAACATGAGAAGGGGGGGGTTTGGTGTTAACACAAAACTAAATGGTTTCTTAAGCTCTTTCTTGTACTCTGCAGAGCATTAAATCCCCTTTAACCTCTTTAACCTCTTGGCTCATCATCTGCAGAGCAGCTCCACACTCATCCTCTCTCTTCTTCCTCTCCTCTCTTCCTCCACCTTCTCCTCTCGCAGCTGAACCCATCCATTGATCTCCATTTGTCTAATCAGAGAAACCACACACACTCTTACACACACTCAGCACTCTGCTCACACACGTAAACACCCTCTGGTGTGCGGCGGTGATAAATTAACACAATTGTACAATCGACATAATTGAACCATTTATTTGTGTCCATGTGTTTTCTGAAGATGTGCATTTGCATATAAACGTGGAGGGAGTGTGTGTATGTGTATTCAAACAGAACAAATGCAGGTTTGAAAGTATGCATGCATGTGTGTGTGTGTGTGTGTGTGTGTGTGTGTGTGTGTGTGTTATGAGTTATAGGTGCTCTGTGGCTACAGGTTGTGTCGCAGTGGAATCACACAGTTTAATATGCACAGGCACACCTACACTCAGACAGCCAATTTAATCCATGTAGCACAGTCAGGCGTCTGTAATTTATTGAAATTTATGACAGTATGTTATTTTTGTTTACAGGTCGCCTTTGTTCCATCTGTCACTTCTGCCGTTTGCGGCTTATCAGCAATGAAGTGAATTGACAAAGAAAAATAAAACAAATAAAATGGAAAATGTCTCTGAAGTGCTGCTGCCTGTGCAGACCACTGGGCCAAAACTGGCCTTTGTCTCTGACAGCATGTTTTGTTTTTTAAGGCTGCAAGAGGATATTGACAAGACATCCTGCAGAACAGATGCTTGTCTGCAGCGATGTGCTGATTTGATGTCTGTACAGTTTTATGTTGGTCTATCTCTAATTATATAACACCTGCTCTATATGGAGGAGGATGGATGGATCTTTCATGTAGTAATGGCTGCAAATGTATATGTACAGGATCCCTGACTTTATAAATCCACATAGCAACAAGTGTAATTGAATTGCAGTTCCTCTAATGACCACTCGAGGCTGGCTCCATAACCAAGCCAGTCCCCATAGTTAAGGGATAGGAGTGCTGCGTATGTTTGCCACAAACCAGGGTGCAGTTGAGTCTTGGCTCCACTCAGGCCCCGCCCCTTTTTGGATTAGCCAGAATTGAGGCGGTGTCAGAGACTGGAAAGACGAAGATGGAGTGGGAGCTCACTCAAAGCTAACCTTCAAAATATATCTGTGCCATCATGGAGGCTATGTCTAGTCTGGTGTTTAGCCTTTCTGTTGTTCTTTCTGTTGTTTTTGAATATGTTTGTCTCTTTATGTTAATTTCTGTAGTAAACCTGCATAAAAGTTAGCCTCAGCAGTTAAAGATACTTATTGTGTCTTTGGGTAAGATGAGAGCTTCACTGATCATCATAGCAAAGAAGTCTCTTTCTTTATGGAAATATTTAGACATTCAGATGTGCAAATTTCGGTTCAGGTATAGAACATCTTTAAATTCTTCTAATTGTGCTATCGGGCCACGATCTGCATGTTAACAGGTATAAAGCTGCTAAATTCATAAATCCTTCCCAGGCTGCTCACATACAAACATTAAAAACCCAGCGTGCATCCAGATGGTAGCTGTTTTCATTAATATGAAGATATTCTGCTGATTGTGTGCATCTGTTACTGACATATTAATGTTGTCTACTATACCCAAATAAATCAAAAATCTATTTTTTTTTCTTATTCTAAAACCTTAGTGAAAATGAGGTTGTATGAGCGAGCTTCAGTCTTCAGAGCTTCATGTTGATGATATTGCTTTGGGCGCTGCTAACAGCACTGCTGAAACTACACAGCTGTCTTATTCCTGGCTTATAATGAATTATGCAAATCTCTGCCTTTTGGGCACATAATGGTATTATCAGCGATGCACTTTGACATGTGTATATACTGCTGCTATAAGGTTCAACATCCAGAGCTGCTGTTTTACAGGGATGATCCGCTTGCAGGAGGTGTTTTGGTGATCACTGACAGGGAAGAAGTAGAATTTTTTAGATTTTGTTGTACACTATGTTGAGCAGAGGCTTCTTGATATCTCCCAGGATGTTGCAATAAAATAGTCTGCAGCGATAAATATTTAGTTCCCCTAAAGAAGAAGAAATCTGGACCGGGAAACACACAGATTTAATTTATCATTGAGAAATCAAGGATCAGGTCCTACAACCCGGAATGTGAAGATTAATCAATCCAGGATGTAAAGCGAGGATCCACAAGAAATTCTTCTCTTTAGGAACAAATTATGTAAATCTACTTGAAAATCGAACACAATTCACATGTGACCACCTGAATCATCCCAGTAAGATTGGGCCCAGTGGAGAAGGTGAAGGACAACATTATGCACATCTATATGTTCCTTGTAGGCGAACAACAGGAGGTCCAGTGCAAACACTCACACTTTGTTTTACCACATAGATTTGACATTAACTTTGCTTGCTAAAGACATGTTGTGTATTATATTACAAAAAAAGCAACACTGAGGCACATATACTGTAAGCTTAAAGGTGTACAGAAATGGCCGTTTGTCCTGTTTGTCGCGCCGAGTTGTCACAAGCGGCAACACGAGTTTACCCGAGTAAGGAAGACAAATTTGATTGGTCGTTATCGAGCGGGCGGGATATTCAAAGCTTGGGGCGAGCCCGAGCTCCGTGTGTGTGTGCGTGTCTCAGACGTTTGAATGACGGATTACTGATCCAATATCAGTGGCTGGTGAATCGTGTGCAGGCTGACGTATAATCCGTGCGCCTGCATTATCCAATGCGAAAAAAAAAACACACTTTCATCCTGGATTTACTCAAAAATAGAATTTTGCACAAAGTTTGGCCTACATCGTCTAATAGATGAGTTATTACACTAATTTTATGACCCAGAGTGGGCTTAAATTCAATTTTCTTTTCTTTATACCTTTAACAGGTTCAGTCTATACCCTTGTAATCATTCAAATAACAAAAGCTAATGAATGTATACGTCTGCTTGTGTTATTTTGCACATATGTTCAAATCAATTCAATTAAAAACATTTTAAGACATGCTAACAAGGTTTGTTGATTTGTACCTTTGAAGCTGTTGCACTAAGTGTTAATAGAGAAATGGCCATCTCCCTCCTTTCTTTACAATTAGCTTAAATATTTACAGAAACATCTATGGGTTTGGTGCCTGCTGCTGTTGAAGCTGCTGCTGCTGCTGCTGTACAGTGTATCTGGCACATGTGTGACCAGTGGCAGCCAGCGGGGAAAATTATGTACTGGACATAATCTCCCAAAGTCACTCCCAGTGCACTGCTGCTGATGGAACAAAACCATTCAGATGATTGTTCAGTCGTTCAAAAGCCAAAGCGAGGAAAGGTGGCAGCTGCCAAGCGCTGGACAGGAAGGAGAGTTTCAGCCTCTGTGATCAAGTAAAGGCTGATTTTAACGGGACTGATTTTAAATAAAAATCTCAGAACCTGCAGGACGCGTCAAAAGGCAGAAGATAAAAATCAGTCCGACTCACTTCTGAAAGTTTATTTTAGCTTATGTGTTATTTCAAGTCCAAGTCTAACAGCTGTTAATGCGTTCTCAAATGTCAAACACGCTAAGACAGCAAAGGAGGGAAATAATTACTGTGTCACCTCGGTGTCTTTGGAAGCTGTTTCTATGCATTTTAAAATAGAACATCTCTAATTGCAGAAAGAAAAGTGGAACTTGTCATTTTCATTCTTTTATTTACCTGCTCTGCAGCTTTTTTTTTGAGAGTTGACGGATGATTAAATCCACCTTCTCGTGGGCAGAAATGGAAATACGAGGGGTAGAAATTAATTCAGAATCCTACAATTTCTTGTATTTGTGATAAATGTGAGAGGGAACATTTCATTTACTTGCCATCCTGCCTTTTTAATTTCACCATATTTTCCACCGAGTCGTGAGTGTGCGTATGTGTGTGTGTGTACGTATGTGTGTCGCTGCTTTGATATCCCAGAGAACGGGCCGTCCCGCTCAGCTATTCCCCCGCTGTGCACTGAGCTCGAATGTGTGAGTGTGCGTGCATGTGTGTGTGTGTCTCCATATGTAAGACTGCTGACACAAGGATGGATATACGTGTCTGTGTGTGTCGGTTCAATGTGATGTCCTGGGGGACGAGTCACTGTGCTTTCCAATTTCATGTTTATATGTCAGTAAATGCAGAACGGGAGAGGAGAAGGAGAGAGGACGGCCTGGAGGAGGAAACAGGGACACGGAGGCTGAGGGAAGATGGTTGGATGCATGCAGAAGGAAAAAAAATGTTCCCATGATCCTGTGGAAAAAAAAAAAAAAGGTTGGACGAAAACCAGAAATCAGGTTAAAGCGACAATGCTCTAAAAGACGCACGCTAATGAAAAGAGTGTTTCCATGTTAAAGGGATAGTTCACCCAAAATTGAAATTTCACTCATTATCTACTCACCCTCATGTCGACTAAGGGCTGGGAGAAGTTTCAGAGTCCTCCGTGGCTTCTCTGAGTTACAGGGGGTCTCGGTGTAGCAGTGCATGTCCATATAACGGTTGCAAATGGATACCAACTGTCTTCGTAACAAAAAGACACACCAAAAAACATCCAAATACCTCCACGCTGCTCGTGCATAATGTCCATCTTGTATTGAAGCCCCGAAAAGCAAACTTGTCCCGAAAAAAATCAAATAAGTCTATATTTCAAGCTTGTTTTATAGCGGAAGCTTCTCGAAGCTCCTCTTCCCGGTTCGTCAAATTTGGACGAACTGGGAAGAGAAGTTTCCGCTACAAACAAGCTTGAAATATAGACTTATTTAATTTTTATCGGGACAATTTCGCATTTCGGGGCTTCAATACAAGACGGACATTACATACGAGCAGCATGGAAGTATTTGGATGTTTTTTGGTGTGTCTTTTTGTTACGAAGACAGTTGGTATCCATTTGCAACCGTTATATGGACATGCACGCCGAGACCCCCTGTAACTCAGAGAAACCACGGAGGACTCTGAAATTTCTCCCAGCCCTTAGTCCACATGAGGGTGAGTAGATAATGAGTGAAATTTCAATTTTGGGTGAACTATCCCTTTAAAGCTGCAGTGAAACACTGACACTCTCATAAAAACAGATACAGACAGTCAAGGTTTCATAATGTCATATGTACCAATCATAAATCACCTGTCAGTGGGCGGGGCCAAAGTCGGATCCAGAGTTTCTCTATGAGGAAGTAAACAGATCGGCTTCAAGCCCAGAACGAAAATGTTCATCATGGCAGAGTATTATCTGTTTATTTCATTGTGTTGGTAACTCTGCATAAGGAAAACAAAAAGAGATGGAGGCTGCAGATTCTGTGCATCATAGTCGACCTCAGTGACCTTGACTAAGTTTCTGAATATGAATCAACTCAAAAAACAACAACAAAAACCATCTAACATATTCTTGAGGAAATGCAATTAGCAGTGCACTCATAACACTACACTGTGGGCCGGATTTACTAAGATCCCAGATAGCGGACGCTATATTGTTTGCGTCCGCTACAATATTGCGAGTTTGGTTAGTGCACGCAAAACAGGTGATCTACTAAGAGAAACCCGCTAAATGAAAACACGTGCAAACCGCAATATGTAAATGAGGGTTTTGCGCGTGTAATCGTTTCCGCCATGGAGAGAGTGGACAGAGAGCTGGACGGACGAAGGGACAGAATGACATTTGATCTGATACATACAATGACAGCATGTGTGTTCATCTCTCTCGCGCTCTGTTTAGATAAATAAACACAAATCGCTACAGGGCCCAACTCGTCATATAGTGACGAACAGGCAGGAGCTGCAGCGACAATCACACACCTGTAATATGTGTGTGTGTGCCGCCCATGATCGAGTGGATTAATAGAGAGCTCAGGTGGGACACACGGATCTAAACGCTCTGACCACTGACCAAATGGATCAAAGACGGGTGAAGGCAGCGGTGACGTCTCCGGACTGAGAGACGCAGCTGAGCAGCCAGGTACTGGAGAGGAGAGGAGCGCACTGCAGGACAGACGTGCCCCGTGCGTAACGGCGCGTAAAAGACTTTTAACACGGCTGAAAAACTGTTAGAGAATGACCCAGACGTGAGGAAATGCAGAGATGTAAGATCACGGGGCTCTGACAGGTATCAAATCAATAAACGCATACGTTTTGGCAAAGTTGTATCAGTTAGTACATGGTTTTCAGACGTGGTGAATAAAGACGCAAAAACAGCCGCCGCAATCTCTTCCTGGTTTGGTAAATCACATTGCACGCGCTAAATAAATCTATTTGCATCTACTCCTCCCAGTATTCTGCACGTTCTGGCTGAAACGCCCATATTTACATATTCATCAAGGCAAACACGCTAAATGGATCGCACGTGCTATTCTGCTCGTGTGAGGGACGCAATCCTCGGTGCGTCCGGTTAGTAGATCAGGTTCCACATGTGTTTGCGCGTGCAATCACGTTTGCACACGTTTTAATACACGCAAACCTTTAGTAAATCTGGCCCTGTATCTACACTATATACTATATAAACTGTGCTCAGTGCAGGCACACATGATGGATTCAGACTAATGTTTGGAAAATTAGAGGAAGAGCTTTTGAAATGACACATATCCCAAATTATTAAGCGGCTCTATTGAATGCTGCTCACTGATTGGTCCATTGCTGCATTCTACGGTCCGTTATTTCTGTATAATGACCATCGTCAAGTATAACAGACCGTTGCTAGGGATGCCGCTCTGATCGGCGCAGCACAGAAAAGAGAAACTATGCAGGATATTTACCTTGTGTTTCATTTTTACCATCAGATTCGCTAAATGATGCAATTATAAATCGATGAAAGTCGGATTTTGATCAGCATTATGTTGCAAAGTAATTATTTCACTCGTAAACCGTGTAATAAGCGTGATAATAGTTGTATGAAACCTTACAACCTGTCTGGTTTTATTTCTCCATAACAACCCCCGAACTATACATTATCCCTTACATAGCCTATCTCTCAGCTCCAAATCCTATTCACCTGTTGTTTCAAAAAAGAAGGAAGACCAAACTAATACAAGAATAAAGTCTTTTCTCATTGTCCCGTTTAGGCTGTTGACCACGGCTGCATCTCTACAGTCACCTTCACCTGTACCATCAGTCACAGAGACAGGTATTCAAGGTGATGCCTGACATCGTCATGACAACGGCGCGAGTCAAATCTGCATCATGTTATTCCAGTGTTCAGCTGCTATAGTCTTAACCTTTGTTTCACACTCACTTATTGTGAAGGAGACAAGCCTGTGTGTGTGTGTGTGTGTGTGTGTGTTTAAGTGGGGGGGTTGGCAGACTGTCAGAGCAGGAAAACGTGGCAAGACAAATGAGGGGATTGTGGGTTCGAGCCCTGGGCAGCGCACAAGCCTGATAGATGGTGAAGACTGACTCACAACGTCTGGGTTATTGATGGTCGCCCGCCGGCGCTAAAAATACAGTAGATTGTAGCACTGACCTGAGCGCACACACACACACACACACACACACACTAGAAAACATGGAAAAGTCCTGTGAACTGTTTCTTGCTTCTACAACTTGAACTTTAAAACGTTTTGAACCTGCTGATGTGATTTAACATTTCACTCTGTGTGTTTGTTTCCCCTCTTCACTTTGTTCCGGTGTATTTTTTTTTTTTTTTATTAATTAGATCATTTAATTTAAGTCATAATGCTTAATACTGTTGTGTTACAGTAATGTCACCACATTAATCTAATTATTATACACAATACATGACCGTGAGTTCAGCTCCAACATCTGAGACCATAATAAATATTTCTTTACTCTGGTGATGGTAATTATCTGTCATTATTAATAATATTTACTGTTGCTCTTATTGTTCAGCTGATTTTATTTTTTATGGTTTAATTGCAGTGAAATGCAATGCCTTAATATACTCAAACTGTGAATAATGTTTTAAAAAAAGTAGAAATATATTTCAGTTTATTTTTCTGCTCTGTTCCTCTGCACCAAACTATGCACAACCGAGGTAAACAATGATTACAATGATTACTGAAACTGAACCGAACACATGAAGCTCTTTAGAAACAGCTGGATAGATGTGATTATGTTGGTGATTGGTGATGGAATATACATAACTGTCCTTAAATGCACCATAGCAGAAGAACAGTGTAGAGACAAACAGTAAAAGTCTGACAGGAACATAAACAGAAACAGACTGAATTGATTCTGTGTTTTTAGCCCGGAGACACTAAAGTTTGATACCTGACAAAAGTTGAAAACGCTCCACATAAAACACAAAGATGAAAATTAATAACAACCACAACAAAGGAATGGAAGATAGAAATATGAAGAATAAAACAAAAAGACAAAGAACAGCTTCTTCCATCATGGAGGACGATAATTAAACAGTCGCAGGTGATGTGGATGTGTGAAAAGTGGAGTTTAGTTTGCTTTGACTCTTTGTGACAGGACGTGAATAGAAACAACCGTCACTGAGGTGAAATAAAAAAACAGAGGAAATTATGAGAAAAAATAATTAAAACAGAAGAAAACAACAATAGAAAAAAGAGAATCAGAGACAGAAAAGTAACTTTTTTCCAAGTTTCCAAAGTTTCAAAGGACTCGTGTTTAAAAAACATGTTTGTTCAGGAAACATCTGGAACAGATGTATGTCTATACATGACCAGTCTCTATATAAATATATGAAGTCTCACCTTCTGCACCAGCATGCTTCTATTTTAATATCTGTAATCTGAATAAAACTCTGTTGCTATGACCTAAGCTTTAATATCCAACTGCTGATATATTAATCAGCTTTTAAAGTGGCACAGCTTTTAATCTGGCACAAAAAGCAGTGATTATTAGCTTTACCTCAGCGCTGACATCTCTATTCATGATGAGAGTGGTGGGCTGTTAGCGGGAGAAGCTAATTGTTAAATAAAAAATAAAGGGAAATCAAAATTTAACATGCAGAGTGCGACCGTTGAGCTTTTTTTTTAATTTTAAATGTTTCTGGGACACAAAATCACAACCCAGATCATGATGTGAAGGAAGGAACACACACACACACACTTATTAATGGAATCATTTCCCAGTCAGAAGAATTATGGTGTTTTGTGATTTCTCCATCTGACTCGGAGCCTTATTAAGTTATTGGTATTAAGTGGGTCGAAGTGTCGTGGCTAAGAAAGCCAATTATCTCTCCTCGTCCTCTGAGGCCTGTCTTTAATTATCAACTTTTTATAACTCAGGTCTCAGCGATATAGCCGACGGTGTCTCCGACTCACTATTGTGTCTCTGAGCATGTGTGTGTGTGTGTGTGTGAGAGAGAGAGAGGTTTGATAACTCTTTTTATCTGACACTGTAACCTTATTTTAACATCCCGTGTCTCTACTTCTGCCTGTGCAATCAAAGAAACTGATACCAGCCCCTCGAAAAAAAAGGAAAAAGAATTAAAATCATCCTGATAAATAACCAATTTTTTATCAGAGGATATTACTGAAATGTGTTTCTGACTGGAATATTTGTTTCCCTGAAACTGCAGGAAGCTGATTTTAAATAACACGGATCGCATAAATTAGCGTTTATAGCCACAGTCATGCTCAATTAAATGTGATTTCCAAAATAATGCCTAATGCGAGCTGCAATTACCCAATTCATTTTGATGGGAATTTGTCACATAATAGAAATACTCTATTTATTTGGATGGTTTGTCTCTCTGTCTATGTATGTGTGTGTATGTGTGCGAACATTTAATCATTTGTTTGCATTTTTCTGCATCCTGCTGTGCGCCAGCTTTAATGTGAACTGTCTCTCTGTGAACTTCCATTACCATGTTCATTTCTGCTGAGATACATCTTCTCTTGTAAACTGTTTTCATCTCTACCTACACAGTGATTCAAAGAACATGACGAAAATGAAGAAGAAAACCTTGCTGTCTACTTCCCCGTTTATTCCCTCAAGACATGTTGTAAAATAGGAATATGAATAGAATTAAATTAAACAGAATCACAAAGTGACATATGAATCAATCACTATTGAACATAATATTTCATTAAAGACAAATCAAAAGACAGAGAGTTATGCTTATTGAATAATGACTGGAAATTAAATACTATTGTAATTTGATTTAAAGGTTGCATGCAGTATCAAGGTAGATATTTGGCTCCATACAGTATAAAGGTAGATGTTTGTATTAAAGCTCCATACAGTATAAAGGTAGATGTTTGTGTTAAAGCTCCATACAGTATAAAGGTAGATGTTTGTATTAAAGCTCCATACAGTATAAAGGTAGATGTTTGTATTAAAGCTCCATACAGTATAAAGGTAGATGTCCATGTGTAGTGTGATTATAAAGCAGCTCTAGGTTCTATATTAATACTGTGAAAGTATCAAAGCCTCAGTCCACAGAGAAATGCACACAGCCTGTATTCAGAAACTGAGCCTTAAAACCAGCCGTCAGGACTTCCTGTCACTTTGTGATGTCACAACTAAGCAGTCACCAAGCCCCGCCTACCACCTGGACCCACAGTCCAACCAACAACTTGCAGGATTTGGGTTTCTTTGAATGTTTCTGCAAGAAATCTGATCTATTTTCACAGAGAAAAGTACACTGAGAGGGTTTTTGGTTTTTCAAACTCCAAACATATAGTCTTATAGAAGTGTTGATTTTAAGACCTTTAATTCTTCCAAGGCCTTCAGCTTCATCGTCAATAGAGCTTGTAGGCTGAAAATCAAAACCGATCTGTTTGGTAGGGAACAACAAGAACAAGAATCAGAATCAATACTTCACATCTCTATGATTTAGTCAATTTATTTCAGCTAATATCATCAGAAACAAGAAAATGAACTGGTACCTGAGCTACTGACTCGATAAACAATGCTAACGTCACAGGATGACCAGTCGGTGTTGATGTGGCCTGAAACATTTCTGGATGATTTTCTGAGTGACATTTTCAAAACAACATCTCCCTCATCTTTTCTTAACTCGCTCTCAGCGTTGCACACGACAGATGACGGCGAGTGGCCTTTTGCTATTTATGTTAGAAACCAGCCAAGCAAACAGCAGAAGGAGTCGTATGTTGCCAACGAGAGCGTTCATGTCGAGGATAATCAGCTGGGATCTGTAGCTACGGAACAGGAAACAGAATAGCAGGAAAGGTCGGAGAGGTCGGCCGATTTAGTCTTCCAGCAATTTCCCACATTTAAAGAGCCATGCCGGCATTTATCAGCCAGAAACCATTGACTGAAATGTTTCCAGACAATGAAACGTCGTGGGTTAACGTGCTGAAATCATCCCCCTGGGTTCTGTCACCGTGACGACTGGAGGCAGCCCGCCATCCCACCACCTCATTTCCTGGCAACCGGGGCTAAATCTATCTTGGCAATAAGGAGTGGCGATGTAATCAAAGTGTACTTAGACATCTGGACGGCGCGAGGCGACACATGGAGAACAGTCACTTAACCGGGGGTTTTGATTCGTCGTTATCCGTCTGATGCTGATCAGCTATTGTGGTTCACACTGACACGTCCCGTTTGTTTCAGTCGGACTTTAAAGCTCTTTGGCGCCCAGGATTTTTTTTTTTTTTTTCCCTGACACGTTGCCCACGTTTTGCACCTTTCAAGTCGAGCGCCAGGAAAATCCTGTGTTCACCCACCAAGCTTCTCTGCCTGCCTGCCTGTCTGTCTGTGGACAAGAACATGGACTAAATCATTTACATGGCCCTGGAAATGTCACAGATAATTGTAGTGATTTGAAATTTCTTTTTAATGTAATATTTACATACATTTAAAATGCATGGACTATATCTCATTAAATGCAATTACCGTCACTTAAAGGTATAATTCATCTCCATATGTAAATATTTAAAATGGACTGGACCCATGTTATGTTTCTTTGAGTTGTTGCCAAATGTTTCCCCAACCGTTCAAACGTATGAGACATCTGTGGGTTTGCATGGGTTAATATCTAGTTATTACGCAAATTAAACATTTGCATTTAAAATTATTAGAGAAAAAAAATCATTTGGAGGAGACATCTGTAGATGATTCAACTCCATGTAAAAACCTCCTGAATACTTTAAAAAAACAAAATGCTGCTGAACAACTCCCATGCTTCCATGCTTTTTCATGACATCATCTAATGCCACCGCTGTTGATTTAGTCAGGAGGTTTCACACTCAAAACAAAAGAAAGGACTGATTTCTGTTACAGTCAGTCCAACACTTTTGATAAAATGAGCCAAGCTTCTGCTTCATATTCCTTTTCTGACAGATTTCAATGTGTATTAATGTTCTTCCCATATTGACTTCTAATCAGATGTACTATTATTTGAAATACTTTTGTTATCTTAGTTTTATCACTATGTTATCAGAGAACCGGGGTTATGTGAATAAACTAATGTTTTATTATTATATTTTCTAATTTTGTTTTTCCCTTGATTGTTTCATTTGATCTATTTCAATGTATTTCTTGTTTAAAGGAAGAGCAGTTATTGACTCCTTTATAAGAATAAGATCTATGATCATTGCTCAACTGTAATAAATAACAATACTCCTCTTTTTTAGTGCATAGCCCAAAAGCTTTTACATGACAAACTGGATGAAACAATGTAAAACGGTTACTGCAGGGAATATAATCAAAGCACGACACAGTCTGATCATGTGCTGCAGTTGTATCAAGGGAACAAATGTGTAACTGAATCATGAATGAAACTGAGCTGCATCATCATGTATGAACACGGTTAAAGCAGAAGTAAGCGATCCGGTCGTTTTGGCTAACTTCTTGTCAGCCGATGGAGTTAGCAGCCCCCGCCCTCGTCACGGATCTATTGGTCCTCGTCCCGACGTCACCACATTCACGCACATCCCTTGGCTGCACACACAGCCCTTCATGCCGTTCTCTCTCCTCATTGGATAAAGCTTGTAGGATACAAGGAAGTATACAAGAAGTTTTCTCCTGGGCTTACAGCAGAGCAGAGTGACTGACAGCAGTGGCGCCGCCAGGATTCAATTTCAATGTACGCACAGAAACGGCAAATAGGCTGCAACAATTTTTTTTTCGGGGGGGGGGGGAGGGTCGCTGTGCCCATCATGCCACGTAGCAATGGGACTTGTCATAATATACTGCACAACTGAAAATATTGTTGCGACCCCGCAGTAATGTTGTTGTGATGTTTAAGTTGTGTGATTCCTGACTGACTGTGAATGTGTACGGGCAGGTAGGGTATGGTTGGATGAGAAGCTGAGGGGCCGGGGTGAGTGTGAGGAAGACAGTGTGTGTAGGTGAGTGAGGAGGAGCAGAGGAAAAAGTGAGAGAGCTGTCAGATAAGTTTGTGTTATGTTGTTGTAGTTACGTCGGGTCGGACGCTACAATATCAATAACAACATGTGCTTAACATAGACGTCGGACGCGAAATAGCCGCGGAGCGGAGCCAGTTTCCTTTCGGTGCCGTTAACCGACTGTGCCAGATGCGCCAGAGCGCGCACCTCTGTGCCAGGCTCGCGCTCTGCAGCGGTTTGTGTTGATTCATCTTAACAGAGCGCGTGAGAGATTAACACACACAGGCTACACACATACGGGTTACACATACCCACAGACACACAGCTGATGGGCCGAGGCTCCCCCAGTGGGGGCTCAACCTGGAATCGGCACTTATGAGTCCATAATCGCGGTGCAGACGAGTGAGTTTGGAGCTAGAGAGGAGAGACCTTCATTATCGCTGCTCTGCTGCGTGTTTGTGATCGTGGGTTTGGATCTCTTTTTTTTTTTCAAATGCCTGGAAAAGGCTCAACTGTCTTTTTGACATTTCTATACTGGACCGGGCGTAATCATCACATAGCGGTAGTGTAAATAGGCGCCAGAAATCAAAAAGAGACAGATGACATGATGTAAACGACAATCACTGGCTTTTACGTTAGGCTTCCACTGATTGGTTTAACAATCAATGAACTCAGCACGTTTAGCCTGTTACAAACAACAAGCGTCTTTATCACACCCGCTCAAAATAAACAAAATTGCTTCTTTTTTTTTCCACCTATGAAAAAAATTGTACGCACAGTGCGTACAGGATTCCGGCTGGCGGCGCCACTGACTGACAGACCCGTGTTTCAGACCAAAAACTCTATATAAGTGATTGCTGTCGGAAGATATAACTATTTAAGACTTATATTAACACAAATATTCTGCTTACTTCTGCTTTAAAGGAAGATCAGTTATTGACTCCTTTATAAGAAAGATCTATGATCGTAGCTCAATTATGATACAATACTCCTCTATTTTAGTGCATAGCCTTTTACATGACAAACTGGATGAAACAACTAGTTACTGCAGAGAATATAATCAAAGCACAACACAGTCTAATCATATGGTGCAGTTGTATCAAGGGAACAAATGTGTAACTGAATCATGAATGAAACTGAGCTGCATCATCATGTATGAACACGGTTAGTTGAAGCTTTATCCATCACTGACCGCTGAGGACTCGGCCATTTTTTCCCCACACAGCTTCAAACTTCTTCTTATTTGGCTTCTGTCTCAACTCGTCTGTGCACCTCTTTCTCTCTGTCTCTCTCTCTCTCCCTCTGCTCGCTGCAGCCTAACGGCGTCCAGCTGCTCTCACTGTCTCCTGTTCGAGCCGCCTCCAGTGGCGTCGCCGGCTCCCAGACGGCCCTGAGGAAGCTCTTTGGCCCCGCAGCCTTGACATTACATGATGATATGTGTCAGTCTCTGCGCTGCCCCGGCCCCCTCCCTCTGCAGCTCCCCGGCTCCGTCCTGCACAAGGAAATGACTGAGAGATTATTCATTGCTGGGTAACGACGCTACAACAGCACAAGTGCCAAAGGCTGCTGATAGACTGCCAGACATCAGTGTGTGTGTGTGTGTGAATGTGTGTGTGTGTGTGTCTTGTGCAGAATGACTGTCTGAAAGAGTTGGAAGTGTCTCTGGCTGCACTCGAACATGATTTGGAGCTCATTCAGACTCAATTTGCTGCAGAACGAGAGAGAGAAAGGGAGCGAGAGAAGGAGCGAGACAAAATGTCAGATGAAGAGGAGACAGAGGAGGAAGGTGGATTTAAAAAAAAGAAAATCCTTCGTATGCGACTGATTAAACAGAAGCAGCACCGATCAGAGGCAGATACATCACCTTTTAACAGTGTGTTGAAATAACAGTGACCCTCCGTCTCTTCTCTCCAGATGACAGAACTGGACAAGGAGCTTCACTTCACACTTCATTTTGCAGAGTTCAAGATTTCAAGTGTGGGATTTTTTTCCTCCTGATTCGTACACACACAGACAAACACAGTACGTTTACATGACACTTGAAAAAAAACTAATTATTGCCTTAATCCGACTATAACTGGACAACTGAAGTGCATGTAAACACCTTAACACCTTCCTACTAAAGTCGGAGTTCTCCAACTCTGATTAAGACACCCAGATAATGCAATTGGAATTCAATTTTCTCCGTCATGTATACGCCTTAGTCGGACTGAAGCTGGACAATGCATGTGCGCATGCTCCACAACAGTAGAGACGGCACAAAGTGGAGCACAGAAGCCGCCTGAACCCGGCAAAGTAAAGAAAAAAAAACCAACGTTAGCGCTGATTCAGAGAGAGAGAGATAGGGGGAAAAAGGAAGCCCGTACCCTATTCTCAGCGCGAATCTGGCCCAGACTGACGCGTCTGGTCGGGAACTGCAGTTGAGAATGTATTACTAAGCTTACTAAGTTGTTTATATTCAGTTTTTTATGAGGTGACAGAAAAGTCAACAGGACGGGGGGACGTATTAACCCGCTGAAACAACGGGTGACGCCGCATGAGGGGGCGGACCCTGTCAGTTATTCGATTTTCTCAGTTGCATGTAAATTGAAACAAGGACAGAAGTCCGACTAGACGCCAAAATCGAATTTTGAGCATAGCTCGATTAAGCTCTGCATACTGACTGTGGTGGAATGATAAATACTGACACACACGGGTCATCTGCATCGTATAGATCAGCTCAGGTGAATCACTGACTCCATATCATCACTCCAAAAGTCAGAAGGTGTGGATGAATCCTGCAACGAGAGGACGAGGTGGCCGAGTGGTGAAGGCGATGGACTGCTAATCCATTGTGCTCTGCACGCGTGGGTTCGAATCCCATCCTCGTCGGGAAGGAGTTCCCTTTAGTAAGATGTGCTCTTCATTATCATCGATGTCGTGTCACTGTATTTGGAAAGAAACCAGAAAGGGGAGAGCACAAGTCTTGTCAGTGTTGTCAGGATGCGTACACTGCTAAAGGAAAGTGGATACGTGTGAATCTAATAGAGAGGATGCTGTATGGAAGATGCAGTTTATACATTCCTGGGCTGATAAATCAAATAAAAGCAGAATATATTGAAAAACAAGCAGCAGTTTGTACCACACTCTCCTCTGTGTGTTGGGTGTTTCCTGTTATGCTGTTTTCAGGATCTCTGAGAAACTCCAGCACATAAAACTTCTCTCGTCTTCTCTCTTCTTATTTGCAGTCCAGTCTGGGCTCTTCTAATAAATCCTGCCGAAATGCCACCGGACACAGCTCGCAGAGGTCAGTGTGTTTGGAGATTTTGATTGAATGAAGTCCACGTTTGGCCCAAAATATCAAGGTGGAGCTCCCTTCTCTCTTTCTCTCCCTCTCTCTTGCAGAGCTCTTAGAGAATATAAGGTCAGTCATGTGGGTGTTGCTCCCTCTTCATGCTGTGCACTGCAAAAAAAACTGTACAGAGAAACCTGCTCTGATGCCGTCTAATCTGCTCTGTGAGAAAGTCTGCTCTATTTCATTTTTGTTCTTAAGAGAGAAGTTAGAGTTGTAATGGAGGAGCTCTCTGGTCTCTGTGCTGCAGAACAAAGGGCAGCGCTTAAGCTCAATTTATGGTTTTTACATCCACATGGCTGCAGAGATCTGTGTGTGTCTGTGTGTGTGTGTGTCATACATTTCATCATTTGTGCACGTCCTTGTGCTGCAGCCAAAACATGTTGTGCAAACACAGCCACATGCACATGCACGTCCCACACCGACACCACGTTCTCATTGTGCATTAGTCACATGTGCAGCAGATGTTGCGAGGATGCACACAAATGCACACCAACTGTCACACACTCTGTCCTTGTTCTGCCGCCCTGCTGAGTGTGTGACGAGTATAAATAATAAACGGGGGATAATGTGCGGTAAGAGAAACATCTGACCAGGCCTCTCCAGCCTCGCTCTTTCCATTCTTCTCTGTCTTTATCTCTGCTGCTCTGACACGGCGCTGTGTCTCTGTGTCTCTGTGTCTCCACGCCTCCTTTCATATTCTTTCTTCGTCCTCTCACCTTTATCTTTATCTGTTTCCCCTCCTCTCTCTCTCTCTCGCGCTCTCTCCCCCTCTCTCAGTGGGAGGGTAGAGGGTGAATGTAGTGACATCACCTCCTTCAACCCCTAAGCAACCCCATGTTGCCTCCTTATCTTTTCATACAACACACACTGCATTATTTATATACTACATACACACACACACACACACACAGTGGAGAGTGGAGACAAGAGCAAGAAGCAGATGGAGGAAGAAGAGGAAGACAAAGGGAAAGAAAAAGGAAATGTGGCTTTGGTTGTAGTTGTAGTCCTATGTCCTGTATACACACACATCCTTGTAATGCTATGTTTGTGAGGACACTTAATGTATTCCCTGGCCTATACCCTAACCTTAACCACCCAAAACAAATGCCTAACCTTAAAGGGATAGTTCAACATTTTGGTGAATTGGCCCATTGCCATAATCGCTATAGTCATAGCAGTAGGTTTGTTACCTTTATTTGTCAGTGCAAGCTATTTTTAGAACGGCGGAGCGGAGCAGTGAGCTGCTCAGAGCTATGCTACGGAGGCTAATGGGATTTCTTGGTTTCCCTCATCAAACTCATCAAATACACAATCCAACAACTCCAAAACACTTTCGTGGACAAGTTGTGACCTGCACATTCACCACGCTATGAGATAATAATAGAACGTTACGAGACAGAGTTGTTTTAGAGGTAAATGCAGAGACTGCTTGCTGGAAAACTGTCTCTGAAGGCAACGTGCATCAGCGGTTTTGCATGAATTTCCCTCTAAAACAACTCTGTCTGGTAACGTTGTGTTATTATCTCATAGCGTGGTGAATGTGCAGGTCACAGCTTGTCCACCAGAGCATTGTGGAGTTGTTGGATTGTGTATTTGATGAGTTTGATGAGGGAAACCAAGAAATCCCATGAGCCTCCGTAGCGTAGCGCTGAGCAGCTCACGGCTCTGCTCCGCCGTTCTAAAAATAGCTTGCACCGACAATTAAGGGTAACGAACCTACTGCTATGACTATAGGGATTATGGCAATGGGCCAATTTGCCAAAATGTTGAACTATCCATTACTCTTAACCTAATATAAACCTATAACCTAAAGTCTTAACCCTCAAACAGCCCTTGGAAAAAGTGAGGACCGGCCAAAATGTCCTCACATTTGGTAAAAAACTCTTGCCGGTCCTCACAACGTAGTAAGGACAAGAACACACACACATACATACAACATGATATATATTTGTGGTCCTGTGCATACACTCAACACAACATCACAGTTTAATTATGCAGCACATACATGACGTGTGTGGCTTTACCCACATCATGTACATTAAAAAAGACTTTAGACCACCACACACACACACACACACACACACACACACATACACACGCACATACACATACACATACACATACACATACACATACACATACACACACACAGCACATAGAGAGGGTTACTGAGGACATGACAGATACAGGAGAACCACAGTCAGAGAACAAACAAAGGCTAAAAAAAAAAAAAAACTAGAATTTCCATCTCCAGTTCCCGGGTGCATCCCTGTTCATCCAGAATCATCTAAAATATGAACCATGTGTGAAATGTCTGTCATAATTGCTGTGTGAGATCTTATTTATAGCTAAAACCAGGTTTGTTTTGTTACAGAGATCTTGACCTTTGACTACAGATCATCCTGTCGATCTTAGTGTGTTAAATGTGAACGGACTGAGGAGTTCTTCACATATCGTGTCAACACTGTGTTTTGTAAGGCCTCCTTGACCTTTGAACTGCAAACTCTAATTGGTTTGTACCATTTGTGACAAATAAACAGAACACAGCTACAAACAAACCAATCAGAGCATGGTTACGGACCAATGGACCAATCAGAAAAAAGAGAGCTATAAATCAATCAACCAATCAGAATATGGCTGCAAACCAATCAATCAAAATACAACCACAAACCAACTAACCAAACAAAATACACCTATAAATTTAACCAACCAATCAGAATAAAGCAACAAACCATCCAATCAGAATATGGTTACAAACATACATACGGTTCGCAAACCTGCATCTAAATCATAGTTTGTGATGTCACTGACCTCTTAAGGTTGTGTTGAAGTGGATCACAGACTGAAGGGTGTGGGGATTAAAGAGTTGGTCTCATGGATCTGAAATACTGAGCACAACAGAAAAATATGGAAAATGATGATTGATTAGACACCAAATCACCATAAACGCACATGAAAATAATTAATGACCTTAAATGCATCACTGTCAACAGTGTCAGTTCTACTCATCAGACACTAAACTCTGCTGCATCGATTACACTTCCTTGAAGCGACATTTCTCCTCCTGTCTCATCATGAAAATGACATTTTTCCTGGTTCATACATGACATGGAAACAAAACAGTTCCCATGAGAAACATCGTGACCAGTTTGAGCCTCGTTAACCTAACGGGGATGGGTTATCAGGAGTCAAACAGTCTCTAACAATCCTTCCTGAAGTGAAAAAGTTTGTCAGGTTTGGTTTTGTAATTTTTATGTATTTGCGTTTTTCTAAATCCACTCAGTGCAGGACTGTTGGTGCAGGTCATGCCGTGCTGCTGGATTTTCATTTCATTTCATGTGATTATCATTTGATAAATAAATTATTTTCCTCTCGGCTTTTGTTTTTTTCATGAGTCTGGCCCCTCAGACTGGAGCCGAACCTGTGTTTGTCTGCACCTCTATTGTTGCTGGATTCTGGATAATGCAACTGAAAATCCATTTTTTTATTTTTATTTTTTTAGCAGCACTCTGTAAATTAAACCTCATGTTCCCTTCAGTGTAAAAACAAAATATATTAACACCATATTGCGACAGCATTAAACCCAACTCATTAAGATGAGCCGTTCTTTTCAGTGTCTTATTTTATACATTAAATGCTTTTAGCACATTTCTGTACATCGACATTTCCATTGCTCCGGTTTTCATTTGATTTGCGAGGCACTTTGTGACGTCTGCCCCCGACAGGCACTGTAATACATAAATAAATCTACTTAGATCACCCTCGGGGAATCCTTCCAAATGCATAAATTCATCATACATTACATGTAGTTGTACACAGAGGTTGTTCAAGGCAAACACAAACCTCCCGCGTCCTGGAGTAAACCCACAGTCTGACTCTGCTGCTCAGAGAGGCCGGCGGTGGTCGATACTAAATAACACGGCTCCTTTGTGTAAACTCACTTTGTAAATTAACATACTCCTCCTCCACCTTGGCAGTTGGACGGGATCTTTTTTCCAGCCGGCGGATCAGATAAGAGATTGGCAGGACGGCATGTGAGCGCTGCTGGGTGTGTGGTCGTGGGAGTCAAGCTGAGTGAGGAGCAGCTGCTGAATGTTAAGTGTCAGTCTGTGGAGAGTGACCAGCGGTTACATCAGCATCCATTTTATCCTGTGTTAAACTGTATAATATACTGTGTTAAAATAGAGGAAGTGTTAGAGGCCGCGCATCCACATGAGGTCACTGTGACGCACGGAGGCAAAACATGTCCACTCTCCACTGGTTCAAACAGACTGAGATGACTGCAGAGGAGACGCGTCGACCTTCAAATCTGCTGCAAGTCCCAAAAAACTAAATAATTTCCAATAACACACAGAAACTCCAGCTCTGTAAGAAGAAACAAGTGGATAATACATCACAGGTAGGAAACAGGAAGTTCTAATCTTATTACTGTAATAATAACCTTTATTAATATAGCACCTTTCTTAAAGGAGAATTCCGGTCATTTTCTAAGTAATGCTCTACAGCTCTAGGTATAGATGAAGAGATAAAACAATATAAAATAGTTGCACCACTGGTCATCTGAGGGGTTAAAACCTGAAATATTAGCGCCACCTTAAGAGAAATGACCTTTGAAATGCATGGACCGGTCAACACAACACAGGAGCAGAGTGAAACCCGTTGATTTTACCCATGAGCACTTGCTGTAACCCATCCAAACTTTGCCTTATGTGCTTGTTCAGGTTAGAGAACTCATTTTTTTTCTCCTCCTGTTATTTCTTGGCTGACGACATCTTTGCTCAGGTTCACGTTCGGAGGAGCTGCTGAAAATCTTATCACAGAAGTGAACGTAGAGAGATCCCAATCTATCTGTTCCTACATCCTGATCCTTCAGGTTACCAAGGGAAACCGTGTGATTTCTGTCGGAGCCCCTGAACTCTCTATATATGTTAACAAACTCAGTGTAAATCACTCCTACAGGAAGTCACAGTTTTCAGTCAATCATTATAGACTATCTATTTCATCAAGTCCTATAGCTACTCTGCGTTTTTATTTGTCTCTTAGTTCTATCTCACTCGAATTCACTGGATTCTTGTTTTTATTCCTTATTATTACTTTAGTATTTTATCTTCTCCTATAAAACACTTTCTACCTATATGTTTTGAGACGTGCTATACAAATAAAGTTATTACTGTTATTATTATCATCTCAATGCACAGAAGGAGAGTTAGGGAGATACCAATTAAACATCCTCTACAGTGCTACAGAGGTGTAATCAGTCAGAAACACCGTTGCTCTGCTGTGTGGGATCTTTAAACACACTGCTGGGATGGATCCATCTCTCAGGGACAGAAAATACCTGGTGGGCAGCACAACAGCAACTGGCAGAGTGTTAAAAAATAGAGTAAACATCCAGGACCTGCCTGGATGGAGGTGCTGTAACACTATAGTGGTAACACAAGTCATAGAAGTCATCATATAAATAGATCAGAGTGAATGTTGCTCCGTCAAATCTGTGCAGGGGAGATAAAACAGCTCCAAACACCAACACGTCCAGGTCCAGCTACCAGCTCGGCTTCCTTCAGGGAACAGAGCGTGTGTTGTAAATCTCAGCGTTCTCCCCCAGAGTTGGTTGACTTCTTGCCCCGACACTTGTCACTCAGTTTGATGAGAACAATGAGCCTGAGGCATCTAATCGGCCATGAAAGAAGCAGAGCTAAACACACAGAGGGGTCTGCAGGTCTGAGACCCCACTCACTCAGCTCACTGTTTTACCGACTGCTGCTGTTGCTGCACTATGCTGAGTTATTATCTGATAGGATATTCCTCTACCTCTGCAATGCTGATCATGCCGGCATGAAATATTCAATTTATCCAAATGTATCAAACATCAGAAAAGCCAGCTCAAATCAAACAGGAGGAAAATGTGAATATTTTTTGGCTTAAAATGTCAAAAAAAAATGAAGTGGATTCATGTAGAGAATAAAACAGGTTTGGCATTAAGTCAAAGACGTGTGTGTGCGGTAGTGAAGAGCTGTCTCCAGAGGTTAGCATGCTATGAGATTATACAACAGAGTACTACTACCTACTTCGGCTAACACTCGATGCAAGTGTACTATACTATGGGCGTATGAGTGTTTATTCTCATACTAAGAGTTCACAATACAGTACTCTCATGCATACACTTGTGTACTCTCACACATAAATTAGTATTCTCCTACATAGGCTACACTATACTCTCTAGTATACTCTAATATTATACTCATACATACACAAGTTTAATCTCCCACATACACCACTATACTCTAATACAGTGGTTCTCAAACTTTTATCAAGAACCCCTAAAGTGACACAAATTAGACCACAGACCCCCATTGGACAACATTTTGAAGCAAACACCAGAAATACACAAATATTTGTTCTGAGACTGAAGAGCATTAGTTTTTTAGTCAATGTATGTTCAAATTAGGGCCATTGGCGTGAATTTTTGGAAATATTGTAGGCAAATTTTTAGAAATTTAAGATTTAAAAAAAAGTTAAAAATTGTCCAGAAAAAAGTGGAAAAATTTCTCAAAATAAAGTTTAAAAAAATTCTAGAAAAAGTGGTAACATTTCTAAAAAATAAATAAATAAAATAAAATATTTATTTCTCAAAAAAAAAAAGTTTTTAAAATTCTAGAAGAAAGTGGTAAAATTTCAAGAAAAAGTTGGGGACCTCCTTGAACCCTTTCAAGGACGCCTCTTTGAGAACCATTGCTCTAATGCAACCAGTAGTATACTCTCATATAGTATACTCTCATACATAGCCTATACTACAATACTCCCACACATATTCTACTAAACTCTCATACATACACTATACTCTCACACATAAACTAGTATACTCTCATATGCTTCCACACATACAAACTCTCATACATACACTAGTATATACTCACATGCATAAACTAGTATAGGCTACTCTCATATATTAATGTTTGCGTGAAAGTAAGACATTACATGTGAAAGCAAGTATGACTCATCTCTAATAGTATGGTGGCAGTTCTACAGACATAAACATCCTATGGAGGATAAAGCTACTATTCATTATCACAACATTACAGGTTTAAGTTTAATGTGTCTCTTTAGATCAGCGCCTATGAGCGATGCGCGTGACATTTTAAAAGGCTTCAAAAGTCAGTCTCACATTTATATTTAACGGATACACACAGTTTAGATGTGTAGATCTACAGATCTGAGCTCAGACAGAAAACGTGTTATGTTCACAGTGATTACACTGCACCTCACTGAGCGGCTGCAGCGCATGAATATGGAGCTTATGTTTAGTATCACCATCCCCTTTGATTCAAAGTGTGTATGAGCGCCGATAAGAAAGTGATATTTTAACGGGAAGATCTCTGGGCTTTACGTGGGAGCTTCTTCTCCCAGATATCTACCGTACTGTACACTGGTGTAATTCCGACATGTGGAATTCAATGCATCCCTGTGAACTCGCACGACTTGAAAACCGAGGCTTACTTTTAGCAGAGAAAACCACTGAAAAGACCCCCAAAAAAAAGGAAAAAAAAGAAAAAGACAGAAATCCCAGTGCAGTATATCCCCCTGCAGATCCTCCAGCCCCTCACAAGCTCCATCTTCTGCAAGATCCAAGATGGATCAAACAGCAGCAGAAGCAGAGAGACGCCCTCACCCTGTCTGACTAATGAAAGCTCTGCCATCCTCTTCCTCTCTCTCTTAGTGAGCCGCCATCAAGCAGGAGGTAATACCGTTGTGTGCGTGTGTATGTGTGTTTTTGACGTGTGTGTGTCTTTCTTTTTGTGTGTGTGTGTCCCAGATAATGCCGTAGCAGCAGGTTGTTCAACCTAAAGTGGCTCAACTGTCAAACAACAAGACCCAGCTGCGTATGTATGTGTGTGTGTGAGTGTGTGTGTTAAGTGATGATGAAACATGGGCAGGGTGCTGCTCCCTCGCACTCCAAATCCCACACACACACACACACACACACACACACACACACACACACACACACACAGAGACACACAGCGAGCCTAATTGCTGTCTCTTTCCTGCAGGGTGAGAAAATAGGCTACCTGAAGGCATCTCTCACCCACTCATTTCCTCCCACCTCCTCTTCTTCCTCTCCTCCTGCCACATTCCCCCTCTCTCCTCGCCGATTCTCGCATCGTGCTCCTCGTTTCCTCCTCTCCTCTTGTCTCATTACTCCGACTCTTCTCTCGTCTCCTTTCATACTTTCTCCTCCCTCAGGTTTGCTCGATTTGTCTTTCCTCCACCTCCACCACCTCCTCCTCCTCCTCCTAGTCCTCCTCTCTTCTTCCCCTTCCTTCGCTGCCACTTGCCTTCCACCAGAGGATAAATTGAAAAGGATGCAAAGAAAGGAAGGGAAGAAGAGGACGCCTGTCATTGACTCATCAGGAAGTCAAATAAACCCTGAGTTTCAGAGATGACAAAGGAAACAAGGGAGGAAAGGAGGAATATATTGTCTGTTCCTCGTCTTCTCTCTTCTCATCAATTTTTCTCCCTCTTAGCCACCGTTGCTGCCATGTGATATTTAGGATTTATTGAAGGTGTTTGATCTGAAATCTGTAAAATAATGGTATTTTTCTGCAGAACTCTTAATGAAATTTTCTGTGAATTTAATGTGTTTGCCCTTCATTTGAATTAGGATATTTTACCTTAATATTACGGTTTTTGTTTGGTAGCCGTAGCTGCCAGTCATTTTTTACAGTGTGCCACTTGCCTGCACCAGAGGATAAATTGAAAAGAATGCAAAGAAAGGAAGGGAAGAAGAGGATGCCTGTCATTGACTCATCAGAAAGTCAAATAAACCCTGAGTTTCAGAGATGACAAAGGAAACAAGGGAGGAAAGGAGGAATATAGCCTATTGTCTGTTCCTCTTCATCGTCTTCTCTTTTCATCAATTTTTCTCCCTCTTTGCTTCGTATTTTAAAAGTGTTTGAGGAATTAAACCGATATGACAACAAATATAAAAGCATCACCTGCCATTCAATTACATTACTCAACATAATTTGTTCCCTCACATGTTGATTAAGTCGTTGTTTTTCTTTCATTAGCATCAATGTCTTTAGGGATTAAAGTCTTTAATCAGCGTGCATCCTCTCAAACACTATATTTAATATTTAATAAACTCTGCTTCCATCCATGCACCTCCTGCTGGGTCGAAGAAACAACACAATTTCATTTCTTTGCCCCCGAAAAAATAATGGCATTTCCACAATATCTGCAGAAAATTAGAAAACAAAACTCAATCTTCCAATGGACTACAGTATGAATGAGATATTGACATCATGTTGTTGTTTTTTTTAGTATGGCCAATGTCAGTATACTTTCCATTTCCTGTCGAAATGTGAGCAAATACTTAAATGTAACATTTAAAAGCTAAGTTTGACTATCTGGAATTAACATTGTAGATATCAACAACGTCTCTCTGACTATTTGTAATTCCATTTTGAATAGTTGGATTTTTTATTCAAGATATCTGTAATTCAGTTTTGCCTCTTCAAAAAGAACATTTCAGATATCTGCAACTACATTCTTCCTATCCACAATTGTCATTTCCGTTATCCACAACTACGTTCTTCCTAGGACAAATGACGTCACTTTTGCCATTCATGTGTATGGGGTTTGTCATTACAGATATCTACAATTCAGTTGCGGATATCCGCTATGTGAATTATGGATATCTGTAACTGAATTACGACTAGTACGAATTCCAGTTTGAGATATCTACAACGTCATTTGGACTAGTCATAATTCCAGTTACAGATATCTACAACGTCATTTCACCTAGTCAAAACTTAATTTAAGATATCCGAAAAGGGACATGTAGATAACTTTAATTGAGTTGAATTAGAGATATCTTAAACTAGAATTATGACTAGTCAGAATCAAATTGTAGATATCTCAAACTGGAATTCGTACTAGTCGTAATTCAGTTACAGATATCTGTAATTCACATTGCGGATATCTGCAACTGAATTGTAGATATCTGTAATGACAAACCCCATACACATGAATGGCAAAAGTGACGTCATTTGTCCTAGGAAGAACGTAGTTGTGGATATCTGAAATGTTCTTTTTGACTAGGCAAAACTGAATTACAGATATCTACAACACATATCCAGTCTGGCTTTTAAATGTTAAAATGGCTTGCCATATTCTTCCTCTTCTTCACCATGACAACACACACAGAGCTGCTTCAACCTGCAACAACAGAGGTTTTTGAGCTCAGACTTGTCCCGACGCTGCTGCTGATTACAGCCGAGTGTCACCCGTTAACACCGACTCTTCAGATGTGACGCTTCGTCCTCACTCTGCTTCATATTCAGCTCACATTGACTGTATCTCTCCCTCTCTCTCCTGTCCCGCCGTGCTCTACATTAGTTTTATACTTTGAGAAAGAGAAAAGGAAAGATAGAAGGTTCAGAGGGCTGCCCTCAGGACTACACACACACTGACGTACAGACACACACACACACACACACACACACACACACACACACATACACAGGTTATCTCAACTCCCATGCTGGTTTATTTGCTTTGTGGAGTTCATATTCACACAGTCTGTCATCTGACTGATGTAACAAGACGGCAGCAAAAAAAAAAAAAAAAAAAAAAAAGAGTTTCCTAACTTTTCTTTAGTTGCAAAAAAAAAGTGAAATATTAATTATAATTCCAAAAGAAAACTAAGAAAAATAATTACTTATTCTTTGAGATATGTATGAATGTCAAGATTTGAATAATGAGGTCGTTGAGCTCCGTTAAAAACAAACCGACACATGTGAGAAACTTCAGAATAAATTGAAGTCAAGACATTTTAGCAACAAACTTTATAGTTAGAACAACTCAGCTCCTCAGAAGCTGCAACAATGGGCCACAGCGGTACAGTAAAAGTCGACTTTCCCCATTTTCCCCCACTCTCGTGTCTCATTTAAAGCTCTGAGGTGATGGACCACTGCTTCCTTTCACACAGCCCAGCAGCAACAACAGGAGCATTCAGGGGTCGTGACACCGCGGAGCTACAGTAGAAATGAATGGACGCAGCGACAGAAACGCCCTCGGGTCGTCCCACAGACATGAAACACTCGCAATGTAAAAAGTCTGATTGAAATTCACAGGAAGCCGGATCTCAGAGGGGCGGACATGACTCTCCAACAGCGGAGGAGCAGGTTCGGGCAGGTTTCAGGGGAACGAGCTCAAATCCAGAGCAGAACCACTTCAATGCTAAATAATCATTTCAAAGTAAAGCCAAATATGTTTGTCCTGAATCCTAATTAGATGCCTATTTGTTTATTTCAGTGGTTACTGCATGTGAGGTGCAGGTACATATGCACAGGTATACGTAAATAAAATACAGATATCAAATGCAAGAGTGGAGCTGATTCAGGATTGTTCTCTGACACTTTTTAAAAGTATCAAAATAATTTCATTTTTTCTGAAAACCTGAAAAGCTTCTTTATGATAACTTATGATAACTTGTGATGTCTTGTGATGTCTGCATTTCTTGACGCCTATCTCTATAACGCATTATAACTATACTTATAATGAGTTATAATGCAGTTATAGCACTGTATAACTATAGTTAGAAACACTCATAAATGATAAATAGGGCCACAATGGAAATAAGCCTATGGGCTTTACTGTGTTTTTAATCCTTTTGAACACTTGTCTAATGTTGTTCAATAAAGTTTTCAATCAATCAAAAAGTTTTCAATAATGCTTTATAACAATAATCATAACACACTATAAAGCATTTTATCATGACTTATAGGGCCCTAGTTTGCTGGCGCAGCGCAGGTGGCGCAAGGTAGCGCAGCCGGTCTAATGCAAGTTTCGACCAGCGCAGCCTAGCGCAAAGTCAGATTGGAAGATTGGCAGATCGCTCTGCGCTGAGATAGGCGTGGCCGCGCAGCAGGGGGAGGCGTCACAGATTCAGCTTGGTGCAGTGGAAGTTTTGTCCGAAAATGTCCCGCCGAGGTTGCGCTGAAAGCTCGCCACCTCCAACCAGGTCTATTCTCAGCGCAGGGCGGAGCGCAGCAGGTGCAGTGCAAGTTTGGCTGACTGATCTGCAGTGCACACACGTCACCAAGACCTCACAGGCAGATCTCCACAGTTCCAGACACATTTCAATGCAATAAATATCCACAATAACCACTATTTAATGCAACTAATGGAATCAACACGTGAATTTATATCTATATAGATTGTCCCGTCACATCTGACGTCAGATCAAAGCAGAGATCAAAGGCTGTGGCACGCGCAATGGAAACTCCACCTGAATTAACACAGCAGGGACGAGCTGGCACTGAAAAGCAGCTGTGGATGTCCCAAAAGCAGGACTGAGGGTGGATGACTGCATGTCGCTGCCGTGTTGAGATACCACACGTTGTGATGATCCCCTTTATTTATTTATTTATTTATTTACTTATTAATTCATTAGCGGAGAGCGACCGCATCACGCAGCCGTAATGAAAAACAAAACACAAATCTTCATCTCTCTCTTAGTCCACCACAACAGCCTCGGTATCAGATAGTCAGTATATAGCCTACTACAGTATACTCAGCATCTCATCACAGAAAAAAAAGAGAAAAAAAGAGACGGACAGAGAGAGAGAGAGAGAGAGAGAGAGAGAGAGAGAGGAGGACAGAGAGAGAGAGAGAGAGAGAGAGGGAGGGAGAGAGAGAGCGCGAGTCCTTTACGCTGATTTAATCCACATGGTCTGTGTTTATGTTGTGATTAGTGTACACCTGTCATCTTGCTTACATAGGGTTTGAATAAATGTGAGTTTCTTTATTAGTGTATTAGTTGTTTCTTAGATTGGGCAGGGGTTCTCAGTGTATCAGATCAAACCTGGTTAAGTATATTAGTAAACTCATTATTGGTCACTCTGAGCTCGGTCCTCCGGACCAAAACAGCTGTTTCCTCCTGGGAGAGGTTCGGCCTCTGGCGTCGCTGTCTCCTCCGTCCATGTCCAAGTATAAAATGACAAACTTGCAGCGCGCATCACCCGCCGCGCAGTTAAAGGTGAGGAGAGGAGCTCCTTTGATTGGTGAAGATCTGACTCGGCTGTGTCAAACCCACTCCACGCCTTTCTCTCCTCCTCCTGTCTCCCTCCCGCCCTGTCTCCTCCCTCTTCACCGTTTGCGCCGGTGGGAGGGACGAGGGGAGGGGTTGCGCTAGTCTAAGTCTGACTGCGCGGCCCAGCAAACTTGCGAAATGGACCTGGGCCACACCCCGTTGGCGTGGCGAAGCTGCGCTGATGCTAGACTTCACCTGGTCGACGAAACTAGGGCCCATAAGGTCAGATATTATAATACGTTATAACTGTTAGTAACTCGTTGACAATGCCCACATTGATAACACATTATAAATACATTTATAATGTGTTATAAGTGGCTTATAAACATGTATAACTATCATTATAAACACTCATAAATTACCATAAGGCTTTATAACAGTAAGCATAACACATTACAGATCGACTTTCACTTTCACTTTGACTATACGATACTAAAAACAAAGTGCTTAATCTCTCTCCTCCTCCACAGATGTCAGACTCTGTGACTCTGTTGGACATTTTCATGCAGATACGACATGAAGAGACTGAAGGAAATATTCCCTTGGTTGAATTATTGATGCCAACAGGGAGCCTCGGTCCCAGGATACCATGGTGCATGTATGTATGCATACATCTTAACAGGAATAGACCCTCAGTGGGACTGTGGGCAGCAGCTGAGTAACTCTGCATGCAACGATAAAACCAGAGTGAGAAACATGGAGGCTTCAGACCTTGTCAACATGCATTACTGATTGAATAGAAGGACATTCAACATGCACACACACATACACACACAAACACATAAGTCTGCACTGAATTGACACTATGTAAATGTGAGGGAATGACAGTAAATCCCAGAGAAGAGGAGGAGGAGGAAGACAGACCAAGGCGGAGAGCAGAAGAAGGAGAAGAAAAAAGATGAAGAATGACTCAACATGCTCTTTTCTGTGACTCATCACATTGGTTGGCATGTTCCCGCTGTGGGATCCAATCAAAGGCTCTGAAAACCAAAATATTCACAGTTGTCACAGAAAAGCAGGACTTTTTTTTTTTTTTTTACCACATCAGCACTCGGTGACAGCTGTCAATATCAAGAAAGAGGAAGAGGAGGAAGAAGAGGAGGAGAAAGAAGGAGGTGTGGTGACGGGAGGAGAAGGACAGATGGTTGGAGACTGTTACATCACTGATGCTATGGGACAGCTGTCAATAAAGAGGAGAAATGGGGACGACTGTAGGGGAGGAGGAGGAGGAAGAGGAGAAAGAGGAGGGACGGTGGCAGCGGTAGACAAGGACAAAGAGTCAGTTACCAAGAGGCAGAAAAGAAAGTGATGAAAGACGAAGAAGAGATGTAAAAAAAAACTAAGTTGAGAAAGTCAGTGGAACGTGGTGATGTTATTGTGGCTGTCAGTGACGGGGAGGAGAAGGAAGACAGTGACGTATTTGTCAGACAGCGACAGGTTTTCTGCTCTAACGGCAGCGAAACACTACCAACAAGTACACTCAGCACCGCACAGAGGGAGGACAACTCATACAAATGTGTGTGTGTGTGTTTGTGCATTTATGAAACTTGTCTACCCCCCCTCCAAAAAAGCTGGACACTTCCTCATGCCATTTTGTTGAAAGCTTCATACCTTTCTGAAGGCATGCACTTATTCGAAAAGCACGACTTAACAACAGCCATTTGGTCTCAAATGATTTTTCACTTGAGTCAGTAGTGAATTGATTCGTCCATTGACTTGTCAAGCTATAACGTGGGTTAACTGCACATTTGAACAGTTTCCTTTTGCATTCTCTTTTTAAAAGCTTTGTGGCCACTTAAAGGAATAATTCAACATTTTGGCAAATTGGCCCATTGCCATAATCCCTATAGTCATAACAGGTTTGTTATACATTTAATTGTCGGTGCAAGCTATTTTGAGAACGGTGGAGCAGAGCCGCGAGCAGCTCAGAGCTACGCTACGGAGGCTCATGGGATTTCTTGGTTTCCCTCATCAAACTCATCAAATACACAATCCAACAACTCCACAACGCTCTGGTGGACAAGTTGTGACCTGCACAATCACCACGCTATGAGATAATAACACAACGTTACCAGACAGAGTTGTTTTAGAGGGAAATGCAGAGACTGCTTGATGAAAAGTTGCAGCTGGGGGGAACGTGCATCAGCTGACATGGGCCGTAGTTAGGGAAGTTACTAAAGCAGCCAACAGAGCTAGAGCTAGCTGATTAGCATTTTATCAATGCTAATGTTGGCTATGTAACAATGGGGAAAGTTTCCTAATAGCTCATTAAAGAACTTCACAACCGTCTAAAAATGAATAGTTGTGATATTATCAGTTTTTGTGGACACTAGATGTTCACCTCTCCTCACAAAACAGATGCTAACTTCTCTACATCTCCGTGCTAAGTGCATCATATATTAGGTTTATTAGACGTTTGTAACTGAAAACAGCTGCTGCTGGAAGTGAGGATGATTAGTGCGGTGAGACTGAACAATACAGTAACACACAACGTCCACCGCACACTGCAGCAGCTGGAGATGATTCACTGCGACTCTACGCAGTGTGTGAACGTCCATCAGGTCCGTGAGTCATGTATCTCATCTCCCTGCTCTGCTGCCTTAATGTGCCAGCTCTCTGGTTGCCAAAGTGGCTCATGCCTCTGAAGCGTGGTATTTTCTTTAGGATGCATATAAACATACTATATATACAGATACAGACCGGTGAGAAATTGAATAAATGAGTCGAGAAACACAACAAATGAAGATGCTTCTGCACACATCAACATCATCCAGTCATGCATTGTGGCCTGTTTTCAAAGCTTGAACAGGCTCTGATTATTCTGCCCTTATAGAAGGAAAGAAAATCAGAAATTGTGGTGGATAATTAACACTTGGTGACCATAATGCTTGTGCCTCCTGGTCCAACCTATGCCTGGGTCCTCTGCACTGAGTCTGGCCTCAATACAGCCACATGTGGGCATGTTCCAGCTGTTCAGACAGATGTGAACGCAGCTTCTCCTACTCTTCCTCAGGTGATTAGGAATGGCGATCCAGTGCGTCCAGTTTTACATGGTTTATAGTGTGTCTTTCTGCTGCATATTATTATTTCATTGATTAATTCATTGATAATTTATTATTCTGCCTGCCTGGTATTTTATTTATTCTTTGTTAGGATCACTACGACCACTGAGACCGGAGTGCTCTGTTTCATTCTTTTTGTTTTACATGGCCAGAATGACAAAAAAAAAAAAAAATCATTGAATCTTGGAATACTATTGGGGTTTTGCAGATCTTATCCTGCTCATTACAAAGACGAGTGCATGTTTCTAGCTACGAGTGATTTCTATGACTCTCTTGTCTTGTCTTGTCTCTCTTGGAGTTCAGCCGTACTGAGATTTAAAACGAGTGGAGAAAGTTAGAAAGTTATGTTCAAGTGCAGCCACGACGAGTCAAAACTACCTGAAAAAAAACAAAAAACATATTCATCATCATGTAAAACATCAGAAAAAGTGGCATAAACAGATGCTTGTGTCCGGACGGAGCCATGAAACTAAAACCTGAAGCCGTTGTGTTGGACCGCACTCACAACGCACATTGTGATATGAACCATTGTTAAAGGGATAGTTCACCCGAAATTGAAATTTCACTCATTATCTACTCACCCTCATGTCGACTAAGGGCTGGGAGAAGTTTCAGAGTCCTCCGTGGCTTCTCTGAGTTAAAGGGGGTCTCGGCGTAGCAGTGCATGTCCATATAACGGTTGCAAATGGATACCAACTGTCTTCGTGACAAAAAAACACACCAAAAAACATCCAAATACCGTAGATGACCATTTAGTAGCCCGGGCGTTTAATATGCTAAATCGACTTGGAGCCCCGGCGTTTATAAGAACCAGGTGCGTATTTGCAACAGGCTACAATTTATTTTTGCAATGAGCAGCACCAGACCATCATGCAAAGAACAAGGATTTCACCGTAGGACCACTGGAACAAAACTACTTTTTCCCCCGACGCATCTTTATTGACATCAGACAATAAATACAAAGACAGTTTGTCTGTGTTACCGCGACACAGGGAGCTGATCAGAGCAGTGTTATCGATCGCGGTAATTTCAACACTGTACTTTAGCGCATTTATCTATATCCCTATATCCCTCAGTCTAGCGCGCCTGTGTTTGTGTGTCTGTGTGTGTGTGCGCGCCTGCATGCGAGAGAGAGAGCGAGAGGAGGGGCTGACTGACAGAGGTGAGAGCCGGTGCTGTTAAAAAAAAAACTTTTGTTTTCTGTGCAAGACTATGGTAAACACTTAATCGCCCGGGCGTTTAATTGAACCGGCGTTTATTATGCCAAATGAGCTCGGACCCCGGCGGTTATTAGAGCACAGGCGCGTATTTGCACACGGGCGATTATTTGGTCATCTACGGTACCTCCATGCTGCTCGTAAGGTAATGTCCATCTTGTATTGAAGCCCCTAAATGCAAAATTGTCCCCCAAAAAATTTAAATTTTAAATATTTTTCAAGCTTGTTTGTAGCGAAAGCTTCCGCTACAAACAAGCTTGAAATATAGACTTATTTAATTTTTTTCGGGACAATTTCACATTTCGGGGCTTCAATACAAGACGGACATTACATACGAGCAGCATGGAGGTATTTGGATGTTTTTTGGTGTGTCTTTTTGTTATGAAGACAGTTGGTATCCATTTGCAACCGTTATATGGACATGCACTGCTACGCCGAGACCCCCTGTAACTCAGAGAAGCCACGGAGGACTCTGAAACTTCAATGAGTGAAATTTCTATTTTGGGTGAACTATCCCTTTAACATAAACAACATTGATTGGCGGAGCCTTCAGTGGCTGTGACGTCATTATCCGTTAATTATATGTGACGTTCTTCCCCTAACGACGCTGCTTTTGTTCTGATCCCAGCCTCTCCACAGCTCCAACAGCTGACACAGCAGTCGTCAATATTTCATTTGCCGACACATTTTCCGCCTGTTAACATTGATGGGGCATTCAGTGACTCGTCAGAAACGGCCCTTCATGTTCGCAACAACAATCATCGACAACAACTCTGAATGCATTGAACCAGTGTTTTGCCACTTATCTCTTCGGGGGGAAACTAAAATAAATTGATTTGGAGCCATGTCGTGGCCTCACATGGGGTGCGGAGCAGACCACCTCCTACGCTGCACCTCCTCATCATCACCAACCCCCACCCCCAACCCCCCCTCTCTGTGGCTCTCTCCAGGGATGAGAGGCTTCATTTTAATAAAAGCTGCTGCTGCGTTACTGGAAGTCTACAGAGAGAGAGAGATAGAGGAGGGTCGGGATAAACCTGCAGAAACTGGGTCACCTCCCATGACCCTCCACATGCACAATCCATTCACTCACACTCACTCACACTTATAACCCACATTTAAATGTGTTTGATTCATTCAGGTGTTACCCTTCTTTTCTTCTTCCTGTTGAAGGATAATTACTGTTTTCTTTTTTACAATCTGGACCTTATTTCTAGCATAAAATACGATCATTTACTCACCCAGATTTGGTGTCATTACAAGTCGCTCCAACAAAATTAGATCCAGCCGAGAGCCATATAGATACATATATCCATATAATGCGAGTCAGCTGAATGCAGCCTCTAAATAACACATTATCTGCCGCAAAACTTGTTCATTTCACCAATATTTAGGTATGATAGGCTAGTGCTAGTCCCCTCTGAGTCCGGGGTTAGCTGTTATCAACATCCGGGGTCTGTAGGTTGACCTACTGACCTCTGACCTGGATGATGTCATCTCTGAACGCTGACCGGCTCATTATTTTTTTTATTTCATTCATATGCACAATGATAAAACAAGAATTTTATTTAATAATACAAAGACAAATAATTGTGCAGGAGAGGAAAAGAAGCCAGAAGGGCTTATATAAAATCCTCCCCCTCAATACAAAATCACTAAAACAAATCAACCAATAAAAAGAAGAAGAAAAGAAAAGCATTCTGATAATAATCATTCCGCTTCGGCATTCGGGTCCATTTTTATCTCAACTAGCCGGAGCTTTAGTGAGTCCAGGTTGAGGAGAGGAAGCCTGTGGAAGCTGAACTTCATCCAGCTGCTCATTTTGTTCTGACAAGTCGGAAACACGCAGAAACGAACCGTAGCATTAGCGGTAGCAACAAGCCGCACCGCGCAGCGCTCAGAGATGACATCATCCAGGTCAGAGGTCAGTAGGATGTTGATAACAGCTAACCCCGGACTCAGAGGGGAATAGCACTAGCCTATCAGAACTAAATATTGGTGAAATGAAGGAGTTTCTCTGCAGATAATGTGTTATTTAGAGGCTGCATTCTGTTGCCCTGTAGACTCCATTATACGGATATACGCGGCTCTTGGCTGGAGCTCATTTAGTCAGAACGAGTCTTGTAATGACACCAGAGTTATCTGGGTGAGTAAATGATCGTATTTGATGCTAGAAATAAGGTCCAGATTGTAAAAAAACGGTAATTATCCTTTAAGGTAGGAGACTCTTCATCAATTCATTTAGGTTATACTGTATAAGTTGAGTGGCACATCTCATCTCACCCCGCCACACCTCACTCTCCCACTCCTGTTATGCACGTTTTTCACTCACCTAATGGTTGTGCATTTGAACGCCTCCATTAAGCCGTCACAGAACATAATGAGCGATGGGACGACTGTTTACCGCAGAGTGTGTTTTGTGCCGGCGTTAAGAAGAGGAAGAATCAGTGAGAGTGTCTCCTTGTGCATGTGTGTGTGTGTGTGTGTCTGTGGTGGAAAATTAACCCAAGATCCAATTAAATTGATTGCAATCCAATTACCAGTCCATGTGTGGAGTTGATCACATTTAACAAGGTATAAGCCATTTTAATCAACATGTGGCAACTTTGTTAAAGGAGATGAAATCTCTCTGCAGCAGAGTCGAGTCGTGTTGTGTTGTGTTGTGTTTTGTTGTGTTTACCTTCTCTTTGGTGAAAGTTACTCAGACTTGCAGAAAAGTGATGATGTGGATGTGGCTTCTGGCTTGATTGCGAACAACATCAACTAAAACCAGGCGAGCAGCTGTTGCCTGCAGTAAAGCTGTTCTCCGACTGACGTAGCTGCGATGGTGGGATGATCTCATAAAACACAGAGATAAGATGCTGACAGTGGGTCGCCTGTAGTTAACATAAAAACACAACAAGAAGCAGAAGCAGCTTGGGTTTAAATCAGAATCCGGTGCAAAGACACAGAAAAGAACCGGCCAAAGCATTTACAGAGAAAAAGAAAATAAATGGTGCTATTAGCTCATCACAGGCAGCAGCGTGAGTGTTTGTCGCCGGAGCTGAAGACAAGAGTCTGACTCAGAGACCAAACAAAAAAATAAGTGCTTTTTTTCTCTTTCATCTCAGGTCGTGACCTGTTAAAATCCAGGAATACTATAAAAATAAAGAAACACCGGTACGATCTCAGACCTGTGACATGGACTTAACCCAAAGTACTCCAAGCTCCACTTGAAAAGTGCTCAGTCAAGACTTTGAGACTTGACTTGCACTCGTATTAAACGCCTCGCAGCCTTAGTGGTCGGCTGCTTGTCTCACCTCACAAACACCTCGGCTCAGACTGTCACACACTGTGTGTGTCGGTAATAAAACAAGGTTCACAAGCTGCAGCCACAAAACTTTTGTTGACCTGTAGACTCTGCAGTTTATGGCTACTGTGGGACCAAAAGTAACAAAAGAACAGTAGATACGACTTTTTACTGCTTTGGGGAATAGGTTTGTTTGGTTTTACTTTGATATATCTTCATTGTTCAACAACTTTATTTTTCTGGAGGTTAAACATCTCATTAAGATATCTTAGGCAGCTTAAGGGAGGTCCAGATGTGTGAATAATGCAAATATGTGATGTATATCAGAGTTTGCATGTGTAATGATGAAGAGATCGACTGCAGAGCAACTGTAGCCTGCTAAAAAATATATAAGATAAGACTTTTAGATTTACTTGTCACAGTAGCAGAGTATTAAAGAGGAGGTAAGAACCAGAATATAAAAACAGAACAATAAGAGGGCATACTGTGTAGTTTTATACAAAGCATCAATAAAATAAATATATAGTGCTGACTGTGTGAGGCTAAAGATTAAAAGCTGGAGATACTGCACAGGTTGAGGATATTGTACAGGGAATACATATACAGCCTGTTTATACAGAATAATACAAAGAAAAAAATAGATAAAAGGTCAAAAAAATACAACTTGTATGAATACAACTTGTTGGAGTGGTGGAGTTGAAAAGAAAAAGGGCATAAATGCCAGGTAATTAATGCAAAAATACAAAGATATGGAAGGTCGTACACAGACATGCTGTGATGATGTACGTATGTTTATGTATTTCCAGTATTTACAGAAAAATAAATAAGTGTGCACCACCGGGACAGACGGATTTATGGAAATGGGATTGTGAGGAAGAGTTAGACTCTCCTAATGGATGCGTGTCTGTAACACTGTATCTTTGGTTTGTGTTACGGAGGTGAGCGGGGATTATGGGATGAATCAAGCGCACCACAACACAAGAAAAACACAAAAGATTTAACAAAAAAAAAAAAAAACAGTACAGCGCCGGCATCATTTTCCCAACAAACTTCTTCACTTTTCCGCCTCTGTTTCCACTTCCCACCGAACGGAGATGTGTCGAGACGCTTTCCATTCCATGTCAAATTTCATAGGGAACAAGCTGAGAGGAATCAAGCGCACACTTGTGTGGGTTTGACTGTGTGTGTGTGAGAGAGAGAGTCGCAGCACTGTGGGTTAGAAATAGCAGAATATGCCCGTGAGCTCTTTCATCCTGAGGCATGTGTCTAGTTTGGGGCAATTCTTCTTCTGATTGACTCCGGAGGTGGCATGTGTGTGTGTGCATGTGTGTGCATGTGTGTGCATTTATCCTAGTCTTCAATTGACTCCATAGGAGACGGCACACACCGCGAGTGTGAATATCAGTGTGTGTGTTTGACCTATTTTGCAGCCGTTTCAGTGTTTTGGAGTGTTTAGTCAGGTTGAGTGGCTGCTGCTGCCGTTGGGTGTCTCTGTTTCCCTCCTGTTGTCTCTCAGCCTCTGTTTGTCTCCTCCACTATCTGCCTCTCCTTTCCCACTCTTTATTTTTATTTATTTATTTATTTCTGGAACACTTCTTCTTATTATTTTCTTTTTTTTTAGCTCTTAACTTCCTGCCTCTCGCTGTCAGACTCAGGTTTCATTACACATTAAGTCGTCTCTGTACCTGTCAGACACGACAAATTCTCTACTGAAGAATCTTCTTTAAAAAAAACGTTGCTTTTCGAGACATCTAAACTGGATCATGATTATTTTTGATTGATTGTGTTATTTCGTTTACTGACATATATGTAATCAAAGCAAACCAAGATTAATATTGCGAGCAGTGAAAGTTAATGTTAATATATTTCCAGCTAGAGACAGCTTGCATGTATATTTTACTTCAGAACATGTTGATGATTGAGACATCTGTTGATTTATGGCAAAGGATTCTGGCATACATCCAATGAAAAATTAGAGGTTTTCCTTATTTGTGTCAATCCAACAGCAAATAATAAATATATAGGCCCTACATGTAATGTGTAGTTCCACATTACGAAAAGGATGATCACCTGCCAGTGCTGTGTGGCTGTGGTCATATGCGACAACCAATTTGGAATATTCTTATTCACTTCCAGTCTACAGTGAAGGGTTGAAGCTAATCCGCATATCAAAGTCAACGTTGGTAAACTAGCAAAGTGGACCGCAAACAAGTAGCCTACACAGATGTCCCCTATGTCACATCCTGGACTGCTATTCAATTCAAAAAACATTAAAAACAACAAATAGACTACCGCAAAATTTGAGATTTGTGGAGCTAATCAGTAAAAGTTAGACACTAATAATAGGCTTCTGCATTCGAGACAACTCAGAACTCGTAATCTCCCAGTTGAAACTGGTTTCTGACTTCAAAGTGTTTGAGACATACCACGCCAGAATAACCAAAAACATGCCGGACCAGGACAAACTTTGCATTCAAAGTGCTTCACACATTAAAACATTACATAGAGCACAAAAACTATTATTAAGGAAGCATTTGAAAATAATGTGACAGATCATTTAAAATAGAGACATAGAATAAAGAGAAATAACAACATGAATTCACTGTGTTCCACGACATGAGTAGCTAATATGTAACTGTAGGTAAATATTGTATATTTTCCCGAGTGGGAGCTCTATGAGGTGGCGTTCATTGCACTTTTTCAAACAGGAGGTTGTTCCGAGTTGTCGTGAACGCAGCAGCTCACGCCCTCAACACACCTCCAGCACGAGCCAATGGCGTGCCCACAAAATTCTTTTTCAAAAATTGTGCCGTTAGAGCCAAGATGGCGGATCACCGTACCGGAGTAGTAGCAGCAGCTACAGCAGCTCATCTCTTCAGCTCTGTGCTGATCCTCGGCTTTTGAGCAAAGTCGTGTGGGATCAATCATGACGTCCTCACCTCATCCTGTGGATTATAAAGTCTGGACCCACGTCGGAGTCGGGACATTGGAGCTACACCGGGATCGAAAATCTCCCGAGGAAGGTACAAACTAGCGGCCGGTAAGTCCATAAACTGTCAGAGAGAGCCGTTAAATCAAAGATCCTCTAGGCCTATTTGTTTTGTGAAGATGAGTTACTCGAACAAGGAAAAAAAAAAAACTTTCTGACCCCAAGATTTTCTGTTGAGGAAGAGTCACTTTGAGCAGTTTCATTGGACTGAGATAAACTGAACTTCCTGTCAATTTAACTTAACTGGTTTTTGTTATTATATGGTTGGTGTGGGACATTTTGAACATTTTGCTTTTTTGTTTTTGCCTGAAACAACAGGCATTTTATTTGGTGTTGTTTTATGCTTCAATTTCATTCCACTTAACTGTGTTGTCAAGTGGCTTGTTTGCTTGTCATTTTCATGCCCTGTCTTGGTGGTTTGAACAAAGTGATACTGCTGCTGAGACTATGTGACCCAAAAATAGCAGAGATGGATAATAAACAAAGATAAACTTGATTTTATATTGAAGTTCTGTGAGCCGTGGCTCCATGCTTCCACCTCAGGAATCAGATTTTGTTGCTGGGAATGTCGTCACATTCAGGTAGGCTAAATGTTGAAAAGGTGTTGTTGTTTCTCACTTGTTGGTGCCACAGTTAGCAGGACAGGTTTCAAGGTTGGACATAATGGGCAAGTTGAAGCTCAGAATGACATCATCTCCTAAGCACTAGCTTTCCAGTTGAAAAACAAAGATGGACGTTGGAAAAATGGATGATTAATGTAACTTAATGAAAATATAACAATTTTATACACCATATGTGCTCTATTGAAGAGTCATCTCCAGAGGTTAGAATTACCTAGTCAGACCTTTACGTCTACAGCAGCCATCTTGGATTTGGAGGTTATGGTTGGTGAGTTTCTCACAACTTTCTGAGTGGGAAATCTGATGTTCCAGTTGAAATCTCTGACTGGGAGCTCATGTATCCTGACTTACTGGTTTAAATGGAAAACACCATGCAATGTGTATTTAGGTTGTGCTATAGCCTAATTGTTTCTGGTGTTTGTTCTTGGTTCACCACACCATTGGAATATTGCTGTATAGCCTATCATATCTTCAATTAACCATAATAATATTGGTATATTGGTATATATTGGTTGGGCCATTCATTAAGGCTAATTTTATTCAGGAACCATTCTGCCTTGTTTCTTCAACATGTTGTCATCAGTTTGTATTTGCTGTGGGGCCTTGAGAGAGAAGAGGCGATCTACCTGTGTGAATGTCAAGCAGTGTTTTTCTTAAACAATTAAGCTTAGTGAATACTCTCCATGTGAATGAAACATAAAAAAACAGGAGTCGACATGCTGGTTGTGTTAAAGTAGGTTACAAACTCAAAATGAGCAGCATCTTTTGACTTGTGTTGGCATAAATATAGACGCTACAAGAAATTCATTTTAGCTGAATCCCATGAGATAATTAAGTCCTCCACTACTCATTTCTCATGTATGACGTTTTTTACTTATAAATGAATAAACAGCACTCTTATTTGGGGCAATAATTATGAGTTTCCACACATCGTCAGTAGTTTGCCGAGATGCCGTGCTGCCCTGTGGAAACTCTAAATAGGTTTTAGAGCAGCCGTCAGCGAGACGGAGGTGAAAAATGTGTCCAGACAAGAACTAAATTAGCTAATCTAATTTTGTGTGTGTGCGTGCTCCTACATGTGTGTGTCCTGTCCATGCACATTTTCTGCTGTGTATATTTGCCCCGTGTATCAGCCAATGTGTGCTCGTGCTTTGGCGTACGCCCGTTTCTGCACTTTGTGTGCTGTAATTGAGCCATCGCTTGGCGGATGTTGCTCGAGCACACAACAGCTTTCTAGCGAGCTAAACAGCCGCTATAATTGAAATTAAAAGGTAACCACATTCATCATGCTGAGCCCGGGTTTAATTGAAATGTGTGTTTGTTTGTGTGTGTGCATGCGTGCATCTGACAGAGGCAGCGGAGAACAAAAGGGAGGGAAAATGGAAGGAGGCAAAGTTGGTGTGAATGTGTATGAATGTGTGTGTGTGTGTGCTTGAAAAGGAGAGTGAATGTGTAATGAGGCTGGGAAGCTAAGACTCCATATCTGTACCTGTCTCAGTGATAAATAACACGGGAGACAGATAGCATCCACAAACACCTCCCTTCAGCTCCTCTACCTTTTCTTTCACTCTTCACTTTAAAACATTTCTCTGTTTATGTCAAACTTTTCTGCCTCTGCTCTTATATATTTTCCCCTTCTCACCTCAGGTCACATACACAATTCAACATCCGTCATTTTTTCGAAACACGAGCAGTGTCCCAATTCAAGAGCTGCATTTCGATTTCGATTCTTTATTGAACATGTCATAGGCTAATAAAAACAAAAACAAACCAAATAACAAAAATTAAAAAAAAATCAGATAAGTGCATATTGGCAATCATCATCTCTAAGAGAAAATTGCCTGCCATGTTCAAAAGGGGTAAGAAGAAGTTAAAAACTTTTCTGGTCCTACCCCCTCTATTTATATACTGTTAATCAAAATAAAAATGACAATAATAAGTTATACATATACATATACATACATATACACACTCACATGCACACATACACACACACACATATGTATACACATACACATACATATACATACGCACACATACATAAACACATATACATGCATAAAACAATCATAGTAATATATGTATTCAGGATAATTAGTCCCGTCCCTAAAATAGAAACACAATAAAATAAGACAAAACGTTAGTCCACCGCATAGGAACTCAGGGTTTTGTTTCTAAATAATCTCTTTAGTTCATTTAAGTTGTTACACATTTTCAGGTCGTTGCTGCAGTTATTCCACAAATTAACTCCTTTTGTTGTGACACAGTGGCATTTCATGTTGGTCCTTACTGGTGGTTTTTTAAATATACATTTTCCTCTCAGGTTATGCATACTTTCCCTCAACTGGAACAACCCTTGGATACTGCTAGGTAGTTGTTGTTTTATTACTTTATACATGATTTGGATAGTTTTAAGATCAACCAGATCGTGGAATTTTAAGGTTTTAAGTTTGATGAAAAGTGGATTTGTAGATTCCCTAAAGGGGGTTTTATTAACAATTCTTATTGCTCTTTTTTGGAGCAAAAAGATTGGTTCTATATTGGTTTTATAAGTGTTCCCCCACACTTCCACACAGTAGGTGATGTATGGAAGAATAAAGGAACAGTACAGTGTATATAAGGAGGCTTGATTTAATAGATCTTTGGCTTTATTTAGTATTGCAATTGATTTGGATACTTTGGCTTTAATATAATTTATGTGTGGTTTCCAACTTAGTTTGTTATCTATTAGTACACCTAAGAATTTAATTTCGGATACTCTTTCGATTTCTACATCATGTATCATAATTTTCTTCTCTGTGTTGATGGTTCGGTTCCCAAAGATTATAAATTTCGTTTTACTTAAATTCAATGTTAATTTGTTTTCATCAAACCAAATTTTCATCCCACTCAATTCCCTTTCCACTGTATCCAAGAGTTGTTCTAAGTTGTCTCCACAGCACAGCAAATTCGTATCGTCTGCAAATAGAATAGTTTTCAGGATTTTTGATACTTCACATATATTGTTAATGTATAGTATGAACAGCAATGGTCCCAACACTGAGCCCTGGGGTACTCCACAGGTAACCCTCAACATTTGTGATTTAGAGTTATTTACTTCAACATACTGATACCTGTTTGTTAGATAGCTGGATAGCCAAGATAGTGCTATCCCTCTGACACCGTATCTTTGTAGTTTTTTTATTAATAACTCATGGTCCACGGTATCAAATGCTTTTTTCAAGTCCAGGAATACCCCTACTGCATTATTCGAGTGCTTTTTTCTAAAGAACAATAAACATTTTGCATGTTTTGAGCATGATTTTGAGGCAACTACAAGAGATTAAAACAAAACGGAACAAAAAAACACGTTGGTACATGTTTTGAGCAACAGCACACCACATTTACGTTATGGCACATGCACTTCTTGTTTCTTTCCGAATATGAATAACAAATCAGATTTTTTTTAAAAAGCCCAAATCCGAACCCAAATACAAATAGTGCACTGGCTGTACACGCCGCCTACCAAGGAGGCAACATCTTCTTAAATGGGACGGTCTAGACTTAGGACCATTTCCACATTGTATCCGAACGCAATCAACATCCTAACATTAAACATTAGAGAGTGGCGGCTTTTTTTTACACTTCCTCAGCTCCTCGCCTCAGGCCATGCAGCCAGCAGAGCCCTGCTCAGTGCTCAAACTACACTAGGTGGCTAATAATTCATGGCACATAAAGAATCTTGAGATACGGGAGGCCAGGAAGGATTGGTGTGGTGGCGTGTCCTTCTAGAACAGGTGAGAGAAGGCCTCATTTACTTCAAATTGGGACAGGCTGCGATTATGTGATGTAATCGGCCTTTAAAAGTGTCCTCTGAAGGATGCAGCTGCTTGAATTGAGACACATTTACAGTATTAGTGTTTATTTGTCTTATTTTGAATAATAATACTGTACAGACCGCTGTTGCTGCCTTTTTTTAAAAACCCTCCTGTAGTGTGATTGACATTTAAGCTGCAGGTGGCACAGAGGGAGATGTGTGGTGTTTGAGTGAACGTCTAATTTTGTTGTTTGTAGGAATATTTTTAGACTTAATTTGATTGCTGATTAGCTAATTAGGTAACCTGTAAACAGATATTTTGTGCCATTTTTATCTGGTGTTTTTTTTAGTAAGTTTTTCAGATACTAAGATGAGTTCACTTTTTACTAGAAAACAAGGTAAAGTGATGTTGTGGGTTCAGTGGTTAGCACTGTCACGATTCTGGGTTCAGTTCTGGGTTCAAAGGCCTGGGAAGAGGTGGGGACGACTTTTTCTTTTCTTTTTTTTCTTTTTTTTTTTACAATAACCTGAGCAAGGCGTTCTACTACAGAGAAGTGTAGAAAAGTGTTAGGTTGTGGCGTCCACTTAAAGTAGCTCAAGGTCAAATGGTGAGTTGAGAGTCAAAACTGCAGCATCACATTCAACCATGTGATGTTGATTCATCACTCAGTGTCACCGTGCTCTCCGGCTCAGGGCTGAGCTGCTGCTGCTGCTGCTGCTGCTGCTGCTCTTTGACAAGACGCCGCTCTCAACTTCATTGACCTTACTTCTTTACTTTCCAAGGCCCGGGCCTCTGACAGCTGTCACTTGTACTTTCCTGCTTTTCTTTTCAGAGCCTCACTTTTATATATAACCGTTTTTTTTTCTTCTTTTTTCACAGGCTTTCATACAGACAGAATACTATGCACTGAAAAACCACGGACACTTTAGCCATGGTTAGCTTCCAGAGCATTCAGCGAGGCAGATAAATAGCTGCAGCCAGAAAAAGAACATTTTGAACAGACGACACAAAAGGTAGTTAAAGGGCCACACAAGTTAGCAATGTGGTATGATAAACTGCTATCAATTGTTCCTTATGAAAGACTATCTCAAGTGGTGCAAGGAACCTTAGATGAATTTGTTAAAGAGTGGACCCCCCTGAGTATGTTTTTTGGGTGCGAGTGGCCATCAATAATAAGTGTGGTGTAAATTAAGAAAACACCCCCCCACACACACACACTCATGTTTTTTTTTCTTTTTTTGTTTGTTTTTTCTTTCTTGTCTTTTACATGTATTTGTGCTTTTGGTTTTTATTATATTATGTAGTATTATTTTGTGTTGTATGTTGTGTTTCGTCGACAGCGGAAGGCTGTAAGTTTGTGGTATTTTTCTGATGAGCTTGTCTTGCTGTCAATGTAAATCAAAAATTAAAAAGAAAGTTAAAAAAAAAAAGGGCCACACCACCATTTTTTAAAACACTAAATTCAATGTGGACTATGACTCAGCCTGTCAAAGCAGTTATAAAGTAAATGTCTACCATGACTACCATCAGTGGCATCTCTACTGTGTTAACCGGTTTGATTCAATTACATACATTGACTTAAAAATAAGACCTGATCGCTATCAATCTTCCTCCATCTCTTCTTCCCATTTCACTATATTCAGATTATTACCATGCATGAGTTGTCACAGGAAAGTTTCTCCTCCCTAATTTTCATGCAGACTCACTCCGTTGATTATATTTAAGATTTATCTACTGACAAACTCTGTGAAATCCACTTTAGGCAGCGACATGCGAGTTCTTAAATTTCCAACATGCTCCTAAACGGTGAAGACAGATTGTGTTTTCTGTGTAGCGTGCTGTCAAGGGACCTGGATGTGCTTTACATTATTTTCATCTCTGCTGTTTAGTCATCGGTTTTCTAATCTCTCAGTAAACTGCCAGCATGTAATGAAGAACAGGAGGGAACACGGTTGTTTAAATTGAATTATATTCAATCTGAAAACTCTCACCTTCTAAGCTGAATGACTTTTCTTTCATTTACAGTCTCATGAATAATGATGAGAAACAAAGCCATCAGTGAAATGATTTGAGGGTGACTGTACTTGTCTTTTGTCTGCCGGTTCTTTTGTCTCCACAAATTAGATACAATTTTTTTTTTTTTTGCATCTTGTTACTTCTTGTGCAGCCACATCAGCTAGTATACTGTACACTGTGTTTTGTATTTATTTTAAGAACCTGAATGTGCTTTATCAACCTGTCCTCAGAGTTTTTGGTCTTTATATGAGCATTGGATGAGACTCAGCATGTTATACTTAGAAATGCAAGTCACAGAGCCATACCAGGTGTCGGTAGTAAAACATTATGGCCACCATGAAGCAGTGACAGTATACCATAAATGTAAAATTCACGTCATTGAACAGTGTGACCAACAATAAAGTAGCTTGGATGTGCTCCAAACAGCTACTCACTGTAGAAAAATATAGAAGAGCTATGTATAAGCTTTCCAATTACAATATATCAAGTTTGCATTAAAGGGATGGTTCACCCAAAATTGAAATTTCACTCATTATCTACTCACCCTCATGTCGACTAAGGGCTGGGAGAAGTTTCAGAGTCCTCCGTGGCTTCTCTGAGTTACAGGGGGTCTCGGCGTAGCAGTGCATGTCCATATAACGGTTGCAAATGGATACCAACTGTCTTCGTAACAAAAAGACACACCAAAAAACATCCAAATACCTCCATGCTGCTCGTATGTAATGTCCGTCTTGTATTGAAGCCCCGAAATGCGAAATTGTCCCGGAAAAAAATTAAATGAGTCTATATTTCAAGCTTGTTTTGTAGCGGAAGCTTCTCAAAGCTCCTCTTCCCGGTTCGTCAAATTTGGACGAACTGGGAAGAGGACAGACCCTGGTTCGTCCAAATTTGACAAACATTACGAGCAGCATGGAGGTATTTGGATGTTTTTTGGTGTGTCTTTTTGTTACGAAGACAGTTGGTATCCATTTGCAACCATTATATGGACATGCACTGCTACGCCGAGACCCCCTGTAACTCAGAGAAGGCACGGAGGACTCTGAAACTTCTCCCAGCCCTTAGTCCACATGAGGGTGAGTAGATAATGATTGAAATTTAAATTTTGGGTGAACTATCCCTTTAACAACTGTTAAATAGAAGCCTTACCAAGAACATCAGCCACAAGAGGATATAAGACGTCCCCTGAGCAGCGCTGCTTCATCAGGCCTGACGCTACTGTGACTCGGTATTGGAAAGGGATGGACTGGTTAGCAAAGGCCAGAGCTAGCTGGTTAGCATGCTAACTTCAGTAGAAGAGAAGAAATCAAAATAACAGGGTTGCTTTTGCTTTCAACAGCTGGAAACAGCTCCTGGTAAAAAAAAAAAAAGAAAAGAAAAAAAGAACAAAGTTTGATGCTGAAATTGCAATGTCTCTTCTTGACAGATGTGTTTACAAGTTAGTTAGTGCACTCAAACAGCAAATCTCTAATGACCTGGTGCTGAAGACCTGCAGGCAAAGCTACATGCACCTTCAAAGATGGATCTAAAGTTCTGCCTTCAGTTCAGCTTGTGCAGCTGTTGGATTGATGCATCCCCGAATCTGAAACCACACAGAGGAGAAAACATGTCGAAGGATCAAAAACTGGTTGCATTTACTTCCATGGTATCTGATGCAAGAGGAGAAACACGCTCAAGAAAGCCGCCGACATTTTCTCTGTCGAGTAACAAACATCTATCAAAGGCATCTCCATTGCAAACCGTCTGCTCCCTCTGATTGTGATTCTTTATCACAAAATGAGTGGATGAATTTAACCATGGTTATTGCAGGACCTTAATTAAAGCACCGTTTGGCCTGATGGTGTACAATAGAGCTGTCTAGTTTTGCAGTGGTGCTGCTAATGGAAATCTGACGGTGACCTATAAATAAAAAAAACCAAGGCTATCTACAAGGGACTGATGTTAACACCCTTTCAAGTATAAATCCAGCTTCATGACTCACCTTTGTGACCAAGCTCAGGACAAAAGATCAGTTTCTTTTCTTAAGTTTTTACTTTTTTTCCACTTTAGCCCAGGAAGCACATGAAAGTGCATTGAAAAGGGCGGTAAAGAGGGGAAAAGGTGTGAGGGGTCACAGAAACATGTGGCAGGCTCTCAGATGTCTCAAGAGCAGCGTTTCAGTGTGGCTGCAGCAGGGGGGCAAGAGGATGAAAAGAAGTCTGAAAGAAATGCTGATGCAGTTGATGGTATCTTCAGCCGAGATGGCATTTTGATATGAATGAATTGTGTAACACCCGACACGACACGAGTGGCTTGTCGTCTTTACACTGGAGCTTCACATGCAACATGCAAACAAAAAATCAAGATGAAAGCGTCTTTTGTTGCTTTTGAAAAACACACATAATGTGAGGGGATATTTTTTTTTACTTTTGATAGCAAAAAAAAAAGGAGGTTTTTGTCAGACTTCAAGAGCATATCTAAAGCTGAGTGACAGTGTGAGTGGAAATGGTTCAGCAATCTCCAAATCTATCACCTAGGCTACTGTATAGGATGATCAAAGAATATTTTCATCTACTTTTTGGTATATTGAATCGGCAATGATTACATTGTAAGACTCTGGGATTGGTGAAGACAATTAGTAGTAGTTATTGGTAAGTTTTGATACTGCTAGCCAAGAGCACACATTGTGAGTTGATCATGCAACAGATGCATGTGTATTGGAGGTCTGCAGTCACGAGATACCAGTGAGGAGAAGTGACAACGTGTAGCGGTTAGTGGTACTGTAGTTAAACTCACTCACCCATAAAAGACGTGCAAACCCACTTGCCAAGTGGTCATTGACCTCTTGGCGAAGCGGTTTGCATTGTCGCACATGCAAAGTTAGCATGTTAACTAGCTGGTGCTAGCCATAGACTGTAAAAAGAATGGACGTAGCACCCGTGACGTCACCCATTGGTTTGGGGGAGTCTGTTTTGTGCCGCTACTACAGGGGTTTGAACCGCGCCATGTTGGATTTGACTTGCCATATTTGGAGCGGTGCGGCCATTAGCCGGCCGAGAGCCCGCCCACTGGCCTCGAAGCAGCGGTCTCCGGACCTGTCACTCAACGTTTCCGCGCCCTGATTGGCCAGAACTTTAAACCTAATAATAGTAAAACGGTAGAGTTTAAAAAAAAATTCACCCTCCTCAGAGTGTGTGCGGGGGTAGAAACTATCGATTGAGACCAAAAAAATTAAATGTACCAGGCTGTAAATATGTTTTTTTAAGCTGTAAAATCGGCTATTTTAACATGGGGCTCAATTGGAGTTGCTCCCTTCTGGAGCCAGCCCCCAGCGACAGCCGAGGGGATTGCAGTTTTTTGAACGCGGAAGTGAGCTTCACTTCTCAGTGCCCACTTGGTGCTAGCCCTTCAAGATGTTCTGATACTGTCTCAGTAAAACCATGAAGACATATTGCTCCTCTAGTGCACTTTGCAAACTATTGTTCATGCTAATACTAGCTATGTAGCAATAGCAGAAGTTACTTGTAGATTCTTTAATTTAAAAAAAAAAAAGGTCATTTTGACCATGTTTTCTAACTTGAAATCCTAATATCGGATTACAACTTTGATTAATTGAATGGCGGTTTAAATACTAGTCACGGTTTGTAGCTAACAATCCAAATGGTGAAGGGAGAAGAAACTTCAATTAAAAATCTCAGTTTCCCTTCAATGTGTCCATGAATTCCTCTGGACTGACAGCTGGGTTTTTAGCTAAATCAAATCACTCTGTGTGTGATTGCTTTTCTTATTTATTTTAAATCACAGCCACATGTTTACCAGTTTCTCCCTCAGGATATTTGTCTCAGACTCACACATAGCTATACATACAGATGTAGAAAATAATCCAACACAGACACATGTAAGAACAAGTAGATGCACAAAAGGATTTAAACACACACAGATGAACACACAGCACCCTCTGCGTTAACATTACTGTTTTTCTGTGATGAGTCGCCAAGCGGCAGAAACAACAGAAGGACAGAATTCAATAAGGAATAAAAGCAATACTGACAGGCAATGCCCTCACTACACTTCACAGCCATTTGTCAATAAAGAAGCAATTACTAAAATGTAGCAGCCATTTGTCCGCTGCCTGGGGACGGGGAGGGGAGGAAGGCCTCTATAGATTATTGTGCACAGAAAGAAAACAAACACACACACACACACACACACACACATCAAAGGAAGCAAATACACTTTTGACACAAAGGTGCAAATGATAAGTAAAAGATGCAAACCAACAACACACATATCATACTTAAAGGGATAGTTCAACATTTTGGCAAACTGGCCTATTGCCATAATCCCTATAGTAGTAGGTTCGTTACCTTTAATTGTTGGTGCAAGCTATTTTTAGAACAGCGGAGCAGAGCGGCGAGCTGCTCAGAGCTACGCTATGGAGGCTAATGGAATTTCTTGGTTTCCCTCATCAAACTCATCAAATACACAATCCAACAACTCCACAACGCTCTGGTGGACAAGTTGTGACCTGCACATTCACCACGCTATGAGATAATAACAGAACGTTACGAGACAGAGTTGTTTTCGAGGCAAAGGCAGAGACTGCTTGACATAAAACTGTCCCCGACCGGAACGTGCATCAGCTGTTTTGCATGAATTTCCCTCTAAAACAACTCTGTCTGGTAACGTTGTGTTATTGTCTCATAGCGTGGTGAATGTGCAGGTCACAACTTGTCCACCAGAGCGTTGTGGAGTTGTTGGATTGTGTATTTGATGAGGGAAACCAAGAAATCCCATTAGCCTCCGTAGTGTAGCTCTGAGCAGCTCACGGCTCTGCTCCACCTTTCTAAAAATAGCTTGCACCGACAATTAAAGGTAACGAACCTACTGCTATGACTATAGGGATTATGGCAATGGGCCAATTTGCCAAAATGTTGAACTATCCCTTTAAAACTGTATCAATACAGACACACACACTTGGGACTGGTGCTCAGGGCTAGATATCAATTTAACAAATGAAGGCAGGAGAGGTTGATCAATACACGACGGTGCCTTTGACCAATCACCATGTTTGTCTCCTTATATTTGTCCCTTGCTTCAGGGACCTGAGGTCCAATCTCAGTCAGTGTTCACAATAAGAGCCTGTAAGCACCTATGGATACTAAAGAGTGTGTGTCTGTTTAAAGACTTATTAACGTATGTGTGTACTTGTGTTAAAAAGTTTCAACACCCTACACTACACACACACATCAAATGAAGCAATTTCCAGCCAATTTCAAGAGTCAAACACAAATCAAAACTCATTTCGACTCACTGTTGTACACCTCTGTTATTCACCCGTCTGTTCTTTCTCCTGTTTACTACAACACACTTGACAGCCATGTTTTTTTTTTCCACATTATTCTCATTAAACCCAAAACACCGTTCTGCATGAGCGACTCTGGACAGCAGTTATTAAAGAGAAGCTGAACCTGGCACAGCTGCCACCCAAACTCACAATGAGACTTTCTTTTTTTTCTGTTTTAGCTTCTCTTCATCTTTTTAGCAGAAGTTCATAACGTCTGTTCACAGCGTTACGTTAGCTGCACCGCTCACTGTCTCCTGCAGCACTACAACTGTTGAAATGTGGCATTTAAGGACTGTTGGGAAAAACATGATTCTCTCTCACAGCAGCTGAGTGTCCACTTTCCAATATTGTTGATATTTATATCACGTTACTTTAAAGTCACAGTGGAATAGAAATAAGAGATTTTTCACATTCGTAATTCAACATGTTTCTGAGAGAAATGGAAAAGTTGGACCGGTTTTAGTTACACTGAGGATTTGGTCAGATTGAATTGGAGCAAATAGACATGAAAAATAAAATCATTGTCATATTGAGAAGGAGGACAAGCTCATTTTGTCGCAGCAATTTCAACAGTATTTCAAACAGACTTTCAAAATAAAAGACGACTGACATTTAGACTGCAGATGCAACCAGCGTCACAGAAGAACTGTGGGACTGCTAGTGGTGGATAAATGTGAGATATCACATTTCTATGGATACATGAAGATGTTAACAAAACAAATTTGGCTTCAGAAATTAGACAAAAAGCTGCATCTTCCAGTAAAAACGTAACCTGCAGTGAAAACTGATTAAAATTTGATTTAAAAGTCGTTATAAAACAATTTCAAGTAGCTGATTTTTCAAAATAAAGGTCTTTGAGGAGGAGAAAGTTCTCATCCTTTCCTTGAGTGACGGATGTTGAGAGGAAACATGTGTGTTTGTGTGTGTGTGAGAGTGTTTACTGATTGATGCTTCACTGACAGTGTTCGTGGGGGCTCTCTGCCTGATTGGACACAAACGGAAACAGCAGCAACAACAACACACACATAAATACACGGACGTGCCCACAACAGTGTCCGCGGGGGTTCTCTCCATGATTAGAGACAAAGACATCCTCGGCTGATTGCTCCTTCCTTGGTGATTACTCACCTCACACATTTTCTGCACACACAAACAAAAAGGTGAACATTAGAGTGTCATGAAGTGCTGCTCCGACGCCACAACCCACTTTTTAAAAAGTTCAATCTTAACATTACTGAAGTGAAGGTTGTTTTTTCCATAACTAAACTATGTTTTTTTTTCTTTTGTCCTTCACTCCACGCTGTTTCATAATGTGTTTTTAATAGTTTTATAAACTTTCTATATTATGTATTTTAAAGATGATTTAAATGTAAATGTCCTGACTCTCGCCTAAAGGACAGATGGATATAAATTCTTATCATTGTCTATACTTGATGTATGCAAATACATACATGTTTACTACATTCTACTGTGTATATTTTGCTCATTTGTATGCATTTGTATTGCATATTTGTATATACAATACATACGTAATGCATTTTGCAAATTTACAGTCTGTGCACATACACTAAGTCCTTTAAATGCACACACAGATACACACATACAGAATGCGCACTGCATTCATTTAAACAACTTTAAATTAGAGGTCAAATAAAGCTGGACATGTTTTTTAACACAAACAATAAAACACATAAACACATTAGAGCTAATGAATAAGGCTTCAAAGCTCCTCTCCATGTGCAGCTTCCTGCAAAGTGGCATGTGTTAATGAAGCAGCTACAGGTTGTTGGCTGCGTGCCTCGCTCTGTCACAGGACGTTAGCCGTATGAAAATGATGTTTTACAGGTACATGACACGAGCTCACACAAACACCACTGCTGCACCATGTCCACATTTGCAAGTACATTCACACACACACCACAAACACACACACACACACACAATATCCCAGAGACAAATACCTTGTCGTGGGCTAGTAAAGAGCTGCCAGGTTATGAGGCCCCAATAAACATGTCAGACTCACCAGATGGTCAAATAAAGCAGCTTTACCGCCGCTGTGTTTGTGCGTGTGTGTGTTGACATGTTTACTTCTGCAGGAGTTTGTAGGGTGTGTATTTATCAGTGGCCACACAAAGCCAAAAAAGTTTCCCTCAGGCGTCTGTTGTGCACGCAGGCGTGAAGATATACAATGTCTGACCTACACTTAAGAACTGTGTGTGTGTGTGTGTGTGTGGAGACACCTTTAAAACCACTTTGTAGAGTTTCTTGCCCACTGGAGTTGCTGCTGATGACCAAGTGAGTTTATTTACTGTTTGTATCATGTGTTCATCAACACAACATTTGCTGTCTGTGTCAGTACACAGGGCAGTAGTTTACTGTAAAAAAAAATCTCAGTGTGGGTAAAGCCAGCAAGTTCATTTCACTTTGCAGATCTGTCTGGAGGAAAAAGTCTTTGAGGCCGACTTTCACATCCAGCTTGTGATCACATGCAACATGGCGGATAACGCTAGATTCGGGGGGCAACTGCCACTCCGACATCCCACCAGTCCGACATAGGCCTCTAATTGTCTGAATGGCAACACTTCATTTTCTATCAAATGTCCCATGCATCATTCTGACAATTTTTGCCTCCTGGTCGGAATGACAGTATTTTTTCCTCTTTTTTTAAACATCCTGCCTTTCCGATAACTCCTTTAATAGTGTTTTTTTCCCCAAAAAGATTTTGCAGTGGTTGGGCTTTTGTATTCCTCTATCAGCATGTCTTAAAGAAGGGAGGCACCTGTTGAGTTACACACATTTCCTTATATTGAAAGCCTTGTCGGAATCGTGGGGCGATGGCATGTCGGAATAGTGGTATGTCTAAATGACAGCATGTCATGTTAGATTCAGCTGTTGCTTCACTTTTAATCGTCTGTAACGTTGATTTTTCACTAAATGTGAACAAAAATAACACTTGCATTACGTTTTAAGTTGCTCTGCATACGTGATCTGGATCTTCGCTCCTATTGGTTGGAGGTCTGTCCAATTACAGGCAGAGGCATCTTAACCTTTGTCTTTTGGTCATGCCTCTTGAAAGTAAATACACCTTCCCCAGAATAAAACGTATCTCATTTAAGTGAAAAGCTGTCTCGCAGGCACAGGGTCCGCGGATCGGTTGATGGAAAAAGAAAAAAAGTTGTGCGTATAGTGTGATAACACTGGAGCACCGCCCCAGCCGAATAAACAGACAATTAAAAAAGAAAAGACAAAAAAACTGACAGCTCTATGTCGCACACAACAACCACCAACATGTGTACTACCCCCAGAAGTTCAGTAGTGCTTAGGTCATTCATGCAAGGTTATAAAACATTTCAAAATGTGTCTTGTTTTATGACTCAGTTAAATCAAACAAGTCTGTTTTTCTAGTCATATATTTTGTCATTGTAGTTTTCTTGAACATAATGTTAAAATATTGTGTGTCATCTCGTCTCATTCTCCTTCTTGTGAAACCAATATCATGTAGGCTATAGTCACACCCCAAGGAAATAGCTTACCATTTGTTTTTATAATGAATTGGATTCAAAAGGTTATACTCAGAACCTTGAAACACACACACACACACACACACACACACACACACACACACACACACACACACACACAAGAAAAGCTGATGGTTATTAATAATAATGAGTTCATTAAATGCTCAGAGTCAGAGACAGTGATTTCTTCTTTATATACATTTTGCATTACAGAGTATTCGTCCATTTAATTATTGTGTAACATAATCCATATGAACTGGGCACTTGTATTGATTCACATATGAGCTTGTGCTGTGCTTATTTTTCAGCCTGATTCTATTAAACTCAATTAGTTTTACCATGTGTGAGAGGCTGAGGGATGACATCACTCAGTCTGTAAATAGGTCACTGTGTAATAAACACATGTATTATGTGTTGACTCATACAGCATGAGATGAATTCATATAGAAACGTATGATCTCCTCTCGCTGAATCTTATCAGACTGAAACATGTGCAGCGTTGATGGGTTTGATCACTTGTTGTGGTGCAGCTGTGTGATCGTACACGGTTATTAATGATCCTCTGTTCGTCTCTTACTCCTCACAGCTGGATCCAGTAAATTGCTGGGTTTAATCTTTATGGATTTACATAATCTTCCATGTAAAGTACGTTATAATCACCACCTGACGTTCTTTGATCTCCAGCAGCTTTTATCACTGACGCAGATACTGTACGTATCAATTATGATGTGTTGTGGTCTTCTGTAAATTACACTGTATTTGCACATCTGGAATAATGGGAATGATGCAGATTATGCTGATCCTCCTTCCTGTCAAATGTATTGTACAGTCGACCGAAGATTTATTTATACATTCCTTCAATTTCCCTATCGACTGACTGATTGATTGACAGCCATTCTGTTGCTTTCATATCTGATCCATACAGTATATACATATATGGCTTAAAGGTTGCTTTAAAATGTCTTTATCAAGACAAGACACATAATAAAAACTACCAAGATGATAGCTAAACATAATTATTAAACTAACTAATATTTAAAGGGACAACGAGGAGTTTTGGAAAAGCAAAGCGTTTTCACACTACATTTATGAGCCTCCGCGCACCGTGAAATGCTTTGACCGGCGCAAGACAGACTCATGTTTTCATTCATCAAGAAGTCAGAGGTTCGAAGACGGTCACATACCGTCGTAGTTCCGACCATAAACAGCGATTCGGCTGCGTTATTCTCTCACCACGAAACCGAAAGTAAAGACCACCACCACCACTAATAATAACAAAATAACGATAGAGACAAAAAGATTTATTTATCGAAAATTGTCCCATTAACAAGTGTGGGTAGCGTAGATTCATCCACATTAACGTGAGACTTTTTTATAACCAAATAGAAACTCCTCGTTGTCCCTTTAATGTTCATGTTTATGTGTATATTATTGGTTTGGATAGATTTTCAGGTTTCAGATTTATTTATTTTTTTTAAAATGGGAACAGTACATATTGATGGACATTGACATGTAAATGTGGGATTATAGCCAAGTGGCTAATTTCCATCCCATAGGTTTCCATAGGTCACGAGCGGTCATGCTTGTGACATTTTATTGTGATTATTCATGTTTATTCACACATGAAGCTCTGTTTGCAGCTTTTCTTTTCTTTTTTTTTTCCTTTAAGTGCTTCCCTTCTTCTGCCCCCTGTCATTTGGAAAAATCAGAGTCAGGAGCTGTGGGCGTTCATTAACTATGCTAAAACAACTCTGAAATTAGTCTGTCAGAGGCAGGAAGAAGAAGGAGAGGGAAATGGCGATGGAGTGATAGAGAGGAGGGAGAAGAAAAAGAAATAGAGAAAAAGTCAAGGCGGTATAGGGAGAATAATAATAATGATGATGATGATGGCGTGATAAAATGGAAGTAGACAAGAAAAGTTAGAAAATCGTGATGGTGTGATATAGAGGGAGAAAATGAACTCCTCCAAGGAAAGCTGATTTTCTTCCAATATATCTTTCGGCCTAATAATTCCCTGAGTAATAATAGAGATATAAGTCTGACTGAGGACGGGGAGAAGGAGGGAGAGAGGAGAGCAGGTGTGTGGATCAAGAAGGGAAACAGAATAAAGAAAGTAATGAAGTTCTTATAAACGTCTAACGAAGGAGCCAGAGGCGGCGGCGAGATTAAATCTAACTGATTGACTGAGTAACATCAGTGGGAGAGCAAACTGTCCCATCGATTCTGTCCTAATCAATATCCCTGAAAGACAAGGGGATGAGCGAGAGCAGCCTGTGTCATGTCCCCCAACCCCCCCTCCCCCCCAACTCGTACACTAAAAACAAGCCCCTTAATTCACCCTAAATTGATGCATTTGTAATTCATTTAAGTGATAAATGCTGCATTTGGGCTAATTTAGCCGCGCTGACGGAGCTGACAGGCTGCTCATTAAGTGGCAGCCTTTTAATCACAGTTTGGTTTAATTTTATTTGTGGCTTCGTTCGGGTGAGCGAGGATCCGCCGGTGTACGAACGAACGAACGGGCTCGACAGACATGGACGTGGACACGGGGGCAGAAATATACGTTGATTAATAAAGACGGCGATGGTGGAAATGATGCGTTTTCGAGAGATTTGTGATTAAATATGAAGAATTGAGCAACCTTTACTGTCATCCGGCTGGCTGCTGTATAAATGACACCCAGCCAGCAAGAGATGCGCTGCAACTTATCATCCCTTCTTTTAATGGTTGTTGTGTAATTAAGGAGGCAGCTGCAAAACTTTTGATCATGTGAAATGGTTGTGGAAATTGTTTTTGCTGCATGACCCATCAAATTTTAATGCTCAGTGGTGGAGAAAGAAAAAAAACAATCCTGATTAATATTTGAATGACTGTGTAGTAAACGGATACTGCAGAGGATATTTGGGGAAAATTCACCAAATTTGTGAGAAAAAAATGCAGATGAAGTGATGATACTAACTAGACTGAATAAATACTTTATAAAATGTTTCACTGTAAAAGATGATCAAAAATGTAAGAATGTTCCCGTTGCAGTCACAGCACAGATGGCCAGACCAAAATAATTCAGATTTATATGAGGAGAAAGGGACAGATACAGTAGATAGATAGTCCTACTCTAATGGAAATAATAATAATTCAGTGAATTGTTAATGAAGGCCTAAACTTCAAAATTTCAGTTGTACATACACAGAAAAAAATTGGTTGAGCACCTTTTTGGTCCCAAATTAAACTTTTTATTTTTTCATGAAAATGATCCCTCAAATGATTGTCTCAATTCTGTTGAGTTAAAGGGGTAGTTCAACATTTTGTCAAATTGGCCCATTGCCATAATCCCTATAGTCATAGCAGTAGGACCTTTAATTGTCGGTGCAAGCTATTTTTAGAACGGCAGAGCAGAGCCGCGAGCTGCTCAGAGCTACGCTACGGAGGCTCATGGGATTTCTTGGTTTCCCTCATCAAACTCATCAAATACACAATCCAACAACTCCACAACGCTCTGGTGGACAAGTTGTGACCTGCACATTACGAGATGGAGTTGTTTTCGAGCAGCTTGTGGCTCGGCTGCGCTGTTCTAAAAATAGCTTTCACTGACAATTAAAGGTAACAAACCTACTCCCCTTAAAACTATAGGGATTATGGCAATGGGCCAATTTGCCAAAATGTTGAATTACCCCTTTAAAATGCTATTTTGAGGTATATTGAACATTTTGCTGACAGAAACCAAACCGTTGACAGAGTTTCACCCCAACGAAAAACCGCCACAGGCTTGGTCACCATGTTGTTGTACAGTGGATTAAAAAGGCATTTATAAAGACAAGTGCATGCGTGCACACACACACACGCATACACACACACACACACACACACACACACACACACACATTCACCTGCCGAGTTATCGAGCGGCAGGTAAACCCGCCGACCCCAGGCCCGTCCCGTCTTCTTATCAACGCTGAGTCAGCAGATTGAGGGTTTTCGTGGGGCTCTGTACAGGAAATCAATGTCTCCTGTTTGTACACACAGTGTGATCAAAGGTGGTTAATAAGGCCGTCGTTCAATCCATCACAGACCGCCGCTGTTACAGCCGCTCCGTATAAAATAAGGCTGAGATCCCTCCCAGCTGGAAAGCTCACAGAATAAACCACCACAGCCTGTATACAGTCATTAAATTGCTGTTTGCTTTTTTAAGAAGTATTGCTGAATGGGAGCTGTTTTGTCCTATAGAGTAAATAAGCAGTGTATCGGTCGATGGTGTTTGGACCCTTTCCAGATGAGAGTAATTAGCACGGTAAAGTTCTTATTTAAGCTCATATAATATAACAATATACAGCAGAATCCCTTATTAGTGAGTCATGGAAATTAAACCGCCACATGGTTGGCGCTAACAACGAAGCAACCTCCTATCAGACGTGCGCGTCATTAGCATTCTAGTCTAATATGAACTCTGCTTTTGGCTCTGGTTCGTAACTCTGGCTTTTAATCAGAGTTTGTTTACTAACTAAAACAGAAAAAGAAAAAAAAAATCCGTCTGCAGCTCCTGCCAAAAATAAAGAGGCTAAAAAGCTGCTTTATGCACAGCACCTTACATTTACTTGTTAGAATCAAACAGCTATGGATCAGTGGAGCCTCGAATAAATGTGATTTACATAGAGCTTTTCTGGTATGACACTAAAACCAGCAGTGCTGAGAAGAAAAAAAAAGAAAAGAAAAGAAAAAAGGTATCAAATCTCCACCTCTCTTTCTTCCCATCACCATGTTGGTCTTTCTTTGAGAGCTTTTCAAGTGGTGAAACTTTGCACCTTTCCCTCTTCCGTCTTTTTCCTCCTTTCCATCCTCCATCTCTTTTTATTTTTTTCCTGCAGCCAATCTCTCTTCCACCATCTCTCCTCATCACTTTCACCCCATCGTGCCCCCTTTTCTGCTCTTTCATCGCTGCACTGTAGAGGCAAGGAGGCACATTTCCAGAGATGATTAGAAAAAAAAAGCGGAAAGTTTTGGGCCCTGATAGCAAAGTTCACTTGTGTTTCTCTCTCCCATCAGCGAGAGCTAATGGATTAGTTCAATGTGCTGATTTCTGCACAAAACTACCAGAGTGCGTGTGTGTGTGTGTTTTGGTGTGTGTAGTGGAAAGTGTATAGAGGTTTCTCTCCCATGATTCATTTCTTACACGAGTGCATCACTTGTTGTATAGCCTTGGACTTTTTTTTATCTAGTGCGTCTTGTTGTGTGCGTACGTATATGTGTGTGTTTAAGTGACAGATGTCTAGATATAGCACCGCGGGGAAAAGAGGCAACACTTTCCAGCTTTGTTCCATTACAGCAGAAACACACATCAGCGTTTTAATAATACATACATGTTACCGCCACCTTCCTCATTCTCTCAGAGCTCCAAAACAACAACAACAAAATGACAAAACAGGGATGAAAGGGGCAGAGAGGGATGACACAGACGCACACACACACGCTGCTGCAGCACTCAGAGGAAACTGCTGACACTTCAAGATCGACTGATGGACGGAGCGGAGCCTTTTATGATCCTGATTTAGAAACAACTTTTCTTCCTTCGCCCTTTCAATATCTGTCCATTTTCTGTCAAATATAAAAGCAAATGGATTAAAGTTCACTTCAGTTTAGTTAGTTCATTTTCTGATGACTTGACAATGTCATGAACTACAAGCAAAGAGCGGTGGTAAGGAAGACAGGAAGAAATATTGTTGTAATATGTAATTTTGAATTTATTTAATTACAAATAGTAGGGTAGGGATGTCACGATTTTAAGTTTTCTTGGTACGATTATTGTCAGAGAAATGATCACGGTACTATGATTATCACAATTATTATGCAATTATTAATTTCACAACACTATGAATGTGTAAAATCAAATATAGTCAAAATATAATTACGTTACACATTGTTTACACAAAATATTTCAAGTATCTATTAATATATGACCAATTATTAACCCCCAGGGGAAGTGTTTGAAATATTCAGGTCATAAATTGTCATCTATACCAAATGTTTACGTTTATTTTAATCATTTTTTGTTTTGTTTTGCTTTTTTTAATTAAAAATGACACGCCAACATTTAAATTCCTACCAATTCAATGTTACGTCAGTTAAATGGACCAGTATCTGTGCATTTACCTTTATTTTTGCGCACATCTGACAATAAGGTTCCAACATCAAATTTTTGTGAAAGTAACGGTATTTAGGAATCTTTACGATTAAATAATTGTGGCGTTTAATACCTTGATTAATTGTGAAAACAAGTAATCGTGACATCCCTAGTATGGTATGATCTAGTAAACTACAAATTTGTTCCCAGGTTTTGACGACTTTATGAAAAACTAAAAAGGCCCCAAACAGACACAGATGAGGTTTACTCTGAGTTTCCTACAGCTCCAGATAAATATCCTCAATGACTTTTTGCAGTTCAGACTGAGAGCAGATCACCTGGAGCTTCCAGGTTTATAGACTTCTGAACATTTTCTTTTATTTATACCACCCATTGTCAACTAAACGGAGTTCCCCTTCTTTATTACCACACACTACTTACCTTCTCATTTGTGCCAAATTGTGATAGTACTGATAATGATTATTGCTCCATCAATAAACAGAGACATATGCACAGTAATAAACATAACAAAGAAGAGCTACTAAGACAGATGGTGTGAGATAGACGATCACAGGAAGGATGGACTATAAAAGCGCATTAAAGATTGTATTTTTTAATGAATACAGACGTTTAGACATCTTCTTCAAAATCTCCATGACAACCATGATGGGAAATTGAGCAATTGCTAAGGAGAGTAGCACATGAGGACCTCAAGGCCCTTGATGCCACATGGGGAGTTAAAGGGTCTGGGATATATCTTGGGGGCTGCAGAATTGACAAGTGAAACTCTGAAGATGACATGGAGCCAGTACCAAGATGAAAGCGTAGGTTTAATGTAGCTACTCTCATTTTCTGATCCCTGCTAAAAATCCTGGTGGCTCCATTAATTGAAGAGAGGAAAGATCCAGAGAGGGAAAAGACTGTTGCAATAATACAGCCGTGATGCAACGAAGCACGACTGACTATTTCAAGGATTTTTGGTAGATTAAGATGGATGAATTTTGGAAATTGAAAAGTTGAAAAACTGTATGGCGGATTTGACGCTGCTTTTCAAAGTGAGGTCGCTGTCAATTAAAACATCAAGGTTTCTGCACCGTGGAATATTGAAATGGGAGTATGCACTTTTGTAAGGTCAGTGACGATCCAGCTGGGGTCACAGCTGAGAGAAACCTGGGGGTCATCTGCATAAAAATGGAAACTAATTTTGTGTAATCTACACCCAGTTTCAGCATATGGTGCAGCTTCTGTACCAAGATGAACACTAAAAGTTGCATTGGAACAATCTACAATCTATTATTATTAAAGTCTTGGTTGAACAAGAACGTACATACTTGCATTACCAAAGGAACAGAAGCAATTTAGAAATCGGAGATCCAGAGAAAGGAAAACTTGCTCACAAAAAAAATGTAAAAGGGGAGAATGAACAGAGGAAGAAAAGTTAATCTAGGTGAGAGTTTCTGCAAGTATAGGTTGAAAGAACTGACTGTGGAGCAAGTACTCAGGCTAGGCGAGATAATTAAATCAAATAAAAGGCTCTGCTTTGTGACATTTATGTTTTAGAGAGGTAAGGTCTTTATCTGTCCATGTTTAGATTTTATGGCTTGATCAAAAACTTTCGTTGAGGAACAAAGTCGGAACAAACTAAAAATGATGATAATACCGGTTCAAGCTCATAAGGGAGAGTGTTAAAACTTCCCCCAAACTATGAGTATAGGGCTAGACTATAAAACGCAAGCCATAATTGTGAGTGAGCACCATTAAAAGAACCAAGTTTAAAGGATAATGTCTGGTAATCAGAAGCACAATGATCACCTCACGTCAGATAATGTTAGACCATGAGATAAAACAAGATCAAGTCTGGCCCTGACAACGAGTGGGCCCGGTCGGGAGGGAGATAAATTAAAAGAATCAATCATGGATGAAAACTCAGCAATTAGACTGTTAGTGGTGCAGCAGACATGAATATTAAAATGTCTTAGAATTAAAATCCCGTCATATCTGGGTAGGATTGCTGACGGGAACGCTGAAAACTCATTTATGAATAAGTCAAACGAAGATTTGGGGGGATCTTTACACAACGAGGCGCAGACAAAGACTTGTATCTTCCTTGAATACAAATGGAAAATGGAATACAAACCTAAATCAATATGAGAGACATTGACATTATCTCTAAAATAACACAAGACATTACACTGCTTCTTCCTGGACTCTCAGTCGTATACAGCTCAGTGATATAATGTCCTGGTCCGGCTAAAGGCTGATCGTCTAGACATGACGTCATTGATCCCGGCGTGTATTATTACAGCGTGGACTCTGAAGGTCAATGATTGTTAAAGCAAGTTCAGTAAAATCCTCCATTTTTCCATCGCTGACACAAAATGTGTTGGCAGAAAGGATGGAGACGCCCAACGTCAAGATTGCTAGGTCATTTACCTCCATTGGTGGATGGAGGAGGGGGGATGCTATAGTTGCTAATGCTAAGCTGCATAATAATTTTCGGCAGATTTATATCAATCAATAAATCAGACTTTATTTCAACAGAAAACCACCCCAACACACAAAAACAACATAGTGGATATTTAAAAGCAGGAACTGAACTGAGTAAACACTATCATTAGAGTGATATGATCAGAGGAAGATAAAAAAAGTCTATAAAAATAAGTTGTGTAAAAGAAAATGACTAAAACTCAGGCATATTAAAGAAGTGAAACCATTAGAAAGGATAAAAGAAAACAAGATAAGATGAGTATAAATAATAGTAGGCTAAAGCAAATACGCAAAGAACTAAATCAAATAAAAAGTGACTGCGGCATACAGATAAAAAATAATAATACTATTTTTGTTTTTAAATGAGATTCAATTAAAGGTGAGAAGGTCTTTAGTTTGCTTTTAACACTAGAACCGCTGACATTCCAACACCCCCTAGAACCGCCGAGGGGGTAATTTTTACCCCCGCCTCCACTCCGTCATCAATCATAAGGATGTCCTCTTTTTTAAGCAGTAAAGTTGTTCATTTTCAGCATTTCTTTTAAATAATAAGTAGTGCTTGATAAAAATACTTTCAAATTTTTGAATCTATGGGGATAGTTATTAATTTTACAGTTGCTTTAGTCTAGACTATTTCGTTATGAATCGAAAACGTCAAAAATACATTTCGCCGTTTTTTCTCTCCCTCTTCCTCTCTCCCTCTCACTTACTCACACACACACAGACGCACACACACACACAGGCACAGACACACACAAACAAACTTACGTGTATGGTTTGACTGAGGCGCTTTCCGTGGTTCTGCAGTTTCAGTAGCAACACACACGCTGCACACGCGCGATCGTCTTGTATTCGGGTCGATACGGAACACTGTCCACACACTGCCTGTCCACAGGCTCTTCATGCACATTGTTGAGATTTTGTTTTTAGTGCGTTTTACACCGCATTTCCTCCTTTTCTCTTCAGGCATGGTCAGCAGGATAGGTAGGCTACTTGTCAAACGGCGTGTAATAGCCGTTGCTAAGCAACCGGACAGCGGCGTGAATGTTGAGCACGGCACTAAACAGCTGTTTTCTATTAGGGGTAAAAATGACCCCTCGGCGGTTCTAGGTATAAATGGTCACATCAATTTTTTTTTTTTATCCCACAGACTTCAAAATTCACTAGATGATTAATGAACCCATTTTAGGAAAAGTCATGAACTGAGAGAAGTAGGGGTTTTATTTTAACAGAGTTACACATATTTAAAAACACCAGGGGGGTAAAAATGACCCCTTGGCAGTGTTAAAGATGTGAACACTCTGCTGTCCTCAGGTCCTCGCCCATTCCACTGACGACAAAAAGTTGTGGGTTCTGGGGTCAAAAAGGTGATAATTCAGTATTTACCTAGGCTGATTTTCTGAGAACCAGTGTTAGGATAAAGCTGAAGCTGGCTGATCCAGGGAGGCCAGAAGGTCTTGGAGCAGTGACTGTCATTGGAGGATCTAACTTATAAGACTTGACTAGACTCTAACATGGTAAACACCATCTGAGAGGTGGGTTAAGTCCATTTAAATTGCAGTCACCTCTTCTATCTTCAGTGCTCAAGTTGTGCCCTTAAAACTCCTCAAACAAGTCCTTGTTTGAAGAGTTTTAAGGACATGGCTTGAGGGGAAAATTGAGAGGTAAAAATCTGCAGTAAAAGCGCTGAGTCACGGAGCTGCAGTGACATATGTTACAAGTTTATCAGATAAATCAGGGGATGTAATTGTTCTGCATGTGTCGTCTGGTTCTGTTAATGAATTTTGAGACTCAATGAAACTGTTTTGTTGTTGTTTTTTTACAGCTCTCGCAGGGTTTAGGCATCTGTTCCTACTTCCAAATGTCAGTCTGTCCTTTTGGTTTCCTGAACTCTTCTTCAATCAGTTTAGAAAATCAACAGAAAATGAAAGGAACATTTTCTTGTTAGAGTGAGAACTGAATCGGTCCTGACTGCTGTGCCTCAAGGTTTCTATTCATAAATCTGGACTTTTTCTCTTTACTGTCCACTGCTTCTATATGCGGGAAGGAGTTTAGGAAAAGCAGTGTGTTTGGGGTTTAAGGCCGTCCACTATCACTTTCAAACCTCTAACATCCTGTTTCCTCCGTCACATCCTCCATTTAAAGGGACAGAAGGTGAAGGGAGGGAGTAGTAAGCTGTGTCTCAATTCATTTAATTTATTTGAATCACCATTAGCTTTGGCTAAGGTCGTTGCCATTCTTCCTGGAGTCCACACCCAACACAATTACCTTTCCACTGCTGTACACAATCACAGAAAGACACATCACACAAAAAACACACACACACAGGGGCACAATTCAGGGGCTGCATCCTTCTGAGGATGGATTTGCATTTGTTTGTTTGTTTGTTTGTTTGTTGTTTGCACTTTAAAATATTACAAACAAGGAGTATATCACATGGAAGAAAGAAAAATATACAATAGATAATATATGATAAACTACAATGAAACAGTGCTGGAGAGGTTAGAAACCCTACGAGGGCTTATCGAGCACCTCACCATAAAATAAAGTAAGTAAAATTAAATGTATCTTATCGAAATAAAATAACTAATTAATTAATGAGAGAAAAAAAACTAAATTAAAACAAAATAATCAAAATAGTAATTAAGCAATGATTCAAGAGATAAAATGAAATGAATCAAAAGAATCGAGAGAATGAAACAAAAGATGAATTACAATGGCAACTGTTAAAAAAACAAAAACAACAAGGCTGATTACATCACAGCATCTCAAAAAGCCCATCCCAAGTCGAGGGCACCGACTAGCTCTAGGAACGTTGAGGCGGCTCCCAATGTAGCCACGGTAACCCCTACTCCGTTGAGGGCGGCTTGGAGGTGTGTTTGGGCTCTGCTGGCTGCACAGCCCAATGCAAGGAGCTGAGAAGCCGTTGGAAGTGTAAAACAGCCACCACCACTTTCAAATGCTAAATGTTAGGACATTGATTCAGCTCCGAAGGCTAAACCATCCCATTTAAAGGGATAGTTCACCCGAAATTGAAAGGGGCTGGGAGAAGTTTCAGAGTCCTCCGTGGCTTCCCTGAGTTACAGCGGGGCTCCGTGCAGCACTGCATGTCCATATAACGGTTGCAAATGGATACCAACTGTCTTCGTAACAAAAAGACACCAAAAAACATCCAAATACCTCTATGCTGCTCGTAAGTAAAGTCTGTCTTGTATTGAAGCCCTGAAATGCGAAATTGTCCCGAAAAAAATTAAATAAGTCTATTTTTCAAACTTGTTTGTAGTGGAAGCTTCTCGAAGCTCCTCTTCCCGGTTCGTCAAATTTGGACGAACCAGGGTCTGTCCTCTTCCCAGTTCGTCCAAATTTGATGAACCGGGAAGAGGAGCTTCGAGAAGCTTCCACTACAAAACAAGCTTGAAATATAGACTTATTTAATTAGCATTTCGGGGCTTCAATACAAGACAGACATTACATACGAGCAGCATGTATTTGGAGGTATTTGGATGTTTTTTGGTGTGTTTTTTTGTTACAAAGACAGTTGGTATCCATTTGCAACCGTTATATGGACATGCACTGCTATGCCGAGACCCCCTGTAACTCAGAGAAGCCACGGAGGACTCTGAAACTTCTCCCAGCCCTTAGTCGACATGAGGGTGAGTAGATAATGAGTGAAATTTCAATTTTGGGTGAACTATCCCTTTAACGATAAGTGACATAACCCTTCAAGGTGTCCCTGAATTGGGACACGGCTATTGTCATAGTTAGGGGTCACTCATGACGGCAAATTGAACGTCAAAGGTTTTCAATGGGTGATTTCTGAGTCTATCAAGGACAGGCATCTACTCTAATTATGTATACTTATGGCTACAACACCTCATGAGTCAAAACAACATATATAATCCCCGGTGCTTAGAGAGGACAGACATAATTTCCCCTGTAATGGATAGATAACATTTAGCATTCACAGCTCCGAGTGGGGACAGACATCTATATTTCATCCCACAGCGATGCGCAGCTGAGACACTTGGTAAGTGGTGGAGAGAAAGAAAAAAGGGGACACGCATCCATATTTCATCAGAGAGAGACACTTGGCTAAAACAACCGGTAAGTGGTTAAAAAAAAAGAAGAAGAAGAGAAAGGGACAGAAAAGAGAAAGGACATGCATTCATATTTCATCACACAGAAATACACAGAGTTAATAAAACAGGAAAACAGTGGAGCAGAGGGGACAAGCCGGCGACTAACTGATAACTCTTGGGGACGTCAATAAATAGGCATGAGGGACGCTTTTAGAGAAGAAGGAGGGGTGAGACAGGACGAGGCACACATCCATATTTCATCAGAAAGAGGGGACTCAAATTGCCGGTAACAGGTGGGTATCAATATAGACGCATCAGGACCACTTACGACCCCGGGGAGGGACAGGCAGAGGCACACAGAGTGGTTTGCTGAGGCAGAGGCACATCTAAAAGCTGATAACTGCCTCTATGAATATACTAGACACATCCACACACTGACATTTATAGACAGCCATTAGAAGTTCAGGCTTTGTTGATGGTTTTAAGAAATCCATTCACCACACAGCGCTCGTTACTCTGTCTTCAGATGCTCGTCAGTCGGTCGAACGGGCGCCCGTGGGTTACAGCTGAAGTTTTATATGATGGATAAAAGCTGAAAAAACAAAGTCAAAGCAGGAAAAGTTAGATCTGAGATTATTAACAAGAACCGACTCCCTGTGTTTTGACTGCACATATGTATTAATTTTCTGGTTGAGTTGAAATCCCTGTTGTGATTTACAATATAAGTTGTATTATTACAACTTTTATAGCTTTGGGCCGTCATTATGTAAGATTTAGTTGCCTTGAAATATATTACATCATATTATTTACAAATTTACATTACGTTTTAAATATGTACATCTGTATATTTTTTAAATTTTTCAATCATTGACTTCCAACTAAGTCCTTCTTGCCTCTGATTGGTCAGTTTGGTGGCATGTGGCCTACAGACAGGATGTGTTGTCTTTGTAAAGTGGGATAAATTGCATCTTTTATGAAGACTGATACAATTAGATTACAATTACAATATAATTAGAATCGGAAATGAATTTATTACTAATCAGTTCAACATACGAATCATTTGTCTTAGTATGAAGGTGCAGAAAACATAGAACAACATAAACACAACTCCAAGGCTCAAGCCATAAAAAGATATGGAAAAACTATTTACAGCAATAAAAAGGTTCCTAAAATACTATTTACAGGAAAATATATAGTATTTAACTAAACATATGAACACAGTTTTAGTTTGTATTTAGTTTGAATTTCAACAGGAAATGTACTGTGCACCACAGCAATTGTTCAGATATACAAAAGAAAGAGAGTTCATCAGTAAACTAAAGTACCTGACCTTCAAGTCCAAATCTGTAGTGAAAGGGCTCCGTTTGCAGTCTCCCATTAAGGCTTCACTTTTTGCCATGCAGTGAAATCTTATTATGAATTCTGATTTTGCCTTCAACTAATAATAATAGTTTGTCACATAATGATCCATTTGAATCCTTTGTTGCAGGGGAGCTTTTCTCCTCCAGGAAAATTACACTTTATTCCAACTTTGGTTCAATTTTTGCACAACCCCAGTGACCTGAATGTACTGTATACCTCTCCACTAAAAGCTGAGGGCAGCGGCTTCGCTCCGAGCTCTTTATTATAGGAGCGACCGTGAAACAGTAGAAACATTAAACACAACCACAGAGTCAGAGCAAAGGTGCAAAGTAGAGTAACAACAACAACAATCACAGACTAACCGTCTCTGAAGCTCTGAGCAGCAGAATATAAAACAGTTAGCCAACTCCACTCCCAGCTCACTAATACTGTCGTCATAGAAACAGTTTTTTGGGGAGACTGGGATGTAAGCGGGAGAGTACCTGCAGATAACTGCTGCAACAAGGACGTTTGGGAGCAGAGATAAGAGAAGCTCGTCAATATTTACCTCTCACTCCTGACAGACACGACGCTGGATGAAGCAGAGTCAGCTGGAGGAGGCAACAGTTCCAGTGGATCAAGGAAAAACTATTTTATTTGTATTGAAGAGTTCTGTGATTTAATTTTAATGAGGCAGGTCAGAGTCAATATGTGATTTATTTATCATGTCGGTTTACCGCCTCTGCGTTTTAGTTTACGACATCTCCAGTCATCATAACTGACAGAAACAAGAATAAAGCCGTATAGTAGTTGTAATAATAAAAATGAAGCTTTGCCTTTTCTTATAACGCAGCTCAGGGAGGCCTCTTTTCTTCTAAATGACAAAATACACGAGGTTCTTTCAAAATAAAGCGACATAACAGCCGTTTTATTTGGCTGCTTTACTGGGGAGGACTGTCTTCTTTTATAATGGTTTATATAATTCTTTATTTGTAGTTGCACAGAGGACGGACTGGCCCAGAATAGAAAATGAAGAGACGACCTCATGCACCTTTACATGTTCCCTCACATGTTCCCTCACATGTTAGCCTCCTCCTCCTCCTCCTCCTCCTCCTCCTCCTCCTCCTCCACACCCCTACAGCACCATCACCATGAAAGTCACACCTCTGCTTTCAGGCCGACAGATCTTCCTCCTCCTCCTCCTCGTCCTCCTCCTCCTCTCAGTCCAGAGTTTCACAGCAGCAGGTTGAGTCGACCCGGCCGCGGGTGAAGTCGATGTTTAGACAAACGTTTAGCCTTTCACTGAGCTCCCAGGGTGCTAATGTACAGCCATTAACCCAGGTCCGACTGCTGACACACACACACACACACACAAGGAAACACGCACGGACATACACAAATAAACACACCATACAGTATACTGTCAGTTCACTTCCTCCATCCTTTCTCCCGTCCTTCTTTCCACAATCCTTTTTCCCTTGCTTCTTTCCTTCCTTCCGTTTTTGATCCAGTTGACCTGGTCTGTTCCCTCCCTCCATCCTTCTTTCCTTCCCTTTCCCCTTCCTTCTTTCCACAATCCTTTTTGCCTCCCTCCCTTCCTTCCTTCCCTTCGTCCTTAATTCTCCTTATTTTTTGACCCAATCTGTTCCCTCCCTCTATCTATCTTTCCTTCTTTTTTCCCTTCCTTCTTTTTTCCTCACATCGTTCCCTTTGTCCTTCCTTCCTTCCTTCCTTCTTTCCCTTCGTCCTTCCTTCCTTCTTTCTTTCCCTCCGTCCTTCCTTCCTTCTTTCCCTTTGTCCTTCCTTCCTTCTTTCCCTTTGTCCTTCCTTCCTTCCCTTCGTCTTTAATTCTTCCTTATTTTTTGATTCAATCTGTTCCCTTCCTCCATCTGTCTTTCCTTCCTTTTCCCTTCCTTCTTTCCCTTCATCCTTCCTTCCTGCCTTCCTTCCTTCTTTCCCTTCGTCCTTCCTTCCTTCCTTCTTTCCCTTTATCCTTCCTTTCTTCCTTCCTTCCTTGACCCAGGAGGACGACATTAAGGGTCTTATTCTGCTAAATAACAGAAAACACAAACACACACACACAAAAGTAACATAAATGTGCAAGTACATGTGAAAGTCTTCTATCTCTTTTCCCGCACACGGACACTCACACACACACACACACACACACACACACTTATATACACACACACGGACACTCACACACACACACACACACACACACTCATATACACACACACACACACACACACACACACACACACACACACACACACAATCTCCAGTCCCCTGGAACCTGTGATTGCCTTCTCCACTCCAGTGCATTGTGGGTACAGGATTGACTAATCGTTGTGTCACGAGTAAACCATGCTGCATCTCTCTGCACTAATGTAATGGCTCCGTGGGTGCGTGTGTGTGCGTGCACGTGTGTGTTTGTTTTGTAACAGCCCTAGAAAGCAGCATGTGTCGCGTGTGTGCGAGAGTATTTGTCCAAATTTATATCCATTTATTTGTGTGTTTTTGTGTATAGGTGTAAGTGTGTGTGTGTGTATCATAGAGGAGGAAACGACGGCTCCTTATTTGGCCTGACAGGGCAATGAGCCGCTGAGATGAGATGAGCCTTATTTATTGGGCTGCAGGACGCTGTGTGTGTGTGTGTGTGTGTGTGCGTGCCTGCCCTCAGAGTTTCTGCCCCTCACACTAAACTGATCACAGTGCTGCAGTAGTGTGCGCTCCCGTCACTGTGTGTGCTGACAACATAATTGGTTGGCCTGGCATTTCAATTCAGCCACTGCTAGATTGCTGTGGGCTACTCCATTCTCTGCTCTGTTAGCCACCGCTGCTAATAATCCGAGAGGAGACGAGAAGGCGAAGGTTGCGGCGGCGGCGGCGTTCACGGCTGTCCGGTCCGGACTCGGCGCTGAGGCTGATCTAATGTGAAGGGATATGAAATCTACATCTAATGCAGTTTTCACATCAGAACTTTTTCTTTCTTTCTTTCTTTATTCCTCTCCATCTCTCTCTCCACTGCTCCATGTCCTTGTTTCATTCATTCGCCACCTTCCTTCAAACGCAGGAAAGGAATCAAAGCCATGAAACCGTCTCTTAACAAGGCCGCCGTCGCCACGGAAGCAACAGCTTTTGCTTGTTTGTTCAAATGAGTAAGGTCTGGGTCTCTCTTGACAGCAGAGATGGAAGCGGTGTGATAATGTTTTATCGCCGCCGGTCTCTCGGGGAGGAGAGGAGGTCAGGGAGGAGAGTCGGGCCAAGTGTGTAAATTTAAACACCAAAGGCTGCGTTTCATGTCTGGTCTCCTGCTAACAGTCAGCGCCGGCTTCTTTTAAACCATGACTGCAGCTTTTTCTTGACCTGAGCTACGTATAGATTCAGGTGCATGAACCTATAACTGCAGCTGCACCACCTCGCTCGCCGATGAGGCTGTGCAGAAAAATACTCTTTAATGGTAGTTTTTTGATTGGTTGACAGATTAAAGGCATTCAACATTTTGGCAAATTGGCCCATTGCCATAATTGCTATAGTCATAGCAGTAGGTTTGTTACCTTTGATTGTCGGTGCAAGCTATTTTTAGAACGGCGGAGCAGAGCCGTGAGCTGCTCAGAGCTATACGCTACGGAGGCTCATGGGATTTCTTGGTTCAAATACACAATCCAACAACTCCACAACGCTCTGGTGGACAAGTTGTGACCTGCACATTCACCACACTATGAGATAATAACACAACGTTACCAGACAGAGTTGTTTTAGAGGGAAATACAGAGACTGTTTGATGAAAAACTGTCGCTGAAGGCAACGCTCATCAGCGGTTTTGCATGAATTTACCTCTAAAACAACTCTGTCTGGTAACATTCAGTTATTATCTCAAGCTTGCACCGACAATTAAAGGTAACAAACCTACTGCTATGACTATAGCGAATCCGATTATGGCAATGGGCCAATTTGCCAAAATGTTGAACTATCCCTTTAAGCTCTGGGTGTGGACAAGGCCCTGCATCCTGCGTCTCTTTGCAGTTGTTTTAGTCGTTGAATGCCTTTTGTGCATCTCTTTGTGGCGTTTCTGCTTCTAGCTGAATCAGTTTTGCACGTCCTTGTAGCTGCATTGTGTCCCATAAGTGGTTGTTTTTTTATTTATTTGTGCCTGTAACAACTCTCTTTTGAGTCTATTATCCTAAACCAGAGTAGAATAGAGTAAAATAGAACAGAAAACCTTTCAGCTTCCTCTGAAGGTGCGTAACGCAACATACAGTACAAATAGACCCTGAGAAAAAATACTCTACAAATCTACAAATTGACATCGAGTTAAGAAAAATGAGAATACGCACAGGTTCAAATATTGTACTGAATAAAATATTTACAGTAAGAGGTGGGAGGCAAAGTTAAATGGAGATGGATGTGATGAAGAGTGGATGCAAAACCTGGGAACAAGTTATTTTATTGAAGATTGAATGAGACTTTTTTGGGCCAGTTTTTTTTTTAGTTCTTCTTATTGGTCCATTTTTTTTCAGTTTTTCACGACACTGAAGCTCTATGAGCAGTTAGAGAGAGAGAAGAAGAAGGTGAGAGAGACGGAGTAAAGATGGAGTGTTGACGACAGTGTTGCTATGCTGAAGGAAAGCACTTGTTGTGTGATATAACACACATACGTGCACTTAGTCACTCCCTCAGCACACACCCCTCCCACACACATACACATACACACACATACACTCACTCAACGTAACCATAAACCCTCAGAGAGAGCGACGCGGGGCCGAGCCGTGGTCGTATTGTAACAGCAGCTCCGACACTTTCTTGACCTCGGCCGTCTCTGTCTCTTCTCCCTCTCTCCTGCAGAACCAAAATAAACACACAGAGTTTCTGAAAGATTGGACCAGAGCTCCTTATCTCCTTATCTGACTGATGCATGGGCACACTGGGTACCGATGTTCTTGTGCTGCATTGCTTCCATCACACCTCCACAAGTGACTTAAGAGTAATTTTCATGTCATTAATGCATCGTCCATATATTTTTAGTTGCATTTTTCCCACCTAAAATAATCTTGGTTCTCCACTCATGTAAAGGTAGGTAAGGTTAGATTAGGTTAGGTAAGCTTTATTGTCCCCATAGTGTAATTACCTTTACAGCAGGGATCACATAAACACAAAAGCAGAACATAAAAAACAAAGCAATAATAAACAAGTCACACAATCAATGCCAGCGAATGGACTTTCAAAGTGAGTGCAAATCAATAATACACACTGAATAGAAAGAAAGAAAGTGGGTCAGATAAGTGCAAGGAAACAGTCGGCGCTGATTATTATTGAGCATATCAATCACACTTCAGCTCTCAGCAACAGGGCGACACAAGAAGGTGTTTTAATGCAAAAGACGTGTTAACACAACATTGAAGAGCAAAGCAAGAGAAGGAATTCATGCAGCCAAAGTATTTTTTTTAAACAGAAAGAGAGATAAAACTGCTAAAACGTGAATAAATAGCTACAAAATAGAAAAATGGTCTGTCAATGCAGTGTAGAAATAAGAGCTTAATAAAAGTCTTCAGACTTGATTTAAAGGCGCTGAGGGTTTTGGCAGACCTGCAGCTTTCTGGGAGTTTGTTCCAGATATTTTGGTGCAAAGAAACTAAATATGTTTCACCATGTTTAACCATGTGACAGAAGACCTGTCCCCGATCCCAGGCCATCTTTACACTACACTACATGGTTTAAGACAGTGACCCAATTCTGGGATCGGATCTGTAACATCAACATATAAACAGGGAAAAGAAAATGCATGAAATTGGATGTTGTCAGATCGGATTCAGGCCTGTTTCCTACGTGGAAATAAATCAGATAGGAATACGATATCTGCCACATGTTTTGTGCAATTTGATGATAGCCTAAGGCCTCACTTCTTTCTCCTCTGCTTTAACATGTGACCAATGTCCTGTGCAGCTCTACGAATGCTTCAGATATAAAATTGCTTGATATATTTTGTCCATTTCATCAGCAGCACCTGTGTTGTGTAAATACAGATATGAGTCACTTCTAATAGAACTTGTAAACAGACAGTCAAGAAACATCAGATATAGGCAACAAAGCAAAATTGCCTCCTGAGGAGCTGACTCATAATGACAGAAAGGTTGGCTGGAACCTTCCAGAGATTATGCTGAGAGTCTTTCCACCACTTATAAACCACAATAAATATTATATTATAAACAATCTATATCATGTTAAGTTAGTGAGTAGAAGTAGAACAATCCTCCATTATTTTTTCCACTCTGCTCTGATGCTTCTATGTCGCTATTTGTATCAAATTTGATACATGAAAATACATGAGTTCTTCAGACCCTCACTGTGTTTTTTTTTCGCTGAAAAACCTAATGTATACAATCAGATACATGTAATGATCAGACAAACCGCCAGGGTGCAGTTATTTGTGCACCAGCAGGCCTTCGCTCGGGACATCCAATATGGCCGCTGCCAGTCAGTGACCCAAATGTGTTTTCTCATGGATATTATTGCCAATTTTGAAAAAAGTTAAGTTAAGAAAAACTTTTTTTAAAAAAAGAAATGTTATTGAAACTTAAATAGAAGTAGTTACTGCATTGATGTAAAGTAAAACTACTTAATATTTCATAACTTATTTTATAGTAGAGCCGTGTTAAAAATGTGTGTATCAAAATAGATACAGCAGGTATGTAAGGTGATTTTCTATGCAAATCTCATATTAAAAAAACATATATATATTTTTTTTTTTTTAATTATATTTTTTTTACATTTTCAGAAGGTCCAATAAAGGGTCCAATTTCAAAATTTTAGAATTTTCTGACAATCATTTCATGGTTCAGGCTTGGTCAAAGGTCACATAAACTCAGTCAGTTCCCACTGTTGGTCCTCAGTGCGTTGGGTTCTGTGTTATTGTTGTCAACACTGCTGGTTATCTGATTGGTCCAGTGAGTGTTTTAACATTTGTCTGGTTATATGCACTGTGTGTGTACATGTGTGTATGTGTGTGTGTGTGTGTGTGTGTGTGTGTGTGTGTGTGTGTTTTATCTGATCACGTCTGATGGAGCAGCTTCACATTAATCTGTGCCACTCACGTCTCAGCACCTCGATCTGACACCGGCTCTGAGTGGACCGGACTGGATCAGTGGCTGCTGCACTTTATCTGCAGCCCACAGTGTATCTGTGTGTGTGTGTGTGTGTGTGTGTGTGTGTGTGCTTGTGTGCTTACTTAGAGGAGGAGGCTCCTTCTCTTAAAAGCCTTCAGTGTTTGATACTGAGTAAATTATCTTAATGGCTTCCCATCACTCTGCACATGTGTGTGTGTCCACTCACACACACTCAAAGCTGTGAAGGTGAATACGCAGCTGCTGCACAGACTCCAGATAAATCACAAATACAAGTCAGTTTGTTTGTAACAGAATAATCAATGCAAAGTATAACTCACCTGTATTATTACCAACAGCGTTTAGAGCAGGAGTGCAAAAGTAAATGATTTGTTATTTGAGATAAATCTCCCTCAGACGCCGTGTAGCTCATCAACCCATCGACAGAGAGAGAGAGAGCTGACGATGAGAAAAGAGCGGAGGAGGTGAATTAGAAGCAGAAGTAGGACAGCCGGAGCAGGCGTATCCCTGGGCAACCATGCGTGTCTTTGTGTACGCTGTAAAACACTGTAAAGCGCTGCAAAGTGTTGTAAAATTCATCAGGTTTGTGTTTGTGAACATGGCTGCCCCTTAACTCTGCTCCGCTCACCTCGGCCGCTCAATTATGTACAAGTGGAATTAGACATGAATATAGAATGACATGAGAACTGAATGCAGATGCTACACACACACACACACACACAGAGTAAACAGGTGACCCACAATGAAACACCATAAACAAACATCACAAAGTATGTTGAAATAGGGAAACACCAGGATGATAAATTATATATATTTAGTCCTTCATCATTACTATTATTTCTCATACTGTTTGCAACACACTGACTGGGTTTAAGACTTGTTCTCTCCCTTTTAGCCAGCCTAACCCTTTGTTTAATATAAAATTGTACAATTATTATAGTATAACATATCTGTCCTAAAACCATGAAAAAAGAGCTGTCCAATCAGTTTTTCTTTCTGCTGTCAGGTGACTCACTCGCTGGTTAGGAAATCATAACCAGGAAGAACTGAAGCCTGAACCACTGCTTGTGTATGTATCATATTTTGATGCAGGACCAACAATCACAACCCGTCACTGAGTCTTTGTGAAGGCGGAGTTATTACAAAGGAAACGGTCCTGAGCTTTTCCCCGCAGGCTGCAAGTCGGCAGAATTTGCTTTCACAGCATAGTGGCACATAGTAGCCTACTGTGTGGAATCAAACATCATCAGGTTATACATTTAAAATACATGAACAAACATCAATATCAGACCAGACACTTTACATACAGACTATAGATTTAACATAGACAGAGTTGGAGATGAGTGGAGTTCAGTAACCTGATGGCAGTGGGAAAAAAACAGTTTTTGAACCGGGTTGTTTTGGTGGGGAAGAAGAATTTGTCCGACAGTCTGCACCGGTCCTCACATGACAACATTTAAAAGTTGGATCATATTCATGAAAGAACCCTTTAAAAACCTTCTCTTCATAATGTAATGTGTCACATATTTAATTCTGGTCATTGTGAAACCAGCCAGAAGAAAGAAGTAGCTGATTGTTACTTATTAAACAGTAGTCGTACACTTATACCACGACTGAGATTAGCTCAGTATTTTATGTCAAAACTGTAAAAATAAGAATTAAGAGTCTGTATTTACAACAAAAGTAATCACTTGGCTCCCGGTGCATAAACCCACCTCATTTCTTCAAAATCTGTTAACATTTTTTTTTTTTTTTTTCAGAGATTTACGTGCTAATGAACAAGTGGGACTCTAAACACAACCTACTTGGCAGAGACCACTGTGCCAATTGGGTGTAAGTACACACACACACACAATTCACTGGGATTAATTGTTCTCTTAATTCACTTTTGGCAGGAAACAGCCGTTCACTCACACGACGAAGAAATAAATGACTGAATTAATGACGGAAATTAGATCTGGATGAAAAATTTGGACAAGTCACCAACTGGGTGCCATCATGTCAACATAATTCTGTCTGTGTGTGTGTGTTTGTGTGAAATGGATAGCTGTTGTCAGCACAGACTAATATCAACTCCCACATGCACTGTTAATGCCAGACCAAGGACAGCATTCACACACACAAAACACATGATCTCAGTCAGAGTATAAAGGCAGCAGATCATTAATCCACTCTGCTGTCTGTCTGTCGGTCTGTGTCGAGGCCACTTTGGATGGAAAAAGGGAGAGACAGTGTGAGAGGAGGGAGAAAAAAGATGGAGACAGAGGGAAACAAAGGAGCGAGACGACGGCGGAGACACTTTTAAAACACTAATGTAATGCACAGGAGTGTATTTACAGGAGATGGAGACAGACTTCTCATGTGAATATGGTTTACACACTGGAGTTAACTGAACTGCAGTAATATGATTTGATGAATGATGCACAGGTATTTGTTAGAGAACAGCAGTGGCACTTTTATTTAATATTATCAGCTGCTCACTGATGGGACAGGTACAGATACAAGACAAGGCAACGTAAATGTATTTGTATAGCACAATTCATACCAAAGGCAATGTAAAAGTGTTTTACAGAGGTAATTAAAATGGATAATGAAGGATTAAAACAACACTGTTAATGAAAAATGATTACAGTAATTAAAATGTTGGAACTAATTCATGGAAAGGCAGCAGAAACCAGTGTGTATGTATCTGGAAGGAAGGATCTAAGGCGACCTCAGGTGTTCAGGAAGTTTGTTTTCAATCCTGTCCTTGGTGCTTCACAGCAAACTGATACACTGTAAAATCTCAAAATCTTTCCAAGAATATTTGTCTTATTTCTTGTCAAAATGTCTCATTTCTAGTCAAAACTAATATCTTTCCACCTAAAATAAGACTAATCACCTAAAAATTAACTTGTTTTTAGATCATTTTCACTTGTTTCAAGCTAATTTTCACTTGAAATAAGTAGAAAAATCTGCCAGTGAAAGCAAGTTTTTTGTGCTTGTAATAAGAAAGAAAAACTTGCTCGACTATCAGATTATTTTAAGTGAAAATCTGCTTGAAAGAAGTAAAAAATGTCTTAAAAACAAGCTACTTTTTATGCGATGAGTCTTATTTTAAGTATAATGAGATTTGTTTTGACTGGAAATAAGACAAATATTCTTGGTAAGATTTTGAGTTTTTGCAGTGTAAGACGTTGTTGTATTTTGATCCAGGACTGTTCAGAGATTTTTAGGACCAGTAGTAAAATTTTAAAAATTTCTGTCAGTGTAACGATGTAAGAACTGTCCAGTTTCCTGTTGTTTGTAATGACTCATTCTGCAAGACAGAGAAAGATACAGGAGCCTGGCCTGATTTGAGATTGATTATGGATCAGGGGAAGGTGTATTCACCTTCAAGAGATGTGACCAACGTACGCAGATCAAAATGTCTCCGCAAGCAATTGGATAGACCTCAAACCAATCAGAGCAGCGATCCAGATGACGTCTGCAGAGCGACAGAAAACGTGTCAGCGAATGTGGTAGTTGTGGTTTTGCAGCGTTGAAGGACTTCTGCTGGTTCTATAAAGACAATCTGAGTGTCTGAATTGAACTGTAGCTGCTCTTCAGTAAATGGTAAATGCACACTTACACTATACAGTATATACGTATATATATAGCGCTTGTCTTGTCACTTGGACGACTCAAAGCGCTTTACACTGTATTGTGACACACACATTCATACAGCTCTGCGCACAGGCTTGGAGGCTAATCATTCATACATCCGATGATGATACATCGGAGGGCAAGTGTTGGCCCTCGATCGAGCCTCCTGAGCCACAGCCGCCCACAGTGGTCATACAAAAGCTGCTACTGTATGTGGCTTCTCTGTCGTCATCACGTTAAAGGACAATTCCAGGCGAATTCAACTCGGGGGTGTATTTTCCTATCATTTTAGGTCTAAAAGAATGAATCTGAAGATTTTCAGTTTAATTGCTCCTGTTTTGCGGTAGTTGTGTCTGTCCCCGCAGTGCTGGTGTGTTCAGGTGCAGTAGGAGCTACCGCTTGTGTCATAAACACAGGAATATCAACTCTTGACTTGCTTCAAGTGTACATTTTTTTCCACAGACAGCGTCAGGTGGCGACTCAAACATGCGCCGAGAAGTTTTTTTTACTTGAAGCAAGTAAAGAGTTGATATTCCTGTGTTTATGACACAAACGGTAGCTTTTCCCACTGCACCTGAACACACCGTGCACGGCAACTAGGTCTTGCGCGAGACTCCGGGAGACTTTGAATTAGATCTAGTTTTACAAACATGTCGGCTTGCTTGAAGTAAATAAACTTCTGGGTGCATGTTTGAGTCACCATCTGACGCTGTCTGTGGAAAAACATTGCGGCTTTGAGGGATGTAAACAGCCTAAACAGCGGAACTTACATCCACTCCCATTCATTGCTGCCGTGGCGATGCGGGAACAGACGCAACTACCGCAAAACAGGAGCGATTAAACTGAAAATCTTCAGATTCATTCTTTTAGACCTAAAATGATAGGAAAATACACCCCCGAGTTGAATTCGCCTGGAATTGTCCTTTAAGCCTGGTTATGCACAGTAAAAAAAACCTGCTTGTGAATGGTTCCACAGTTTTTGGTGAAATTGGAAGTCGGCCTCAACGGCTTCCGCAAAGAGAAATAAAATCCCTGGCAGGTTCATGTGGGTTGATCCAGGATCAGATACAGATACTGTTACCCTGCATCACAAAGCAGTCGGCAAACTTCAAAACGTCTTTGCAAGAATGAAGAAACCACACGGACGTGTTGCTGTCTCTTCAGTATGTTGAAATAAAAACCATCATTTACACAACATTAAATCCTCCTGCAGAGCGTGCTCGGTTATTCACTAACTATTTATTGGTAAATTGTAAATGGCCTGCACTTACACTGCCCTTTTACAGTCTCAGCCACCACTCACAGTGCTTTATAATGCATGGCTCATTCACCCATTCACACACACACACACACACACACACACACACTCATACAATCATACAATCATGGTAGCTACAGTCATCAGTGCTGATGCTGATTGGAGGTTCACTTTCATCAGAGATCAAACCACTGATGGTGTGATTAGCTCCTACATCCTGGACCACAACCAGCCCTGTTGTTACCTATTATTATATTATGTCCAATAAACACAGTGGGAGAAGATTCAACCAAGATGTAACCAGGTAAAAACCTGACTGGGCCTCGTGGGTTTATGTTTATATTGTTCATTCTGCAGATTATCTTCTGACATGGAGCCGTGCATGTTTTTAATGAGCCTAGGTCACAGGGTGAGATTAAATGTACTCGGCTTGAGTCCTCAGATGATAAAAATTTATGACCCTTGCCACGGATATTAGAGCTAAAACTTTAAATGAGTTTGGTCCCAGGGTGCAGAGTCCAAATTTACTTTCATAGGGCGAAGTTTTAATAAGACTTTTAGCAGCTTTGTGTTTCTATAACAAGATCAGCGTCAATGTTTTTATCAAACCATCAGTGCACCTCTACACACAGAAAACAGAAAACTTACACTCTGAAACACCTCCGTTCCACCCACACAGGTGTTTTCACCTTCACCTGGTTCAAACCTCTCTGGACCATGTGGGTGTGTGCAAACATCCTGATTCTCATCTCCACCACTCGCTCCAAAATTTCACCTGTTAGGACGTCGACAGCCGACAAACCTCTGTTGCTATCGGAGCTGTGAAACATCCCGTGGAGCGCAGGTGGAGTGTTTTGGCAGCAGGTCTGATGTCGGATCAGCTGATAAGGAAACAGCAGCACCTGGGAGCAGAGATGTCGTGCACTTCAGTTTAATCTTTTCGCAGCTTCCATTTCCTGTTGGACTCACTCACAGCAAACTATGTGACAATAGTGTTTATGAGTAGCTACAGTATGTGTTGTTGTTGCCGGGAGTTGTTGCATTTGCTCTTTGCAGCAGCATCAAGCTTCATGAGAGGATTTTTAAAATGTGTAAATAGCAGCAGGTCTGACTCATAGCATCAGTGGTATTTGCAACAATAAAAGCACTTGATTCTGTGTTGCACAATGAACAGGACCATGAAACTAAAGCTCTAAATGCAACTACTGTTAGTTATACCATGTACTTTTCCTGCTAAAGCAAGGGAGACCTCAGTGACTCTGACCTGAGCAGAGCTTTAAAGAGGAACTATGTAGTTAAACTGCAAATCCTGCATAGTTCCTCTTTAACCAAAATAACTAAGAGATACTTCGATATCAATGATTAGCCGGTTAGCAATGCCAGCTCCTCATGTTTACAGATTGACCTATGCTGTTTTCTAGTCTGGTAATTTTTGGTCTTATTGACGCTTAAAATCCCTATGAAATTAGAAATGTATTTTCCAGCTTTAACCCTGCATCCACATGTTAATTGTTCATTTATCTGTTGACATGTCAGGAAAATTGTTATTTGAGTATTTTTACATCGAAATCGATGTATTTTCTCTTCCTGTAAAACGATTCCATACATTTGATGACTCATCCCGCACTGGGGGGCGGTCCTAATTTCACGTCCAATTAAAATGTCTTGAACTGACTATAACTGTCAGTCACCATGACTCAAAAGTGTGTTGGGTAAGAATAGGCTACTAGAAGAAAAGAATAGACATGATGATGACAGTAATGTAAAAAACTCTTGATGCTAAACTCACAGCGTTTCTACTAGGATGATAAGTAAATAGCTGTTCATGCTAATGTTAGCTAATAACGATAGCAACAAAAAAAGTAGGCTAAATAGCTCTTCTAACAAAGGGCTGTCATTCAACACCCATGAGAAACACACATTACCAACTACTAATCCATCTGCTTAACTCACCTAAAAACAAAACATTGTGAGATTAATGACACAATGAAAAGAAACAATGAAAATATTTTATTCAAATTAGCATAATAACTCCTGAGTGTCCTGATTAAACCCAGCATCAGTTGAAACTTTGCTGAACTTCCCTGTCTCTTTCTTCACGTTTGCAGAACTCATCTATTTCCTTTTAAGACTCTATGTCAACATAATAAGATGTAGAGTGTAATGCATCAGACGTTACTGCTCTCCTTTGTTGTTTTACACATTTGTTCACTTAGTCTTAAGCAGCGTTGTGAATGCAAACATCTACAAATGACTGAGAGCTGCTCAGCTGTGCATGGAGAAAGATATATTTACCGTTTGTTTGCTTTGTTTTTATTACTTTTTGTGTAATGAGGGATCACACTCTTCAAATATGTTTACAAGTTGTTCTTTCTTTCTTTCTTTTCTTTTTTCTTTTTTTTTTTGCTACTCATGGCACGAACAGGAAAAATTAGTGCCATGAAAATCATTTTTGCGTTTCTATTAGTGCAGAGTCATGTCGCAAAAACAAATCCACATCACATCTACGCTCTAATGGCATCGTCAATTTCACAAAGTTTGAATAGAAAACTTTGTTTCTTTTTTTTTAAGTCAATTAGTAATCACACACACACACACACACACACAGGCAACCAACACACAACACACATACTATGATTTCACAGCTTTGATGTGACTCATTAGCTCCACAACACCTAAGTGAGACAAAAATGAATCATGAATCACAGAGCACCGGGCCGTGAGCATGTACAGACACACATTATTATTATTTTTTTCATTTTATATGTGATATGGTAATTTACTTCCCAACAATCTCTAAATCCAAGTCTCGAACTAAGGACCGAGCACAACGCTCATAAACGTCTTTGATGAACTCACTCTGGTCCTCACTAATTTAGGCCTACGCACAAGTTCGGAAAAAGCCAGATCACACAAACACACACACACACAACAGGCACAAACATAAACCCACACAAGCACGTGTCTCACACGCAGAGTCATTAGAGCAGCTCCTAGGACATTGGGTTGTTAACTTGTTGAAATCAAAGCGATTCTTTTCTAATTAAACTTAAATGAAAAGCTGTTTCAGTGCAAATTTTCACCACGCAATAGTTTTGATAACTCCAGCCGTCTCCTCATAGCAACAGCAGCAGCAGCAGCGTCAACATTCAGCTTTTCTTCATTAGCAGTTTCAAAGGCATCGATTCTTGCAGAGAAATAAAAACGTGGAATTGTGGAAGTCACTTTTTGCCTCGTAGATATTGACTTAAGATTGTTTCATGTTGCTTTCAGGGTAAAGGACAGTGTTAAGTCTAAACTATGAGGGGACTACATGTGTCAATGGCAGATTATATTAGATTCTATAATTTACTGATGGGCCCTGAATGCCTCTCCTGCATGGTAAGTGTAGACGCTGGCCACTGCAGCAGCTGGTTTCACTGTGAAAAAACTTTAATTATGACTCAGAGGGAACAGACAGACTTCAGATCGTCAGCTTGACTGTCTTAAATTGGACTTTGGTGCAGTGAATTCTGGGTAAATAAAGAATTTAAGATACAAAATGGCTGACTGAGAAACCACAACCCACCGCTCCGACTGTTTGTCTTTGGAAAGAATTCAGCGACTATAAATATAATAATATAAAATTTAGTTTGTCCTGTTACCAATGTGTTTCCTAGAAATAAGGATTAATCTTAAATCTAAAAATTTGCTTAATTCGTCCCATTGTAAGAGCATTCATACTTTCATTAGGCAAATTAGCAGCATTTAGAGTTGTTTTGGTCGCAGACACAACACCGTATTTACCGAAACGTTTTTAAGTACAAAAAAGAAAAAGGTAGTTGAGGGAAGGCTCTGTGGTGTGGAGGCAGCGGCAGTGCAAAGTATTGATCTTTAATGGGAGATTTAAAGGGGTCATAGTCTCTGCATAATGTGTCAATACGAGGTGGCATCAGGCTCCAGTTTTTCTCCCAGGGAGCCTGAAACATTTGTCTGTTTGTTCCTCTTTTTACTGCTGTCGTCTCCTCAACACAACACCTCCTCTGGACGACTCCAGGAGGAAGGATCAGACGTCACTGTTGGTTTCGGGGTCACGGAGTTGAAAATTTTCACTGGGATTATTATTTCTCCACATGCGTAAAAACATATTTAAGAACGACTCTATTAATCAAAAACATTCCCATGTTGTAGTGGCTTTAAATAATTCCCACACTGGGATTCCTTTAGGCAAAATCCAGGTTACCACCTGAGAAAAAGTGCTTACGACGCCGGTGTCCCAGTGCTACATATAGCTGCACCTAACGTCACCTCCACTGTCATACATACAGTAACATGCTAACACAGCACTTTAAACCACAGTGTGTGTTTCCTCTGGTCCAGTCATGTCTTCCTGTAGTCTGTGCTGTGTTGTTGTGCTGTTGTTTGCCTACACACCTGCCTCCCATTACTCACCTGCTTTACCCCCACCACCCCTCTTCTCCTGCGTTCACCCCGTCCTTAAATCATCCTCTGTGCTGCCTCAGCTTCCTCACCTTTGTTTTTGTTTTGCCCTGCTCTGTGTTTTTAACCTGTGAATCCTGAGGTACCGGACCTGCTTCCTGACCCTGTCTGCTTCTCTGACTGCCGCTCTGTTAATGAGTGTGTTCTGATCCTTCTGACCAGGTTAAAGACCGACCGGAGACCTGAGACCTGAGTCCTTGCGGCACCACTGTTTCTTTTTTTTTCTCAGCTGTGTTTTTGAAATCCTAGCCTCGCGTCACCAGGCTCTGGTAGTAGTCCAGGCAAAATAACGTTTTACAACAGACTAATTGTAATAGAATTTTTTCACCATACATCATTTCTATGAGGTGTGAACTTTGATTGTGGTAGGAGTAAAGGGGGGAGGGGGGGGGGCCTATTTGGGTGTATATTGGGCATATTTCATTAGTGTGTGGCTCATTTGCAAATTCAAATTCATTTTCAAAGAAACTTGTAATACAAAAAATGTTACATTTCACGGATACTTTCATTGTGTAAAGTTTCATTGTGATAGGAGAAAAGGAAAAAAAATTGCCCCATTGGGGTGTATTGTTATCTGACCTTATTGGCACCATAGACTTTATACAGTAAATCAGTCTTGGATTGATGAGAATTAAACATACTGTATTTCCCCAACTAGGATTTCTTAGGACTTATGTTGTTCTGGACGCCTCATAGTAATGATGTATGATGTCTATTTTTGGGTCCGAAATGAGCTAGATTGCTTGGACTAAAGAGCCTGGTGTCTATTAACTCCGAATTTTGTCTGCATTCTGGTTCTGGTCTGAGAGCGGATACGGAAATCACCATATTCACCATGTTCACCAACATAACACTTATATAATAGACATTAACTTGAAATACAATAAAAGCAAAAGGTCAACTTAATGGCTCTGGGATTTTCTTGTAAATTATATTCCTTAAATTAAAAAGTTTCACCACATTTTATTAGCTCGGTGCTTTCATTTTGACGGAAAGGCCTGTCTCTGTCTCTGTCACCCTGGATCCGGCTGCTTACCAGAACAGCGAGTCAACGGCCCCAGACTAGTGAAATCCAAACACACACACACACACACACACATAAAGGAAGCTGGGAGTTATTATGTTGTCAAGAGGACGTTATTACATCGGTACCCGACCACCACTACGCCAGTGCGCCCACTCCTGCTCTTATTGCACTAATTACAACCATCAGCAATGAACACAGCGCTAATGGATCTCGACTAATCCACTTGACACTCATTTCTTCTGGTTTGCACTGAATGGTTTAATCTTTTACTTCGTTTTTCTTTTTTTTTGCTGTTCACTATGTGGCCGTAGCTTTAATGCTGTTTTGTTTTGCAGGATTCAGAGCTCAGTCAGTCAGCCAGCCAGTCAGTGTGTCTGTGGTGCTGTTGTTGTTGTTGTTGTTGGTGCTCTCCACCTCTCAATGATTGGAGCAGAAATAGTTCTCTGGCTGCGGCACAAGTCGATGAGAACTTCCACAACTCCCCAGCGAGGCTTTGAAGTGATAATAGCCGCTGTCCAAAGTCTCTCCTCCCTCAGCGCGGCTCGGCCGGCTACAGGTATATGGACTCTGTGGCAGGTCATTTGTTATCAAAATTGCTCTCACATCTCGCTCTTCTCTTTCCACCTCCTCCTCCACTTTCTGTCCCTTTGCCTTTTCTTTTCTTTTCTTTTCTCTCTCTGCTTGGCCCACCTTCCTCCTCCTCCTCCTCCTCCTCTGGTCTCTCAGCATCCTGCCCTCTCAGCTTCCTCCTCCACCTGTCTCTGTTGTGAGTCGCACTGGGATGTGGCTTTGTGTCAGGTCATGCGTTATCGACCACACACACACACACCATCCTGCAGGAGTGTTTTTGGTTTTTCAGACTCTTGATGTGGAAATTAACATGAATAACAAAAAAGATGCTAGAACTATTAAATGAAGCTATAATAATGAAATAATAAATGCATTATAATAAATTAAGATGTTTATTAAATTTAAAGTGATAGTTCAGCATTTTTGGAAAATTGGCCCATTGCCATAATCCCTATAGTCATAGCAGTAGGTTTGTTACCTTTAATTGTCGGTGCAAGCTATTTTTAGAATGGTGGAGCAGAGCTGCGAGCTGCTCAGAGCTACGCTACGGAGGCTAATGGGATTTCTTGGTTGTTTTAGAGGGAAATTCATGCAAAACTGCTGATGCGCGTTGCCTTCAGGGACAGTTTTTCACTCAGGTAGTTTTTCTCTGTATTTACCTCTAAAACAACTCTGTCTGGTAACGTTGTGTTATTATCTCATAGCGTGGTGAATGTGCAGGTCACAACTTGTCCACCAGAGCGTTTTGGAGTTGTTGGATTGTGTATTTGATGAGTTTGATGAGGGAAACCAAGAAACCCCATTAGCCTCCTTAGCGTAGCTCTGAGCAGCTCACGGCCCTGCTCCGCCGTTCTAAAAATAGCTTGCACCGACAAGTAAAGGTAAAGAACCTACTCCTAAAATTATAGGGATTATGGCCATGGGCCAAATTGCCCAAAAAATATGTTGAACTTACCTTTTAAAATTTTTGAGACTCAAAATTAACTCATTGAGTGCCAACCACGTAATTTCTCGTTTTTCGTTCCCATGCGTTGAGTGCCAAAAACGAAATTTTTCGTTTTTTGCTTCTTTTTTTTAATTATGAAAATAGACACTTTAATACACATTATATGTAAATTTGGGGACTCTACGACGAGGAGAACTGAAATAGATGACGATCAAAGTCACATGACAGCTCATGATCTGGAAGTTTTTATCATAACTCGGCTTCTGCAAACGGAGTTCTGCATGTGGATGCAGCAGCTGCTCCGCTCTCACCCGCGCTGCTGCTCCAGCTGCTCGGAGCTGAAACAGGAAGCTCTCAGCCCACAGTCCCGCCCGGTCTTCATCTGGAGCAACACCGTGTCCTCCCGCGGTAAAATCTGATGGTCTCTGGGCCAAAGCAGACCGCCGGCACCGACCCGTACCACAGAAGGACCGCGACCACCGGCGGGACCGGTGTTCGCGAGCCGCTGTGGCCGACAGACCCTCACGTTCCGTGGCGAGAGGCTGTGACACGGCGCGGTGCGTCTGTGTTATTGTTGTTTAGTGGCGCCCCCCCGCCCCGATGGTGGATTTGTGAATAGAACAACAATTGTTGTGTATATTTATCTTACACGAGCCCTTTGATCCAGAAATGCGAGTGTCAGAAGAGTGACAGGGACAAACAGACCTTTCATAAAAGACGCTCTATCTCCTTGTCTAGAAAAAAAGCAGGGATTTTGATGAAACCCAGACATGTTTAGCTTGACTTTTCTCAGGAACGGAGGCACGTAGAAACAAACGGTTTGTGGTCATTTGAAGCATAAAGTTAAACCTTTCAATTGAGCTACAGTATGTGTTGGTGGCAATAATATAGAATACACTATGGCTCTACATAAAAAGTCAAAAATGGTCTAAATTGCCGGTACACTTGACTAAAACTTTGGAAAGGAGCGCGGCACTCAATGAGTTAAGAAACAATTGTGCTTTAGACAAATTTATGAGCAAAATTATCAAATTCCTCATCCTCCCTTTATTCCTCTTGTACAACCTTTTTTTTTTTAAAAAAAATAAATAATCCCATAATAGTATTTTGTGCTTTCACATAGACTCCTTTAATGTCTTTGACCTCTTCACCTCTGTCGCTGCAGCTCAGTGGGATCAGACCTCACCACCTCTCTCTCATCCCCCCATTCCTACCTGTCCTCTCTGGATCAGTGCTTCTCTCCTACACACACACACACACACACTGAGGCATCTTTGAAGTCCTGCGAGTGTGTGTGAGTGTGGGTCTCCTGTGGTCTGAGCCATCAAAGTTTCCATTTATTGGTGCCTTTGTGACAGACTTCTCAATCTGACACACTTCCTCTCTCTAACACACACACACACAGACACTTTCCCATATGAATTACACTGTAACTTTGACCTTCAACACTTCACTGCAAACCTCAATGCGCCTCATCCCAGGACAAAGTTTCCTGACGACAGTGTCAAAGAGGAGGAAACTTTTGAACGAGGTCTCACTCTGACATTAAAGATTTGCTCTTTTGGGACCAACACTTCTTTTTAATGCCACATGCTGACGCTGCACTTAGGTTTGAGTTTTTTTTTCTCTCTCTCTTTTTTCTGGCAGGTGACCAGTTGCTGATAACATAGAAAACCCCCTTTTCTACTGTAATCATGTGAGCAGTGTCATATTAATGATAAATGCCCACCAAAAATGACAGAAATTCATGGACGCAAACTTGTCACAAGCTGCTTGGTTTTCACTCCGAGGCCAAAATCTTTGAGACAGAAAATCCACATCTTATGTTGTTTTCTTGAATCTGTTTCCTTTTCCTTTTTCTTTTTTTTCATGAATGAATTCCATCTCTTGAATAATGAGCTACAGAGACCACATTTGTTTCCCAAAAGCCTCCAAAAAAAAAAAGATGGCAGGATGGGAGAATGAATAGAACAGCATAACACTTCCAGAGCTCGGTCGGCGCTGCTTAATTAGCGGACGCCGGCGTTGGCTTCGGAGACTCGACCACGTGGTTTCTCTGGTCTCATTTCACGCTGTGGAAATGGAGAAGAAAAAGACACTCGCAGATGTCTGGGATTCATGGAAAGCTAATTGTCTTTCACACTTTGTTGGCTTGTTAGGCCTTTGATTCTCTCTCAGACTTGTATCTCCGCTTTTTGCTTCATATCCTTCCTCCTCCTCCTTTTCTTCTTTCTTTTCTTTCCTTCCTCGTTTCTTTCCTCCTCTGGCTGCGATATCAGAGAAGAAAATCGACATCACTGTCATTGTTTTTCCAGGCCGGTTTAATAGCTGTTGACTTGACAGCACATGTAATGATTTCTGCCTTATTTAATAGCTGCAGCTGTAATCATTTCTATGTGTGTGTGTGTGTGTTAAAGCAGTAGACTTGCTGTAGATGTAATCAGAGACTTAATGATGTGTGAGGTTGTCTGTCGAATGGCTGCTGCTTCATTTTTAGAACAATCGAGGATGGGCTTTAATTAATAGGCTGAAAGAAAGAAAAAGAAGTCTGACAGAGCCTGAATGCAAATCCTGTTGTCGCCGTCTTTCTTTGTCTCCGTTTGTCTTTTCTCGGATTCTGTCTTTGTATGTGATTATTTTACTTCTCGTCTTTTTCTATTCTCTGTTTTTTTTTTTTTTTTGTTCAGTCTCTGTCTCTGTGTCTACATTTCTTTCCTCTGTCTTTTCTATTTTTCATTTCTTCCCATGTCTCCTTCACCTCTTCCTTCTTATGTGTTTACGTTTTTATTTCCATTATGAACAGATCATTAGCTCCGTCTCTGACAAATGGAACCACACTTAACAATTTGAATTAAAGGCAATATCTTTGTTATTAAAATGTCTTGTATTCATGCAGCCCACCTGTGTTTGTGTTGTGTGTGTGTGTGTGTGTGTGAGGTGAGTGGGCTGATGCATGTGCAACCTCAGACAGAGAGAAATAGCTATTTAAATGTTTGTCTATGTGACAGAATTAATAAATATTCATTCGTTTTCTTTTACTTTCATTCAGACGAACATCCATGGCTCGCTTTTTTTTTTTTTTCCTGCTTTACATTCTGCACACGTTTAACATGAACATGAACCAAAGTCACGTCACTGACCATGGAGGTTGCGTTCAAGGACATCCTTTTTTGTTGGAGAAAAAGAAGTAGAAACCTCTTTTTTTCAGAAATTTACATAACGGGGTCATCATTTTTTAAAAACAATGTCACAGGTTGGAATGAATGGTTGCAGCTCTGCAGCTTTTACAGATCATTCCTCCACACAATCCTCTGTAATGACTTGTAAGAGCACAATACAGTTCGTCAGTGACATCTCATCATCTCGCTCTTTATTTAAATGTCACAAACACAGAAGCAGAAGTGTGAGATAACAACGTGTTGGAGCGTCTCCCTGCAGCAAACACACAAACTATACCATTAACCTCAGCTAATGAACTTTATGACCCCTGATCAAATCGATGTTTCATACTAATGAAGTTGTCAGAGGAAACGGAGATAAGTTAACAACAGCGGCCGTGTGTTGTGTGATGTGCTATAATGAAAACAGGAAATAACAATGACCTTGTATATACAGATTTAAAAATAGCGCACGTTGGAGACGCTGGAGCCTGGAATGAAACGATAGCACTCGGTTCATTACACTTATTCATAAACTGATGTTTGAGGTGGGAGGGTGGGATTAAAATACTGAATTAGACCAGGAACCAGGGTCATCTCAGAAGGAAAAGTAAATCCAACCCACATGTTTCTTTTACTTCTGACCCACAGCCCAAATACACCCCATGTACTGAGGACTAAGACGCTGCTGCTGGACCGATGTGCCACTCGACTTGGGCCGAGGACTCAGGCACATGTTGGTTACTTTAGATATTTGGGATTTAGTGCACAAACTACCTGACCTATGAACAATACATTACAGAAAACTGTTAAAAGATTCAAATCTAAGTTCTTAAGGAAGTTTATTGTCATTTATCATAATAAAACATGAGGGATCTAAAGGCCCTACAGCATTTAGGATAATAACATAAAAAAAAATTACCCTATCATGAAAATAATCAAGGTAATGCGTAGTTAAACCAAGCAGCAGAGGACAGACTTGAGTTTAGCCTCATTGTTTTGGCTTTGAGGCTGCATAACATTTGACCTAAAACATAATAATTACATGCATATGCTGCATACACATGCAAATACTGAAATAATGCATGTTTTATACACAATGCATGGAAAATACATGTACACTTGGATCAAAAACCACCAACTTGAATCTGATGTGATGCTCCTTTGGCTGATTTTGGTGTTTATGATGAATAGTAATGTCATAGTCATGTCCATCATATCAGTGTGTTCTTGTATGGCAGTGAACTACATGTGAGCTCAGAGTAACTTTCCTACACGCTGACTGTGAAGAGACTGGATGAGTCACTCGGCTCATAACACCTGGTTTGTTCTGAAATAAAATGCAAAACTTTGGAATTACAGGTGCGAACGCAGCCTCCGTGTTTTGGACACATTCATGTGAGCGGGTAATTTGCTGCTTCATTTAACCGTCATTTACTATAGTTAGCTCATTTAAACGCACAAACAAATCCCTGTCAGTGATCATAATTATACAGTCAATCATTAGATCCGGGGTCAGGCGCCGGAGAAACAACAGAATTAACTTGTTAAAACGCTAACGTCATCGTCAGGCGGTGAAAAAAACTAAACAACAAACAGACAGGAAGTGACTAAGACATGAGGAGCTGCTTCCAATCCCACGGAGTCATGGGCGATAGTTTACACCAGTGGGATTGCACATTTAGGTGTTGAGGCAGGTTGAAGCAGAGCGTCTATCTGATGTGAGGCAGAGCCAGTCGAGTGTCTTTTCTTCAGGCAGGATGCCAGCAGATGGTGAGCCACCACCTGCACCTCCAGGAAAGCAATCGAGACCGGCAACACACCGCCGTTTAGGCCACCCACACACACAGACACACACACAGAGACACACTCGGTCCCTCAGAGACTCTCTAGAAAGCTGAGGGTCAACTACTGGCTGCATCCTCGGTGGAGCGTCCTGGGAAAACGTGGAGAGCTGGCAGGGGGAGAGCAGCGGCAATCTGTCAACATCAGGTGAATGTATGGCGGCTCGATGCGGAACAACCGTCCCTCAGGAGATATCCCATCATGCCTTTCACTTGTCTTTTGAAAAGAAAATCCATTTAAAAGCAGCAGCACCTCCACAGTTTCTGTCTGCAGGAACAGAAAGAACATCTGAGACGCCTCTCTGATCCGACTCAGTTTGTACTTTAATTAAAAACCACAATTCAAACTCAATCTCCTCTGTTATGATGATGATGAAGTCAACACTTTGGCTCCACGGCAGCTTTTTTAAAGGGATAGTTCACCCAAAATTGAAATTTCTATCTATCTACCCTCATGTCAACTAAGAGCTGTGAGAAGTTTCAGAGTCCTCCGTGGTTTCTCTGAGTTACAAGGGGTCTCGGCGTAGCAGTGCATGTCCATATAACGGTTGCAAATGGATACCAACTGTCTTCGTAACAAAAAGACACACCAAAAAACATCCAAATACCTCCATGCTGCTCGTATGTAATGTCCGTCTTGTATTGAAGCTCCGAAATGCGAAATTGTCCCCGAAAATATTTCAAGCTTGTTTTGTAGCAGAAGCTTCTCGAAGCTCCTCTTCCCGGTTCGTCAAATTTGGACGAACTGGGAAGTGGAGCTTCCGCTACAAACAAGCTTGAAAATTTCGGGACAATTTCGCATTTCGGGGCTTCAATACAAGACGGACATTACATACGAGCAGCATGGAGGTATTTGGATGTTTTTGGTGTGTCTTTTTGTTACCAAGACAGTTGGTATCCATTTGCAACCGTTATATGGACATGCACTGCTACGCCGAGACCCCCTGTAACTCAGAGAAGCCACGGAGGACTCTGAAACTTCTCCCAGCCCTTAGTCCACATGAGGGGGAGTAGATAATGAGTGAAATTTCAATTTTGGGTGAACTATCCCTTTAACGTGCGACAGTCCAGCTGCACCTCTTCCTCCTCCTCCTCCTCCTCCTCCACCAGCGTCCATACAGAGGTGGGGATTTAATTAGGTGCAGGTGCGTGCGCCTCATTAACCGGCCGCGGCGCTCCCGGCTCCGTCCTTCCCGCCGCTCCGTCACCTCTCCCGCTGTAATCCACCTTCATCTCGCGCTGCCATTCAGACGCTCTGCAAGTTAATTTAAACACTATCTCCTTAACGAACTGGGACGTTATTAACCTGCCAAGGTGGAATCTGCCAAAGAAATATGAGGTCATATAGATGAACACGTATGTGTGCGGTCGGTCATATACATGCAGAAATGTGAACGGGTTTAAATAAAGATGTGGACAAATGTCACTTCATTATCTTTCATGCAATATTCATAATATTGGTAATTATCCAAGTGGAAAGACCCATGATATTATTAAAAAGTCATTCTATAAAGTATTCCTGCAGACAGAGAGAGTTCTCCACTTACACTTTTACACACTTGTATCACATAAATCATCACTAATATTTTTTTTTTTTGTGATCAAATGTTTATTTAACAAGAATACAAGTTACAACCAAGAAACATGACTCATTAATTGACAATAGAGACAGTACAAAATTGACTGTAACAATTAAATCGTGAAATAATAATAGTGATAGTGTAACCTTGCACTTCAATAAGGTGCAAGAAAAACCAAAACAAATGTGCATAAAAATGATAAATGCATAAAAAATTAAAATAAAATACATTAAAAAAAAGAGAGAGAGAAAAGGAAAAGGAAAATGGGCACCACCCCCCCACCCCCCAATCATCACTAATATTATATATTTTACAGTTTTCCAGCAGCATCAAGAGTGACGTTTTTGTCTTTTCGGAGGGAAACTGCAAGAACAATCGGACGCAGAAATAATTTCTGTTTGCCGTGAGGAAATCTGGAAAGAAGCTGCATCACGACGTGTAGCTAATACGCCTACATCGTTACCACGGCAACCTGTGCAACCAGAGCAAAAAAAAATGTGAGTCTGATTTACTTGAACAGGAGAGAGAGAAGCTGCCAGTGAACAAAGCTCAGTCCCCGTTGTACTGTAATAAGATGTTTGCACGTTTAATAAATTATACATACTTGACGTAGCTACAGTAGCTGCTACAGTTGTAAAAACAACCTAGAAACATTGATCTTCTGAAGAGGCGACGCTTCCTTTACCAAACATGTTTTCACACACACTCTGCAGTCGGTAATAAACCCATTTACTGTTTTAGCTCGTTCGCTGCCTGCGCTGATGGATTTAGAAACAGAGTTTTCAGGGCTTCTCTTGTTGTTGCTCTGGCAGACGGCTCTGAAGCCTCCAGTTACAAACCCAGTCGTGCTCAGCGCTGCGATTATTTTTACAACACGTTGCCTTCTATCGATACATTACATGTTTATATTCATGTTTATAACCTCTCGGAGCGCTGGCAGTCTGTCTGTGAAGCTGCACCGTGCTCCGGTGCCGTGTGGGCGGTGAAAGGTGAACTCACCTTTATAATGTCGACGCTTTGTAAAAAAAAAAAAAAAAATGAGTGGAACTTTTCTTTGTCTAACATCTGATACGTCTAAAAACAGCTCGACACAGAGCCGTTGAGTCGTCACGCCGAGGCTGGAGAAAGTTTTCTCCGTCCTACCTTTTTTTCCTACACACACATGCACTCTCTGACTTGAGGCGTGTACGAGCAGGAGGTCAACAACGCGCTGACCTCACAACGAGGAAGCATGGTCCAGGCCACAAACCCACCCACAAGATGGTATTGATTGTAAATACCATAGCAATTTATCTAATGAGCAGATAAACTCTCTGTAAGGCAAAATTAACCTCATAATATTCAGTATTAGTGTAATAATCCACCGGAAAATACATGATATAATAGAAAAATAAAGATAGTGTAGGCCCAGTGTGTTCAGATGAAGCAATTTAGGTTCATTTTTGTAGGTTTTTCCTTTTTTTAGACTCATCCTCTGAAGTTTGAGTCTTTAACCACCCGGAGATTGTGAGAATCGCTGAGGGTCAGAACCAACTTCAGTGAGTAAATGGAGTCTTTGACTGTGGAGCGTTGATGTGGAACAATCTGTTTCTCTTTACTTCTCTCTGCACAGAGTCTGCATATAAATCCTTAATACACCAGCGACACGTCTGTAGTTATATCTTCTTCTTTTCTTTTTTTAAGTGTAATAAAATCCTGGAACGGCCGAATCTCTGTGGCTTTCTGCAGATGTTATACAAGTCGGTGCATGTAAAATAAACATTTATGAAACATTCCTGTAGATATTTATCTAACAAAGGATCAGGTGGGTGGTCCTAGGTCTCAGGTTACATATTAATGACTAATTAAACTCAGACTATGATCAAACTAATACAAGATAAACTACCAAACTCATATTTGTTCAACTTAAAACCTTCTGAAGGATTTGTTATGCCCTGGCCGAGGGGAAACCAGACCTATACTCCCAAGGATGACCAGTACCACCACAGAAAACACAGAAAGTTTATTTATTCAGTGTATAGGAGCGGTAAATGGGCTTCAGGCTGAGCTGCGCTGAAATAACAAACAAAACAATCTGCACAGTCATTCTCAACCTTCTGCCCAAAGAAACACAAAATAAAATACAGGTATCTGACCTGAGTCCCGAAACACAACCAGGAGAAAACAAGAACACAAAATAATAATAATAATAAAAAAAAACTGCTCACACATATACACACAATATACAAGGATTGCTTTAGTTCAAAGTCAAGGTCAAGGTAACTTTATTTATACCCGTTGTAGATTCAGTTCACAATGCAGTGAGTCAGCCTCAAATATATGTAGACATAACAGATAGGAACCAAGGTACAAAAAAATATAATAAAAAAACGATTGTACCATCGTCAAATGGTAAGATCACTAAGTCTGATAATCAATAAAAGTACCACCAGTAAAAACATGATTAAAAGTGTAGGATCGATAAATAGTCAGTAAAATTTCCCTGTCAGACCTGTGATACTGTCACTAATTCACAAAGGGATTCACAGTGCAACATGATGTAAGTTCAAGGTCAGTACTAAAGTTTAGAATAAGTATTTTTGTATTTCTTTTACACATTTTTATGTATTGATGAGTATTCTGTTAACTTTATCTGATTTTAAATATTTTGTATATGTATATAATACACCTTTTGGGAAAAATTATTAACGTCAAAGGTTGAAGAACCATACAGTATATTGCTACTTTATTGACATTGGTTTACAGCAAATAAAGAGTTTGAAAAAGTGTTTTGAAAAGTGAAAAACTATTTTAATATCATCCAGAAATGGTATGTGGTGGAAATTAAAAAAAAAAAAAAATCTTCCATCTGCTGGAGCTCAACACAACCTCCACTGCAGGAAAGACCGTCAGAAAATGGTGCCATCCTTTATAGGGAGGCCAGTCATCAGTCATAGTACAAATGATCATATTTAACATGTTAAAGGGGACAGATTATGGAAATATCACTTTTTGAACGCTCTTATATATTTGGGTGTTTGTCTTGCCTTTGGCCCCCAAAATGTGACAATTAACATAAAAACCTATAATGTGCAGACTCCCCAGGTTGAAATCCATGTGGCTTTACAAGCTGTTCCCCCGGTTGTCTTTCAGTGATGTAACTAGGATTTGAAATTGCATAATACCACCCCTACCTGATACCAGTAGAAGGGGCGGGGCAAGAAGTGGTTCATTTGTATTTTAAGGGACAGGCCGTTCTGAACAGGGCTGTTTTGAGAGGATGAAAAGAGCTGTGATGTTTGATCATTGGGGGATTTTGACCAAAGCATGTCACAGACATGTCTTTAAGACACCTGGGAACTACTTTAATTTGTGCAAAGGGGACAGAATATGTCTCCTTTAAAGCTCAAAATAAGTGGTGCACAGATTGTGGAGCTGATACAGTAAATGTGACGGAGGTGAGACACTAAGACCAGATAAATATGGACGACAACATGAGATCTGTTGTGTCAGCAACAGTGAAACTCACCTGATACCAATAATACAGGAGGCACGTGTGTTCATTCACACTATTTATTATTATGAATGATTCTATATGACCTATACAGTGTGTATGATTAAGATATGCACGTTGCTTATTTATGTCTAATAAGAAATTGGGGATTTCTCAGAGTCGGCTCTGAGTCGCTCTCGGACATCTGGTGCAGAATCCCTGTTTTTCATGGGTGTAGCTGGGCCAAAGAACCGACCCCAGTAGTCATGTTTGATACCTCTCCCAATACACACCATTACTAGTGGGATTAACAGGATTGTGGTTTAACGCGCAGAGGGTTAGAGAGGCAGAGTGAGACAAGAGGCTCTGGCAGCGGCAGACGAGTCTGATGCCAGAGAAACACTTCGAAATGAAAGAGGCAAAAAAAAAAAAAATAGGGCACAGAAAAGGCAATGAGAGACAAAAGAGGAAAGGAAACGGGGAAGAACAAGGACGAGACAAGTTGGATGACAAACGGCAAAAGCTGGAGTCAAACCCACAACATCTTGAGTACATGGTGTATCTCAGCCCTCTGCACCGCGGAGCATCCGACTGTGTCTAACACGCTTTGGTTTCAGTCCATTTGGAAACAAATTCAAAGTGCGAAGACCCAGGCGGCCCAGTTCTGAGGGGAGAGGAGGTGTGTGTGTGTGTGTGTGTTTTGGAGAGTGTGTGTGTGTGTATCTTTATTCAACAACCGTGCAGCTCTTGTAGGTGAACTCTTCTCTCTCCTTCTCTTTGTTCCACATGTGTGATGATGATCCTGTGTGCATTCCTCGATGCTTCACATGTGCATAAATCTCTTTATACGCGGTAGAAAGCCGTGACAGAGCTGTGACATGTAAAGTGAACTTTGTGCGACCCAGATATAAAATAAAACAACGTTTCCTGGAAGAAGTCGCATGAGCTGCAGTCGGTCACGGCAGCAGAGGTTCAGGGTGAAAGAACTGTTACAGCTGAGAGAGCTTATTACTCCTTACCAGGGTTACTGTACTCTGGATGCAAACAGATGTTCTAATTTTATTTTAACAGATGTGATAGTCAGATGACTCTACAGGTAACATACATTTCCTCTTGTTCATTGACATTTAAGGGAGAATAATTAACCTAATTATGAAATACCAACTGGAGACCAGCCCAATAAGTCAATGTAAACACCTGACAGACCCTACTCAGGTGAGGTAGTTTAGCCTGCAGCAGTTTGAACAAAACTACAGCTAAAAAAAGTAGTGTTAGCAACTACTTATACTCATTATACTCATTTTACTCAGCGTTAAATAAATCAACATGTGGGGCCCTAGTTTCTTAGACCAGGTGAAGTCTAACATCAGCGCAGCTTCGCCACGCCAACGGGGTGTGGCCCAGGTCCATTTCGCAAGATTGGTGGGCCGCGCAGTCAGACTTAGACCAGCGCAATCCCTCCCCTCGTCCCTCCCACCGGCGCAAACGGCAAAGAGGGAGGAGAGAGGGCGGGAGGGAGACAGGAGGAGGAGAGAAAGGCGTGGAGTGGGTTTGACACAGCCGAGTCAGATCTTCACCAATCAAAGGAGCTCCTCTCCTCACCTTTAACTGCGCGGCGGGTGATGCGTGCTGCAAGTTTGTCATTTTATACTTGGACATGGACGGAGGAAACAGCGACGCCAGAGGCCGAACCTCTCCCAGGAGGAAACAGCTGTTTTGGTCCGGAGGTCCGAGCTCAGAGTGACCAATAATGAGTTTACTAATATACTTAACCAGGATTGATCTGATACACTGAGAACCCCTGCCCAATGTAAGAAACAACAACTAATAAACTAATAAAGAAACTCACATTTATTCAAACCCTGTGTAAGACAGATGAGAGGTGTACACTAATCACAACATAAACAAAGACCATGTGGATGAAATCAGCGTAAAGGACGCTCTCTCTCTCTCTCTCTCTCCCTCTCTCTCTCTCTCTCTCTCTGTCCGTCTCTTTTTTTCTCTTTTTTTTCTGTGATAGAGATGCTGAGTATACTGTAGTAGGCTATATACTGACTATCTGATACCGAGGCTGTTGTGGTGGACTAAGAGAGATAAAGATTTGTGTTTTGTTTTTCATTACGGCTGCGTGATGCGGTCGCACGCGCTTATGAATTAATAAGTAAATAAATAAATAAATAAAGGGGATCATCACAATGGCAGAGTGGTATGGCAGCGACATGCAGTCATCCACCCTCACAGTCCTGCTTTTGGGACATCCACAGCTGCTTTTCAGTGCCAGTTCGTCACTGCTGTGTTAATTCAGGTGGAGTTTCCATTACGCGTGCCACAGCCTTTGATCTCTGCTTTGATCTGACGTCAGATGTGACGGGACAATCTATATAGATATAAATTCACGTATTGATTCCGTTATTTGCATTAAATAGTGGTTATTGTGGATATTTATTGCATTGAAATGTGTCTGGAACTGTGGAGATCTGCCTGTGAGGTCTTGGTGACGTGTGTGCACTGCAGGTCAGTCAGTCAAACTTCCACTGCACCTGCTGCGCTTCGCTCTGCGCTGAGATTAGACCTGGTTGGAGGTGGCGAGCTTTCAGCGCAACCTCGGCGGGACATTTTCGCACAAAACTTCCACTGCACCAAGCTGAATCTGTGACGCCTCCCCCTGCTGCGCGGCCACACCTATCTCAGCGCAGCGCGATCTGCCAATCTTCCAATCTGACTTTGCGCTAGGCTGCGCTGGTCGAAACTTGCATTAGACCGGCTGCGCTACCTTGCATCACCTGCGCTGCGCCAGCAAATATGAAACAAAATATAATAGCCTACAAAAAAATCACATGCCAGCAGAAATATGATGAATATGATATATTTTTTAAGAAAAAAAGTTGACATTTTTGGTCGACATACTGTAGGTTCACCATAGACATGTTGGGTAAATTAAAGAGAAAATGAAAATCCGACCCCGATACCAACTTGTAAATCAGAAATGTAAATCAGTCAACAAAAAATCTAATAAAAAAAATACAAAGTAAAATCCCATGAGCCTCCATTGCATTAGCTGAGCAGCTCACGGCTCTTCTCCACCATTCTAAAAATAGCTTGCACCGACAATTAAAGGTAACAAACCTACTGCTATGACTATAGGGATTATGGCAATTTGCCAAAATGTTGAAATATCCCTTTAAGCTACAGTATAGTTCAACTACATGTACAGTAGTTTTAGTCTCCCCAACATTGGTACTTACACAGTGACACTGAACTGACAGAAAACATGACAACACTGCCACACAAAACACAAACTGTATCTTGTATATTAAGTTAAATTAAAGGGATATTCCGGTATAAATTTAACCCATGGTCTAACACACCATGACACCAACACCCTTTTTTTTTGGTTGTGTAGTTTTCATTCTCATCTGTCTTTCAGCGCCCGTCTCTGTTCTCTTTCTCTTCCTCCTCGTTTTCCCAAATGAAAAGGAGATTGTTGGGTTTTTTTCCAGAAGCTTTCACCTTCCTCACTTCAAAAGACCTGATGAAGAAGAACATTGTGTGAAACGTCTCGTATTCAAACTAAATCCCACTGTGGTATTCGGCCTGGTCAGTCCAATCAGCCCCGACTGCTGCTACACACACACACACACACACACACACACTGGAGTGAGCTTCTTCTGATTTTAATATTGATAGACGCAGAAACACTTTGTGTGAGTGAAAGTGCACGTGTTGCAAAAGTGTCTCAACAGCAAAGCATGAAAACCTACAACTAATTGGTTCTCTGTGGGCCGCGGCTGACAGGCCCAAACATTAGGGTTATACAGGGGAGGGAGACACAGAGGGGGGAGGGGAGGATGAGAAAGAGAGATGGAAAAACAGAAACAGACAGGAGGAGAGAGATGAAGAAAGAGGGTCACATGATGTCAAAGCAGAGAGACACAGGACAAAGACAGAAGGACAGAGGTTTTATAAGCTGTTTTTTTTTGTATGAGCTCTTTTCTTCTTTGACCTTTTCCCGTTTTTGTCATTTCAGTTTGCAATTTAACAAAAACCTGCAGCGACAGATGAAGCAGAGATCAGACGAGGAAACATTTGACAGCCTGTGAAAAGAAGATGTCAAGAATTCCCCGATTGGCTCTAAACGCCTCGCAAGCAAACCTTAAATATCTTGTGTAGCGCCGAATGTATTACCTTTGTATTACTTTTTGTGTGTGTGTGTGTGTACACGTGTTGTGTCACTTCCTGTCATCTCACAGTCCTCGCACGTGTTTCTGCAGAGATCCTGGTTGTGATTCAGTGTGTTGGCGCCGACGCAGCACATTCCTCAGCCTCACTGCCAGTCGATTAAGTCCAACCTAACAACCTCCAATAGAAACATCATCACACAAACACATGTGTCTCTGTGTCCACAAGAAGCTGTAGGAACGTACGTCAGCTGGTTCAGAAGGTCTGCAGACTCCTTCACCTGGGTTTCAGGTAAAAACAGGAAGCTGTTAGGGAGGGACATGTCACAGGTATTGATTGATGTACAGCCAATCACATGGCATTTCATTAAAGGGGAATCGCTTTTTTTTTTTTTTTTTTACAATCTGGACCTTATGTATCCGTATAATGTGAGTCTACAGGGCAGCAGAATGCAGCCTCTAAATAACACATTATCTGCAGAGAAACTCCTTCATTTCACCAATATTTAGTTCTGATAGGCTAGTGCTATTCCCCTCTGAGTCCGGGGTTAGCTGTTATCAACATCTGGGGTCTGTAGGTTGACCTACTGACCTCTGACCTGGATGATGTCATCGCTGAGCGCTGCGCGGCGCGGCTTGTTGCTACCGCTAATGCTACGGTTCGTTTCTGCGTGTTTCCGACTTGTCAGAACAAAATGAGCAGCTGGATGAAGTTCAGCTTCCACAGGCTTCCTCTCCTCAACCTGGACTCACTAAAGCTCCAGCTAGTTGAGCTATAAAAGGACCTGGATGTTGATAACAGCTAACCCCGGACTCAGAGGGGAATAGCACTAGCATATCATAACAAAATATTGGTAAAATGAACGAGTTTCGCGGCAGATAATGTGTTATTTAGCGGCTGCATTCCGCTGCCCTGTAGACTCCATTATACGGATATACGCGGCTCTCGGCTGGAGCTAATTTGGTCGAAACGACTTGTAATGACACCAAAGTTATCTGGGTGAGTGAATGATCGTATTTTACGCTAGAAATAAGGTCCAGGTTGTAAAAAAAACGGCAATTCCCCTTTAACCACCAGCTGTGGGAGTGTCACCTTCACACACACACCTGTGGACCTCGGTGATGACCGACTGAGCCCATGCAGACTGTCTGAGTCTGGAGCTGAAGGTAGCAGCGATGCAGGTTCATCTCCCTTCTTCCAGCTCTACAGGATCTATATTTTAGGGGAGGCGACGTAAAAATGCTAGAAATTAATTTAATTGGACGCCAAATTAGGACAGAATGAGTCATCAGACATCTGAGATCGTTATAGATGATCGATTTAGATGTTAAAATACTCAGATAATAACTTTAAGAAATAAATGAACAGTTAACATGTGGATACAAGAATAAAGCTTGGAAAATAAATCTCTCTAGCTCTGCAAATTATGGTCTGGTCCACATATTTGCTACCATTGCACTGCAATTCACAGCTATTGCCACATAGCATCCTTCCAACACCTGTCTTATCTTTACAGAAACCTGAGATTTAGATTTTCGGGTGCAAACGGAGCTGAAATCCAGTACTTACATATAAATAAGTATAATCCTTGGGTTGTTTGCTATCATTACAGTCATGCAATGAATCATGGGATAGACTCAGATTCAGAAATGCTGCACAGCATCAGAGGATCAGCACCTTATTCTGAATCTACATCATGCTCTCTGCTGCTGCTGCCAGGACTCTTAGCTTAACAGGAGGTAATTTACGTATTTCACACTATTTTACAACCACATTCATTTAAAGTAATAAAAGCTTGTGCAGTTCAGCATTTTAAACAACCACATTTTGCCACATTTATGACTAAAAGTGAGGCAGAATACATTTTAAATGTGCAATTTTGGTTGTCACCAGATCAGAAATTAAACAAACCACGATGCATTTCTGTCCTAATGAGTTTAATTATCAGGCCAGATCTCATTGGTCGATTTCAGCGTCTTATCGGCTCTGGACTTTGTGGAAGTTTTACATTACTGCAGAAGAGAAGACAGTTACATCTGTTCACTTGTGGACTTCTCTCTTCTTTATGCTGTTTCACCTTCTCTCAGTTTGTGATGCAGTTTACCAACCAGGCAAATAAATTGTCGACATCCACCTCCAGAACCTGAATTCCCTCCTGATTTAAACACAAACTACTAAGACGATCCTCGGTGCCAGCAGCCAGAAGACTCCTCAGCTTTCAGCTTTCAGCTTTCAGCCTTCAGGATCTGTAGAAACCTTCACCACGACTCCTTCTCACATCTTTGTGCTCCACAGTAATCTATCTGACATCTGGCTGCACCGGTTCCTGATCGTTTTCTGCCTGTAGCTCATGGATCGGGCTCGTTCATACATCTCTGTGTGACCTCGTTCCTAAAATATATATTCCAATACAAATAACAATGATTCAGCTCAGAGAGGAGGAGGAATACATGTGCTTTTATTTTGAAATGCACTGCTATCTTGGATAATATTCATGTGTATCTTCACTTTGAAGCTGCTTAATTAATGTTAATGTAAATATTTAGCGAAGAGGCTTTCTTTATGTTGTTTATAAAGTGTATTAGAGGCAGAATGGTGATATTTGATGTTTCTGCAGAAATGGTTCCAACATTTTTCAACATTATACTTTCTTGCTTGCTTTTGAGCTACAGTTTACTTTCTCATATAGTCTTATAGACTTTTTTATGTTTTTAGTTTATTTTAATGTGCGACTTATTTTTCCATTTAAATTCACACATTCACCACGCTATGAGATAATAACGGGACGAGACGGAGTCGTTTTAGAGGGAAATTCATGCAAAACCGCTGATGCACGTTGCCTTCAGGGACAGTTTTTCATCAAGCAGACTCTGCATTTACCTCTAAAACAACTCTGTCTGGTAACGTTGTGTTATTATCTCATAGCGTGGTGAATGTGCAGGTCACAACTTGTCCACCAGAGCGTTGTGGAGTTGTTGAATTGTGTATTTGATGAGTTTGATGATGAGGGAAACCAAGAAATGAGATTGATTAGCCTCTGTAGCGTAGCTCTGAGCAGCTCACGGCTCTGCTCCGCCGTTCTAAAAATAGCTTGCACCGACAATTGAAGGTAATGAACCTACTGCTACGACTATAGCGGTTATGGCAATGGGCAAATTTGCCAAAATGTTGAACTATCCCTTTAACTACACTTAATGAACTGTATTGACATCTTGTGTAGGATTTTCTTTCATTCAGATTCTCTTCAGTTTTGCTCCACCTCTTTACTTTACCTCCCTCTCTCCTGTCTCTTTGTCTCTGGGTGTCTTGCTGTCTCTGCCTCTTGTACTCAGCATGGCAGCTCAGGACTTATCTGCCACACGGCCTGTTTGATAACTTTTTTCTTTTTTGTCTCCAGATTTTTTTTTTCTCTCTGACACACTGTGTCTTCTTCTTCTTCTCATGCCTCTGCTCTCCCTCCATCCTCCTGACTCGTCTTTTTTTGGGTTTTTTTTCCACCACTGAACCTCCTGCCCTCAGTCCCACCATCACCAAGCCTCTCAAAATGTCACTCCTCAGTGGAGCAGCAGGCAAAACAAAGTAGACATGATTGTTCCCTCTCTCTGTGTGTGTGTGTGTGTGTGTGTGTGTGTGTGTGTGTGCGCGCCTTTGTCTGTGTCTTTGTAAGTCAGTGTCTGTATGTGTGGGTGGGTGAAGTGTGAGTGCATCGATCTGCTTAGACAGACAGACTGGTGGTGTGTGTGTCTGTGTGTGACCGATTTGCCTGTGTTTCTGTTGGTTGTCACTTCTTGTGTGTGTGCGTTTGTGTGTGTGTGTGTGTGTGTGTGTGCGTTTGTGTGTGTGTGTGTGTGTGTGTGTGTGTGTTTTCCATGTAATTCCTTAAATGTCAGGTCAAGAGAAAAATAAACGTCCTTCATGTTGCTGCGTCCATTTATTGATAAGAGATAAAAAAGATGGAGATCAATCAAAGGAAGGAAGAACGTGTGTGTGTGTAGGTGTGTGTGCGTGTGTGGTCTCAAGACAGCGGGGAAGCACTGAGCCCATTAAGTACCTGTCCATCACCGTTTCCTTGGCGACGAAGTGGATATTCCTTGACGACAGGACGCTTTGCATCGTTGAACTTCTGTGCTTATGTTTGTGCGTGGAGCTCTGCATCACTCAGTTGTGTCTGTAATTGACTGTGTGTGTGGATACAAGTGTGTGTGTGTGTGTGTGTCTACTGTATGAGTTTGTGTGTGTAGGTGAGAGGTTTTGTGTACCCACAGTGTGAGTGTGTAAGTCACGACTCGAGCAGCTGCTGTCAAATTACCCTGCAAAATCACAAAATCGAGTCTTTGTAAAACTGCTTCTGCACACATGCCAGACAAGTGTGGTTGTGCATGTTTGCATGTGTGCAAGTGTGTGTGTGTGTGTGTGTGTGTGTGCATGAGAAACAGCTTCACCTGTGAAGTGAGTGCCAATGTTTGCTCATTCCCTGGCAGCCTTAAAAAACCACAAACCCCCTAAAATACTGGTTGATTTCACACTAAAAAGATCACATTGACTCAGTTTTCATACATGGGAGACGTCAGACGAGCAGATTGTTTCCTGCGCTGCGTTCTGACAGCCCCACTAACGGATATTTTTTAATTTTTTTTCCCTTTTCTTTTTAAGGATGCTGCAAAAACACCCAATTAACACACAGCCGTGAATGCAGAACACTGCAGCTGAAAATCAGCACTCAGACTGGAACATGCTTTATATGCGGCGCAGTCCACAGTCTGGAAGCTTCATTAAACAGAATTACTGAAATTAGCTTTACATGAAATGTGTCTGTGTAATGGGAAGTGATTGTTTGTAAGTGAGGATGACGTCTTTGGTTTATTTCCATTTACTAAAGATGCTGAATAATTAAGACTTTGCGTTATTTTTATTTTCTTCTAAGTTTGATGGTGCAGCTCCTCTGGGATAAAAATGTAGTCATGGGCTCAAACACAAAGCGTCATGTTACTTTTATGTTTTGCTTTTTCATGTTTGACAATAATCCTCAATGCTTTTTGGAATTTTTTTTGACACTGTTCATTTGAAGGTGGCAAAGGATGAATGGGACAGAGAAGCCAGGACAGACGCACTGTTATTGTTTTTGTTTTGTTTTTTGCCAAGGATGAACAATTTAGATTCTGGTCGCCAATTTCTGACCTTTGACCTTTAGCCCACAGAAACACCTCAAAAAACACATCCATGTCCTCTTCATCTGGAGAACATTTCCTCAGGTTTGGTACAAACATTCACCTGGATACATAGATGAGTGAGCTGTGGTTTCCTGTCTATAGACTAAATTAGACAAATTTTCTCCACTACTGTTCTGTATTCTGCTTTATAGGTCCAGGTTTATATAAAAAAAAATACGTTTCTGTGTTAACTGGTCATTTATGATAACACGCTGTAGCTTTACCCGAAGGTGGAAAAGGATAAATGGGACACAAGAGTCAGGAGAAACTCATTGTTGGGATTGTTTTTTTCTTTTTGCCAAGGATGAGTAATTTAGGATTTATTGGCCAATTGCTGACCTTTGACCTTTAGTCCACCAAAACACCTCACAAAACACATAACTGGCCTCTTCACCTGGAGGACTTTTCCTCAGATTTGGTAGAAACATTCACCTGCACACAAGGATGAGCAGTTTGTCGAGTTTCCTGTTTATATCTTCACCTCTTCACCTTCATCACCGGCCCAATCACCTTATATCTCCACAGACTTAATAAAATGTAATTTTCCCACTGCTACTCTGTTCTGCTTTATGGATCCAGATTTATATAAAAAAAATATTACACCTTACTGGATTTCTGTGACAAAAAACAGTAGGCTACAAACCACATCTCCATCATTTTAACCCCACTCCTGACTAGACAAGTGTCATTGATGAAAACTCAACTTTAAAATCAAAGTGTTTATTCAAAATTACAGATGTAAAGTTATTTAGATTGTGTGTGTAATTTGAAATCATGTGTGTCCTGATAAAACAGGACGAGGGAGGAGGAATCAGAGATGCAATGGTGAAAAACAAACAAAGAAAAAGAGCTCTTGTCTGGCCTCCATTTAAATCCACTAGATGATTTGAAATATTCAAAACAGTTCAAGTCATCGTGTTCCCAGTCACATGGGCTCAACACTTTCCAAAGCTGCATATCAAAGAGGCTGATGAGGTGTAAATCAGGTATAAAGAAAAGAAAGAGGAGACGTATCATGACACAGACAGAGGGTTTAGACGAGGACAGGAGTGAAAAAAAAAAACAGAGAGAGGAAACGTCTTGACAATCTGTTGAATCTCAGTCTTGTTCAAGGTGCAACACAACAGATGACAGTGAATCAAATCCACTCTGTTCTTTCTCTCTTTTTTTATTTATTTCATTGAAAGCCTCCCCTGCTGTTTGTCCTTTGTCCCTGCCATCTGTATCCAACATAATGTGGAGACGAGCCGTCAGAAAGGTCTGCTCCTCCCATCAAAACCAGCTAAACACCTCAGGATCAAGGTTTTCTGAAGCTGACAGGAATCAGACGACGGCAAATGCTGCTTCAATTAAAACAAAATGTCTGGGTTTTTTTCTATTTAGTTGTTTGTGTAGGAAAGCAGAGACTGAAAGTAGGGAGGAGAAGTGTGCTTTTTGTTTTAAAGTTGGACAGTAATTCACTTATTTAAATGTCAAAACATGCCTCCAGTTTTATATGTTAATTCCCTCTGCAGCTGAAACTCGGTCATAAGCAACGACATCCAGGGAGATGTTACAAAGTAAATATTTAAGTTACAGTGTCAGTGTCGCACCACGAAAGTCTACCTGTACCTGTAGTGATGTAACATGGCATGTGTGTGTGTGTGCGTGAGAGAGACTGTGTGTGAAGCCTGCTGTATGTTTCTGAAGACACGGTTGAGTTTAGACTCCTTTTCTAACAACAGGTGCAAAATTCAGAAGTGAAACACAGTTGAGGTAAAGATACACAGACACATGTGCAAAACCATACTTCCTCCAGACTCTCCCCCACTCTGTTTTCCAGATTAATCAGTGAATATTACATATTTTAATCTTAATATTTTATCATTTTCATTTTGCTATTGCATATTATATGTTTTATTCATATATTATTTACTAATTATGTCTAAATAATGTATAATTATTACATTCTAGATCATACAATGCTGTTCTTGTGTGCTCTGTTATTGTCATTTGTATCATATGCAGCGCTGTAAATAAATAAAAAATCGTCACATAATATATGCATATAAAGTAATAAACTGTACATATCACACCACAGTGACACATTGTTTAGACAGCGTTCTGTATCGTTGAACTATTAATAAACTATTAGTACATTTCCTGCCGTGTGATTTTGCTTTTCATTTTCTTTTATTATTAAGCTTAAATTATAATTATATTTCATATCTTGATTCATAAAAATATATATTTGTATTTTTAAATCTCCTCTCTCAGCCTCCTCCAGTAACAGGTCAGTGATAGCCAATCAGAAGAGGGGAGGCTCTGATCCTCTCCTCTGATTGGCTACATGTTTTTTGACTGATCAAGTAATCAATGGAATAGTGATAAGGGAGATTTTATGTAAAACCAAATTTTACAAAGTGCTGGATGGTGGGTCCAGGTGGGCGGGGCTTGGTGATTGCTTCGTTGTGACATCATAAACTGACAGGAAGTCCTGGCGTCTGGTTTAAAGGCTCAGTCCACAGAGAAATGCACACAGCCTGCATTCAGAAACTGAGGCTTTGATACTTTAACAGTATTAATATAGAACCAAGAGCTGTTTTATAATTATAAAGACATGGACGTCTCACTCTCTCTACAATAAGTGACCTTTAAAGACGTATTATAACAACCTCAGTCATTAATTTCCGACAGTGCCGTTTCCATAACAAAGTGAAAACATCTGTTCCCCAGCTGCCTTCATCTACTCTATGTAGTTATTAAAATGAAGAAAAAAAACGCTCAGACAATAGAAATGTTGATTAAATTGTTGATACCACACTTATAAAACTATTTTTTTCAAAGATCATACCATGATATTTTCACTGCTGCACTGTGGCCACAGCTCTATTATGCTTTTATTGCTGAAATGAGCGGTTGTGTGACAAATTAATTAGATATTAGGTGATCTTGTCTTTCACATTTCGCACATGTTGCCATGGAGACGTCAGAGAGAGGTTTTCATTTTACTGGCTCATTGTTAGTTAAATAGACCATTACTTGAATATATGTTCAAAGATGATTGTGAAAATGACTCAGAATGGGGAAAAAAAGAAGGAATAATAATAAAATGTTGAACGCAACCTTTTTATGTTTAAACGGCAGCATTGATCTTTGCTCTGCTGCTTTTCAGGATTTTTTTTCAAGATTATTCATAACTCTTCCTTTTGAAGTGTGAGATATCAACACTGAGAACAAGAGGTGTGAGAAAAGTTCACTTCCTGTTTCCTACTGACAGTTTAACAGTGAGAAATGACTCTGATGAAGTCTTCCTTTTTCCTTCTTCTTCTTCTCTTTCTCCTCCTCCCTTTCTCCTCGCTTCTCTCTCTCAGAGATTATCTGCTCTGTCTGCCTCCTCACTTTCCAATTTTCCACAGATTTCTTTCGTTTTCCTCATCTTCGCTCGTCATTATTTCAGGCTCTTTCTTGATCTCTCTAAATCTTTCCTCTTTAACTCTCATTTTCTTCCTCTACACTCTTCTCTGTGAAGTATATATGAAGTCATAAATGATACGACACCATCGATCGCGTGGTTCAACAGGCCAAGACTCATTTTTTTTAAATGTAATGAACAAGTGATCCCTTGGAGCTATTACATGTGTTTTTTTTTATAGTGCTACATAGCTAACATGAACAATAGCGGCTGATTACCTGTTGTCATTCATCCTTCATTTTCTTTCTCACCAACAGCTGGATCCAACTGTGAAAAGCAACACCAATGTAACTGATGTATCTTACATTTCATGTCTTATTCTGAGGTTAGCATGCTAACCAGCCCATCTTTCCATTTTCCGATAGCGAGTCACTGCAACTTCCCATGGTGGTGACACCATGAAATGTGACAATGCTTATAGTAAAAGTCTTTAAAGTATAAAATGTATTGAAGATATAAATGACAATTTTGACTTTTTATCTTACAATTTCATTTTTCACCTCATAATTATGACTTTTTACCTTATCATTTTGTCTTTTTTATCTTATAATTGTGACTTACCTCATAATGTTTTACTTTTTATCTCATAGTTATGACTTTTTAACTCATAATTTTTACTTTTTACCTCACAATTTCATCAAAAAAATCTCATTTCAAATTTTATCTCATAATCAAAATTTTTAACCTCAAATTACTTTTATCACAGAATTATGACTTTATCTCTTTTTTTAAATATTTTTTTTTCTCTTAAGTATGACTTAAGTATGAGATAATCATAATTAGGACTTTTACCTCATACCTGTTTACTTTTTGTCTCATAAATATGACTTTTCACCTCATAATTTCAACTTTTTGTCTTAAAATTCTGACTTTGTATCTAATAATTCTGACTTTTTACCACATAATTCCAACTTTTCTTTAATCTCATAATTATGACTTACCTGATACCTGTGAAATGTGTTTTCTCTCTTTGCTTCCATGAGATCTGACCTCTTAGTGAACGTCCTTCCTTCAACCTAAGCCACTGGAGCTCATCATGGAAACCACTGGCAAATAATGTGTATTTTATACTGTACAGTCCATGTTTTTCCTGTTCTTTCTTATTTTTTATTTTTCTGCATTGCTTTCTGTGCTTTCAGGCATATATACAATATGTAATTAACACATTTTACACTGATCATTTAAAAGTGTTACACCTCAAACATACGAATGAAGTTATTATCTGATGTATGTTTGAGGTGTAACACTTTTAAATGGTCGGTGTAAAATGTGTTAATTACATATTATATATATGCCTGAAAGCACAGAAAGCTGTAACACCTCCATGTTTGTTTGTTTTTTATTTTTATTACAGCCTCTGCTTTTGTTCCCACTTGGGCCTCGAGTACAGTCTGTACCCTACAACTGACTCAATCAACAAGTGCAAACACCGACCACATACAAATCAGACTGAATTATGACGCTCTTTAATATTCATTTCTTTTCTTTTTTTTCTCACTGAGGTGCTAATGGACTGTGGTGGGTTGTGCCTGCTGCACATAAAGCACATAACACTGCAGTGTGGAGGCAGAACAGGCAGTACTGAGGGGGAAACCAGGATATCAAAAATAGTTTTAAGTTCAAGCCAAGTGCTTGGAGAATCATCCACTCACATGTTTTCAAACTTCTTTTTTTTCTTCTTCTCGTTTTGGTGTTGATCCCCTCCTGAAGATGAAATGTTTGGTTTGCCCTGCACCAGGGGAAGGTCAGCAGCTCTGGGAGTCAAGTGTGAAGACGAATGAAGACACTTCAGCTCAGAAGTCAGATTGAAGGACGGTCCCATAATCACAAACAAATTAAACCACTCTGCCAAATAAAAATAAAAAAACTTGCAGCAGCGCTCACCAGTCACCACATGAAATGAGTTTATTCTTATTTCACCTGTGGACCGAGCTGCTGCTGCAAACACCTTCAAACATCTGAATACGTGACTCAGAGGTCATTTCTGACACATGCAGCTGAGTGTGAGACTGAGTTTTTATAGATATTCACCATCTGAACAGATCAGATGGCACTCTTCAAAATGAAATCATTTGAATTTTCATTTCGCTGCAGTACCTCTCTTCATCATCTCTCTTTTAAACTCTGTTAGTGCTGCATTATCCAAGCGTACGTCCATTTTCTAGTCTCCTATCTGTCTCTGTTGCCCAGACGTCTTCCTCAGCGACATCCTTCATCTCCTCCTCCTCCTCTGGGATCCCGAGGTGTTCCCAGGCCAGATTAGATCCATAATCCGTCCAGCGGGGCCCTTCCCCTTCAAGTGGCTCCAATTAACATGATTTGTTGACTGCGCTTCAATTTAAAGCTCGTCTCAGACGTACGAGCTCCTGTCAGACTCATCTCTGGCTGTAATATTAGCGACTGTGCTCCACATCAGCTTGTAAATCTCAGACTCCAACCTTGAGGAATCACACCGACGATGATTCCGGCTATTTCATGCTCATGCTGCTGCAGCGATGAAATAAATAAATTCATGCAATGACTATAAAAATAAAAATAAAAGCCTGTCACTGAGGAGTAAAAAACAAATGACCTGCAGCCGGGTCTGATGCATCTCTACAGCACTTATCCCATCTGTAAAACAACAAAATAATGTGTTGAGTTGCTGTCCTGAACGAAGTTTTTCACAATAAAAACCTCTCCATAAGGGAAGGGGAGACTTTACATTAGAAAACACTGGGTTTCATTCATGCATTTTAAAGGGATAGTTCAACATTTTGGCAAATTGGCCCATTGCCGTAATCGCTACTGTATAGTCATAGCAGTAGGTTTGTTACCTTTAATTGTCGGTGGAAACTATTTTTTAGAACGGCGGAGCAGAGCCGTGAGCTGCTCAGAGCTACGCTACGGAGGCTCATGGGATTTCTTGGTTTCCCTCATCAAACTCATCAAATACCCAATCCAACAACTCCAAAACATTCTGTTATTATCTCATAGCATGGTGAATGTGCAGGTCACAACTTGTCCACCAGAGCGTTGTGGAGTTGTTGGATTGTGTATTTCATGAGTTTGATGAGGGAAACCAAGAAATTTCATGAGCCTCCGTAGCGTAGCTCTGAGCAGCTCACGGCTCTGCTCCGCCGTTCTAAAAATAGCTTGCACCGACAATTAAAGGTAACAAATCTACTGCTATGACTATAGCGATTACCGCAATGGGCCAATTTGCCAAAAATTGCATGGTATTGATAATAAATTCTGACATAGATCTGAGGCTAAAGTCAGAATTATATTTAAATTCAACTTTTTTCACGTCCAAAATATTTTTTTATAAAAGAGTTTCTGTCAAAAAAGGGAAAATGTGAATTAAAAGGATTGAATCCAGGCCAGACCGCTCTCCTCCATCAGTGGATCCAGCCAGGCAGGGAGATGTATCATACCTGTGTGTGAGTGTGTGTGTATCTCTCCACCTGCTGTATTTCAGAGGAAAGGTGCGCCGGCTGTTAACCACCCATGAATACAGATGAGCCGCTTGCTGTGATGTGGCGAGGGGGGGGTCGTGGCGAAGCTCAGCAGAGAACTAACTTACCACATAATGAGTGATCCTTATCAGCGCAGCGAGAGCACACACACACAGACACACGCGCACACACACACACACACACACACACACACATGCAGAGCTTCTTCTGTTCAACACTTGACAAAACCATCACTACAACATTCCTGTCTGCAGCCTCGACTTTGACTTCTTAACGACACAGTAATAACCACTTAGTGTCTGAGAAACATATAATGACGGATGATACGACTCAATTAGCTCATGTGAGCGATCAACGTGAACCTGAGGAGATGAAAACAGAGCAGATGAGTCCTTTATAACCAGGAGAAGAAGTGTTTAGACACGTTGTAGAGTTCACAGTCATTCATATAAAGATGTGAGTCACAGAGTAAAATCATTAAAGAGAAAAGACTGGTTGTAAATCTCAGAGTCAGCACTATGAATATAAATGAACATAATAGATGCTGCTCCTGTAATTAGTTCATTAACACTTCAGTGCACCGTCATTGGATTAAATACACACATAATATTAAAGGATTGAAGAAAACTTTTATGGATTCAGATCAGGAGGAGTGATGTTTCAGCTTTTTTTTTATCAGCAAAACATAAAAATCAAACAATTTGACTTTTTCATAAAAATCTTTAATGTCACTGAGTCTTGAAATCTGACTGACAGTGACTGAAAAAAACAAAAGAAAGAAATCTAACCACATATTGAACTGTTCCATTTTTGGCAGAATTTGGGAAGTCAAACTCCTGCAGAGAAAAAGACGAAATTGAATTTTTAAACACATGATTTTTTTTTCTTACCTTGAGGCCTCAGTAGACTTAAGCACTTCATAAGTTGGCTTCTGATTAATGCATTTACAAAATGACAACGTCTAGTTATTGGGACTGCAAATCGTGCAAAAGTGTCTGAATTTCACTGGGGTTTTTTTCCCGCTGCACGCGTGTGATTCTGGGTCACCAAACCAATTTATATTGCCTGATATATACAGTATATATGATATTTTCTTAAACTTCTGCAGCCCGAGACTCAAACATGAACAAATTTCGTTTCACGCTGGGACTGAGGCTCATTCACATGTTCTCACACTTGCATCATTGGGGGATCCAAACTGAAGAAACTCCATTTTCCACCTTGGAGGGCAGTTTTTTATTGAAAAGTACTCTTTTTCTTGTCATGTGGGAAACCAGAACCAGACTGAGTGGACGTGTTCTGCTGCGACCCTCGGCCTCGGGAGCCGAGCGTCTTCAAACACACAAGTAGTTCCTGTCGTGTTGGCGGGGGAGGGGGGGGATTTAATCTGAGTATATGTGGTGGAAATGAAGTGAAAGTGACCCAACGAACTCTCATGGAGAACCTGTGCACCGCCTGAGGAGCAGCAGGACGGTGAGTCTGGTGTCAGAGCCGTGTGCAGGTGTCTTATCTGTGCTGCAGCACATTTCTGCAGACTTTGTGTGTGTGTGTGTGCATGTCTGAGAGAAATACAGAGGAACATATTATTTGTCAGTCTTAATAATTCAATTGGACACAAGGTAATATCATCAAATTTTAATTTTTTCCAGAGTAACAGACAAAAAAAGTTGAGTTTGCATCAATTATAAATGAGATAAAGCAGAAAGTCGATGATTTTTACTAGATAAATGTCTTTAATTCAGTTAAATGATGAAAATCATAGGTTTGAATATGAAAAGTAGGAATATGTCTCTTCAAATATTTAAGTGAACTCACAATCGCTGTAACTGTATGAAGGCACTGTGAACTCATATTGCCTTGTGTTGTTGGCTGTGTTGTTACCAGTTGAGACCAAACTTACGGCCTTGATGGAAATCTGTAGTTTCATGTTGAACAAACTAAAAACTCTGAGTGGTATTTTCATTTCCCATCCTATATCATCCTCTAAACGGAGACACAGTCAATTAAATGATCTTCCAGTACAGTATCTTGTAGGATGAAGAAGCAGCAGCAGGACCTCAGGCATCATATCCGTCTCTGAATAATAATATTATGACTTATTTTGGTGGTGCACCTCTTTCACTGTGCTGCCCCTTCTTAAGGTTTTACACAGGCGGGAGTGAATCAGTGTTAAATATGGACGAGTGAAGCTACACAAACCACTCTGTTGCTCACGGTGCTGCCACATCAGCACATCTCACAGATCATCACAGGTTGAGATAAGTCGAGGTTTCCAGGCTTTTAAGAGAGGCTTGGGTCCTGGCTGCTTGTGGGACAATGGGAGTGGTAGTCTACACTCTGCACCGCATCAAGCCTTAATGAGAGCTAACAATATTTATTTTAGATGACAAAAATTAAAGGTCAAATATTATATAAGGTGAGATTTCCATGTCCCTTTATTATAAAGCAGCTCTAGGTTCTATATTAATACTGTGAAAATATCAAAGCCTCAATCCACAGAGAAATGCACACAGCCTGTATTCAGGAACTGAGCCTATAAAAACAAAGGCTGTCAGGACTTCCTGTCACTTTGTGATGTCACAACTAAGCAGTCACCAAGCCCCGCCCACCACCACCTGGACCAACCACCATCCAACACTTTGTAAGATTTGGTGGTTAATTTGGTGTTTAATTCTAAAATCTGCTCTATTTTTATTGGAACACTCGGGAAAACAGTCAGCCAATCAGAAAAGCGGCTCAGAGCCTCCTCTCTTCTGATTGGCTGACACCAACCTGTTGTTACTAGAAGCTCCAGAGAGAAGCTGGGAGAGGAGCTCACTAAGACATCACTCTGAAAGGGCATGAGGTAATGACTTGTGACATTTTTTGCTTTTGGCCTTTTTCTCAACAAGGTGATTAGATTTTAACTGGACAGGATGAAGAATCGTCACCTTTGTTTCTATTAAAGTTAATAAATACAATTGATTATTGGCACAAGGAGGATTTAAACATTCTTTAAAAGGAGACAGTTTGTGTCGTGTAATCCTCACCTTTGAAACCATGTTTATCCCAGAGATGCTGCTGTTTTGCTGTCGTCTTGGAGACGATGTCAGCGCATACGAAAATAAAGTCACGTCAGCCAACACACACACACACACACACACACAAAACCCGCCTGACTCTCTGCTCTGTTCTCTGTAACATGAGTATGTAGGTCAGAGGGAGAGTGAGAGCAATTCTTGACATTAGCATAGAAATATGACTTCCACGTGGTGCATTCAAGGGAGACGACATTTTGGGAATCCTCCGGCATACACACACACACACACACACACACACACACACACACACACACACACACTGCCCTCATTCTCAGTGTTGACACATCTGGCATTGCTGGAAATGAATCAGCAACTTTTCCTTTTTCTTTTATATTAGTTTTTCTTATATCCATGAAGTCAGGGAAACATCATCATTGAATATTTTTTCTTCTTTCTTTTTCTTTCTTTCATAAAAATCACAAATGAAAAAACCTGAACTCTCCCACAGGAAGGAGAAGAATGTAGGTCAGCGACCGTATCAGAGCGGGGTCTGACTTCATCTCACAAACCTGATGAGTGGGTGGGAGGTGAATGCAAACACACACACACAGACACACAATAACAGATGTACATGCATGCAGAATGTTGCGATTTGTGTTTTTGTGGGATCTGACTTGTAGAAAATGTTTGCACATCATCGCTCTTCACTTTCACATTTGAATTGACTTCATTTTATTGTATTTCCCTGCGTCCTATGCCGAGCGCAGCGGGGCACAGACATGGAGCAGCACAGACAGACAGGAGCGAATAACTCTGAGGATGTGCATCACTCAGTTTTAGACGTTTCATTCTGAAATGAAGCTGCTAATGAGAAAAGGCACAAGAACTTGAGTGAGCTCTCTCTTCAGCTTAAAAGATGCAAATTACAAAGTCTTAAAAATCCCTGATTAAGCAGCTCCAGTTTTAAGGCTTTAAGTTAAAAAAAAGAAAATAAGCTGTATCTCTGTCAGGTGTTTTTTTTTTTTTTTATGTTTGAACCCTGTGGTCCGGTGGTTTTCACACTCACCATCACCACAGTTTAATCTATCATTTTTAATAAAAACAAAAGTTCATGTTAGCAGTTCTGTTTCTGATGGTGATTTTATTTCCTCTAGTCACGCTGGCCAGACCCTCCTCCAGAGAGAAAGATTAGATTTCCTCAGACTGTTGTAATAATAATAGTAACATGTTCAACTCAACAGTGAACAATCATGGATAATAGGAGATTAACTGCGACTTTCACACGGGAATCAAACATTTTTAGTTGATTTAGTCATCCACTACAATCTCCTTGTCTTTTTTACAACATCACTACATGATTCCCTTTCATGCTGCCTAGCAACAAAACATAACTTTGGGTCACTGTAACCTGTTTCCATCCAATTTGTATTGCAAATTGCAAAATTTTGCAAATTGTTATTAATGCCGCAAAAGGAAATGCTCATTTGTATGTGTTTCCATCCATCAACTGCTTTTATGCGCTAATTCTCGAGTCAGCTGCCAATCTGCAGGAGAAAGAAGACGGTGTGCGCAACAAAAAGGTAAACAAACGGGAAAGCTGGTGGCGAAAGGAAAAGAAAGAAGATAAGAGAGAGTTTGAATAAATAATATTTTAGATATGTGGTCTCGGAAGAGTTAATACTGGCAACTTGTCGCCCTCTCTATACATGGGAATGTAGATACACCTCATCGTGTGCGCATAACTTGTTCACTTATATGTTTCCACAGCATTGAAGCACATTGATCTGTATCGATGCAGAACATTTTCCACCTTCTCCTCGTACAAAATAGTTTTTGTTGTTTCCATTTCCATTCCATTGAAAATGCACATTAAAATAGACAGATGGAAACTTACAACTGACTTGAATTCTCTCTACAGTCTCTGTTACTCATTCTTACGCTTCTGTATAAATATTTCAAGGCTGTGTTTACTGTATATATTGAATTGAGAGTCATTTCAGACACAGTGATGGAAAATGACCTGAATTCAAACACTGTAACGTCTCAGAATGACTGAAATGAAACTTCTTGGACTGTGAGAAGCAGCTGACAATGATTCAACCTTCAGCCTCAGCAGCAGTGACTGTCAGATTTTCACTAAAAAGGTTAAAACTCTCAAACTGTGAAACCTGCGGGTTCGAGTTCAACACAAATTAGACCTGTGGGAAAAATACATTTTTATATTCCTGCAAAACTCTGTGGAAGTTTTATAATTGATGGAGGTGTTTTTGTTTTATCAAAGGTGAAGTGTGAAGTTTGATGATGTGTCATCAACAGGTAATCAACACCAATTAGCAGCAGGAGGGCAAATTAAGTGCACAACTCTGTGGCACAGCTGTCTATCTCTCTGTGTTTTTCTTTTATGTCACTTTTTTTGTACCTTTATTATTTTTAATATTGAAGGACAGTTCACCCACATCGACCTTCTGTACAGCCCAAAAAAATCGAGGTTCTGCAGAAAATGATGGGCTGTGTGATTACTCAGCACTCCCAGCTCCACTCAACTCAACACATCCAGTCATATTTCTGGACAATTGTAATCATGGCCTCCCTGTTATTTCCAATACAGTGTGGTTATTAAGTTGGGACAGGTGTCAGTCAGGGTCAGTGGCAGCATGATGTGTGTGATTTGTAGGGGTTTTTGTGTGTGTGTGTCTGAAATTTGCTTCTTGGATCAAAGTATGAATGTTTACAAATAGTATATATTTTAAGTTATGCATCAAATGTCCCATCATCACAAAGAAGCAAAGTGGAAACAGAGCCGGTGTTTTTCATGTGTGGCGTCACTGTGAGTTTGGCTGCTAAAGGATTTTTATGAAATCAAATTGTACTTTCTCATTGAATGTATCAGAGTAGCTCTTGGACTATTAATGTTTGAAGGCCAAGAACAACATTTCTCTGTCTTTCTTTCTTGATCTGTATATGCTAGTGCATGATGCATCTGAAACCATCACCCAGCGATTCCATTTCACTTCCAATTCCCCCGAAAACTGGAAAACCAATCACAAACAGGCCTATTTTTCCATAGTTGGGCTTACTGTAACATGATGATGACAGAGAAGCACCGTCTAGCAGCTTTTGTTTGCATCCAACATGGAGGACACCGAAGAGCAACTATCGTAATGTATCAAAGAGTGGCTGTAGACACCAGAGACTCTCGTAGTCGTACTTTCTTTGCAGAATCTGCAGAAGCCCTCAGACGCCATTGTTCCTGCAAAACTACAAAAAACGCATTTGTTAGCACGTTTTCAGTTGCTTTTGATTGGTTTGAGGTCTGTCCAATCGCGTGCAGAGACATCTCGACCTATGCCTGTTGGTCACACCTCCACAAAGGTTGGGATGAGAGGTTGAGATGCAGTCTAGTATCTCAGATGCAGATTGCCAATTGTGCATTTGGCAAGTTGCAGGAAATACTAAGAATGAGAAACATCGAAGGAGGTTGTAGCATAAAATGTAGCATAAAATGTTGAGTTCAGCTCCTGCCATAGAAAACAACAACAAGTTCAACAGTGATACATTTCTAAAGCAAACAACCAACAGCGCCTGATGTACTTCTAGAAGTTAATCATACTTAATAAGATATAATACTTTATGTCTCCGTCTTGACAAATAGCTCTTAAGATATACAAGTTTAACAGTGAGTCATTATACATTTAAAGCTGCCATCCAGTCAGGATGATGCAACCGCACCACAGCTGCTCTGAGTAATGAGACGGAGAGGAGGAGGAGGAGGAGGAGGAGGAGGAGGAGTGACAGAGAGGAAGAGGAGTGATAATGAACAGGACTTTGTGTGTTTATGTTTGTTTTGCGCCCCAAAGCAGATCGAGCTACAAATGACAATTACAAATACAGTTTCCTGTTTGTATTGGATTTCTAAGGACGGACAAATTAGTCTGTGAGTCGACATTCAGGAGAATTAACGACTTTTCCCTGTTGCAAAGAAGTCGTGTTGTTTCTGTGTGTGTGTGTGTGTGCTGCGGTACATTTGCGGACCATGTGTTCTGTCCAACAACAATGACAAGAGACCGAGGCAGAAAAGAGAACGAGAATGAGTCAGAGATTTGGGGAATTGGCTCGAGTGACTTTTATCATCAGGAGAATCCATCGACAAAAGCAGAACTAAAAGACCTGTGTGACGTGTGTGTGTGTGTCTGTGTGTGTGTCTCTGTGTTTGTGTGTTTAAATACAGTATATGTGAATGTGTAGGCTATATATTTCATATAACTGTGTCCATGATTATGTTTGATTGCATAGTGGCTGGAGGAACCCCAGCAGACACACACACTCCCAACAACTCTGCCTTTGCACGCCTTAACTCATTTACTTCTTTGTGTGTCTGTGTGTGTGTGTGTGTGTGTGTGTGTGTGTGTGTGTGTGGAACAGCTCATTTGTTCTGCAGCCTCTGTTGTTTGTATTCTCTACTGATAGCTTTCTCGGCTGAAAAATAGGCCTGCACTTTGTGTATATTTGTGTGTGTGTGTGTTTGTGTGCTATTGTGTGCCCTAACTCTGTGTCAGCGCGTTAATATATGCGTGTATGTTTGTGTTTGTGTGTATGTGTGCTTGTGCATTTGCCCAGCTAATTGAAAAGTGCCACTGTTGTAAACAAGCAGAGAAAAGAGCGAACATTTTTCATGTGGCACAGGGGCTCTACACAGCAGGGAGAGTGTGTGTGTGTGTGTGTGTGTTTGTGTGTCTGTGTGTGTGTGTTTGGGGCCTGCCAACCTCAGATGGCAGTCACTTATCTTGGGTACTTGCATCATTACGTCTCCTCTCTCTCATCCCCTCCTCCTCCTCCTCCTCCGCTCCCTCTCCACCACACCACTCCTCTTTTATTCCCACGTTCCCGTCTAATCTCCCCGTTATCGTGACGTCCCATTGGCCGTGCTCACACTGACAGTGTAATGCCTTATTCTGGGCGTAGTTCAGAAAAAAGGTTTTTTTTTAGTCCTGTCGAGGCTGTTTCCATAAACCAGATCAGATCCTGTAACTGGATCTTTGTTGCCATGAATAAACAAGTCAACAGAGTTTTAGATTCCCTCCACTACGCTGCAGGAACAGGATGTTTTCTACTTGTAAACACTCAAGTGTTGTTCCGACTCGACCTTGACTCCATTGTTATTATAAGACACGACTGCATGAATCCATAAGTATATGACCATAATGTGTTTTTTTTGCTTTGACCGGATTAAAGCAGAAGTAAGCGATCCGGTCGTTTCGGCTAATGCTGCGCTCCAGGCAGGCTTTGAAACCATAAGTTACAGCTTCAAGTCACGACTTACGACTTTGTAGCGTTCCAGGCAACCCGTAACTCGTGTTTTTCCTTCCTGTTGCACCTGTTTTACCTGTGAAAGTCACTATAACGGCCACTCGTAACTTCCGACCCATGAAGTCGTACCAGATCGAACTGGTACGACTTCACAGGTCGGAAAAACACGAGTTACGGGTTGCCTTGAACGCACCATAACGTCTTGTCAGCCGATGGAGTTAGCAGCCCCCGTCCTCGTCATGGATCTATTGGTCCTCGTCCCTACGTCACCACATTCACGTGCATCCCTTGGCTGCACACACAGAGAGGACCGCCCCTTCATGCCGTTCTCTCTCCTCATTGGATAAAACTTGTAGGATACGAAATAAGTTTTCTCCTCGGCTCAGAGCAGAGCAGAGTGACTGAGAGACCCGTGTTTCGGTCCAAACACTCTATGTAAGTGATTGCTGTTGGAAGATATAACTATTTAAGACTTATATTAACACAAAAATATTGCTTACTTCTGCTTTAAATCCTGAAACAACAGAGAAACTAGAATGACATCCATTTACAAAGGCAGTGTTGAGGAAAGTGATTAAATATTTCCCTCTAAAGCAATAAGCACCGATTTTCTTTTTTTTCTCCCAAATCCTGCTGACAAACAAAAGTATAACCGCAGCTCCAGCATCCAACCAGTAAATAGATAGAAACAACAGTACAAGGCTGATACTGAGAGTCAGACAGACCCGTCATCAGGACTCATTCAGCCGCCATCTGAACTACACTACTGATTGCTGAATTTGTGCAGAATTGACCCTGGTAAAGAGAGGGGGGGTAGAAACCGCAGTTCCTACAAGGGAGACGGGCACCAACGAGCCCCGGCCCTGTAAAATTACCATGAAGTTCCTGCAGTGGAAACGCCCCTTTTCTGTATCGATTTAAACTTCCCAATGTTCGGGTTAAATGTTTCAAAAGTTACAATATAACAAGTGAAACCAACACTAGACCATTTACAGATGTTCAGTCGCACCTGCACGGTTCTGTCAGCTTGTTGTTAGAAGTTAGACAGTGAATAGATACCAGGGAGCGGATGCTGAGGAATTATAAAATCACACAGTCATAATATACAACATTAGTCAACATGAGACAACAGCAGCAGACCATTCTCAAAAACCACAGATTGCTTCTGCCACACACACACACACAAAATCTGAATTTACTGTGAATGGAGCTCCCTCGTTACATTAACTTCAATATTTTAGCAGTACCGCTGAAAAACACCATTATTTTTCAGTTTTATTGTCTTTTTTTACGAGGAATATAAAGGCGGTATCTTTATTGGATCTTTACGGAAAATAAAAATGATGAATAACGAATTTAAATGAAAAAATTTCAAACTACAGTATACCTGGGAGCGCTACGAGGCGCGACGGGCCTGGAGTCAGTCTGGACTCGTCTCTGAAGTCTCAAAGGTGGTGGAACCCAAATATGTTTATAACTTCTGTTCATCAAATGACAAGAAATGCAGCAAACTGTAAGGCAACCATAAGCAAAACATATATATCAACAATATAATCCATAGGGGCAGGTATTATAAGTTCTCTTCATCCTGCTCCTTTTCATTCATGGTGAAAATGTGTACACCATGTATATGTGCAACTATGTGAGAATGTACATACCATGAATGAAATAAATCGAAAATGAATGAATGAATGAATGAATGAATGAATGAATGAATGAATGAAAAATACAGGGTCATAGGAGGCAGGAGCCAATCACAACTCACCGGAAGTAAATCTCCAAATAACACAGTTTCACACAGAAAGGCCCAAGGAAGGTCTTCAAAAATATCTTAGAAAGGTTGGAAATGCATGAATCTCAAGGATGCAGATGAGTTTAGTGAAAACAGGGATAAACAAACAAACACATGGTTTCAGCAGATGATAGTCACAATATCAAGATGCTCACACTCATGTCATAAAAACAGTCACGCCAGAACTTCCTAAAACTGAAACTCCTTGTCATTTAACTGCAGCTTCATTGGAAAGCCGACTGCAGCACCTCTGCCTTGTGATATCATAAATACTACAAGAGAGAGTTAATTAATTCTTCCTCCAAACGATGACACGCTGGACACTTTGTTACTGCAGCTTCCTGCTGACAAGTGACAGCTCAGATTATTTCAACCAGGAGAAAGAAAGACTCACTGCAGGGGAACGACAGTAATGAAGGAACCACAAAAAAAACCACTCTTGTTGGGTCAGTGTGTTTTATTTATATAGAAGGATAAATTATACTTTTGAAGTATTTATATTAAAGCGTCACAGCTCGGACACGTCATCCATGAAATATGAAGGTCGAAGAGAAAATAAAGAAACGAGAGAATTACCAGCACTTTCTGCTGTAATGAAAAGTAAATGATAATTAACACATTAGTGAACAGTGTGTGTGCAATGTGTGTGTGTGTGTGTGTGTGTGTGTACTGTAAGATAACACAAACACAGTGTGTCTGTGTGTTGCTTCTGCTATGTGGAGACAACATGTGGAATTAGTTACAGGTTTGCAGTTATAATGCAGGAAAATGGAAAATGCCTTAAGCCAGTGTGTGTGTGTGTGTGTGTGTGTGTGTGTGAGTACTGAATCCTGGACTTTAAGACACGTCCCGGGGGAATAGCTTCAATTTGCATCACATTATTCACAACATCCTCGTTGTGTGTGAGACTTTTGTGAATCAACGTCTCGTTGTGACGCTGAACATCTTTAATCCTGGTCAACAACACATTTACATACATTACATCACATTTGTGCTGTTAAAAAAAGGAAAAAACAAAATCAAATGTCCTTCAGTGACTCTGGAGCTCAGTGTTTCAGGAACTTCTCCTGAGCATCTCGTCTCTTCCTGTCTTGACTGTCATGTCCTGTGCCGACGTGTCGCTAACACAACGAGGCACCAACACCTTGTTTCTGCTGCTGACACTCGAGCTGCAGTTTCCACTCTGTGATTGAGTCTCAGTGAAGAATGAGGATCAGAACCGGCAGACTGTTGACACCTGTCTGCTGCTGGTCGACACTCTTTATTGCGATCAGGTTCAGGAAGTGAAAGAAAACAAAAAACAAGAACTAAGCTAAAGAATGACTGCGTACGAGTGTCAAACTTCATTTTTTTTGGCTGAACTGCAGAAACAGGATTAACCCTGAAGTCTTGAATGTTGCTGACTGACTGAGTGAGGATGTTTCTATGCACCGATCAGCAGGGAGCTGCTCCACAAACCACTGAGTTGCTCTGGTTTCCTGGCTGCTTGGGAAGAGGAGGAGCACTTCCACTACACTGAGCCTCGCCACTTTCAATACATGTATCGCTATTACTTAAGGAGGCAGAGGAAGAATCTCACATAGTAATCTAATTACTATATTGGAAATTATAACGTGTTACATTACTCTTTTACTAAAAAAGTCATCAAATTATGCTAAATAACTGCAACAACTTCCTCCAAGATCATTATGAAAGCCCAGCCAGGTGACTAGTGGCTGGTTATTAGCCATTTTCAGTTCTTTGTGTGTTAGCATTTTTTTTTTTTTTACCATGTTCACCATGGTCACTTTGTTTAATATCCGTCAAATTAACTATCAACCCATTCACACCTGGTTGATTTATGTTACTCCCCATTTCCCCTCACAAACACTAGCTGGGTCGTTAACAGCACTGAAGGCCAACCCCGCCCACTTTCCTCAAGTTTTGTCGTTTCTTACTTTAAAATCTCAGTGATTTTTAAGTATAAGTATATAATAAGTGAATACAACCAAAATAAATGTCTTCCATTTTGGTGTTTGGTGATTTTGTTGCATTTATAAAATCAGGATTTGATAGGAAACAATGCGTCTCCACACACAGCTTTTGCCTGATAGAGATAGAGATGCTTGTCTGGCATGTTTATACCTGTACTTGTGTTTGTGTACATCTGCATTAACATTTGTACCAGTACTATAAAGTCTCCTCCTCCTCCAATCACATCACACCGCCGCTGCCACAGCTGCTGACCTCTGAATAATTTAATAACTTTTTCCCCACTCATTTAGTGTCGACTCTGTTTTTACTCTGTGTGTTTAAATATCAGCTTACAGTTGGCCTGTGTGGTGACATTAACATTTAAAACTCTGCAATCCAGAGATAAAATATGCAGCTCAGCTCAGTCAGACTCTGCAAATCTCCATCTCCACTGAGTGCAGCAGCCGACAGCTCCACTCCTCCCTCTCTCTCTCTCTCTGTCTCCATGTGTGCAGCATTCACCTCAGACCTCAACCTGTGTGAACCTGCAAAGTGAATGCAGCTCAGAACAAAAAACTGAAAATATTAAAAATCAGAAAACACACAACTTAACCTTTTACCTAGTGTGATAGTGCTGGCCCTGTGCAGAGTATTGTTACTGTAACTAAAATTATATAATATAATATGGAGTGGAGAAGTGAAAGATTTGGAGCAGAAGAGACATACTGTATGCCATCCCATGGTGTTTTTTTTGTGTGTGTGTCTTTTCACCTATTGTATATTGGTTTTGTACTTCTTCGCCTGTGAAAAAAGCTGTTTTTTTTTATAAACACAGAGCACTACTGTAGACTCAGAAAATGACTAAGATTGATTCTCAGCATGCACAGGTCCCCATTTCAAATGTCAAATCAAAACTTCATGTGCAGTAAGAGTATTTCTTCTCACAAAAGATTGTAACTGCTAATCCTTCCATACCATTTGCAATAATCATTTACTAGATGTTACAAATTCAAGATTACAGTAAATACTCCTGGAAAAAGGGGGAAAGCATTCAGAAATAGGACATTTTCTGACCATTTTATAGCCATAATAACAATAATATAATGTCCAAATGGCCATTTTAGCCTCAGTACTGTAGGTAAAGAGTTAATAAATATCCGACTAAAACTCACTAATGTGAAAGAAACATTGACATTTTACTCACGACTCCACATGGACCCAGACCAGAAAACTTGAAAGATGAAGAAACAATCACAACAGGTGTTATGGTTTCACTCACACAGACTCTGGATAATATGCACAAACACACACACACATTCACGCATTTGTGTGTGTGTGTGTGTGTGTGTGTGTGTGTGTGTTAATGAGAGGAGGCGACACATGTGTTTGTAGACACTTCTTGGTGCGTGTTGGTGTGTCTCTGTCTGTGCATGTGCACAGGTGTGTATGTTTGATGGTCGATGGTGCATTTTATAGTTGTGTGTGCATGTGATGTGTGTGTGCATGTGTGTGTCCTTTCTGAAAGCAATCTAAATGGAGATGGTTCCTTCCTCCTTTTTAGAGACACAACAAAAAATTTGACTACAAAATGAATGCAATCACAGACACTAGCACCACCATCACCTCCATTCCTCCCTCCCTCATTTGTATTATTCCTCTGTTTCCTTCCTGCAGTCTTATATTTAGATGTATGACTCTGCAGCTCAATACTCACATGAAAACAGGCTGGAGAGAAATATGAGCTCCTCTAAAGGTTTTCCTTCTTCTTCAAGTACAAGGAGGGAGACGTTTCATTGGGGAACTTCAATGGAGCGCAGGTGTGTCTGCTTTGTGTATGTGTATGTGTGTGTGTTTGTGTGTGTGCACTGATATCACAAAGAAAGAGAGAACTTTCTTGCTTACCTGCAGTATAGCCTATACAGAGCTTATTACATTTTATGTGTGTGTTTTAGTTCCACAGAGTGTTAGTGTGTTACCACCTGGACAAACTGACTCTGAAACTCTCTCTGCCCCCATTTTCTAATCAAATCATAATCTACTGTAACTACACACACACACACACATTTTTAATTGTTGCCTTGCACGCGCTGTTGGGGAAGTTCATCATTTTGTATTTTCATGCACAACGACTCTGATGAGCTTCTGTCCCTCAGCTCTGGATCACATCACCTGAACAACTCCTCCGACTGGTTCCACGTGTGTGATGGGAGGAGTCACTGAGGGCAGCGAGGAGTAATATAATTTCATATATATTTTTTTTTACTTAAATTCAAGTCATATTTGACCTATCATTTATAGTAACATTATCTGTTATTCATTTACTTACTCATATCAATATTCCTTTTTATATGATAAGGACATTTTTTCCATCATCTTTCATATTTTGTATAGGTAAATTCATGTTCTCTATTTGTGGAGGAGCTGTTATGTTTACGTTAACAGCTGACATTAATGTTGGAAATCATCTTACAGAGGTTATATTCTATTTAAAGGGATAGTTCAACATTTTGGTAAATTGGCCCATTGCCATAATCCCTATAGTAATAGCAGTAGGTTTGTTACCTTTATTTGTTAGTGCAAGCTATTTGTAGAACCGCCGAGCCAAGCGGCGAGCTGCTCAGAGCTACGCAACGGAGGCTAATGGGATTTCTTGGTTTCTCTCATCAAACTCGTCAAATACACAATCCAACAACTCCACAACGCTCTGGTGGACAAGTTGTGACCTGCACATTCACCACGCTATGAGATAATAACAGAACATTTTGCATGAATTTACCTCTAAAACAACTCTGTCTGGTAACGTTGTGTGAGAAACCAAGAAATCCCATGAGCCTCCGTAGCGTAGCTCTGAGCAGCTGACGGCTCTGCTCCGCCGTTCTAAAAATTGCTTGCACCGACAATTAAAGGTAACGAACCTACTGCTATGACTATAGGGATTATGGCAATGGGCCAATTTGCCAAAATGTTGAACTATTCCTTTAAGTTATCTTTCCCCTTCTGTGTCTATAGGGTGTGTTTGATTAATGAGCTGCATTTGTTGACTTTTTTGTTCTGACAACTTTTGACCATCTTTAAATGTTCTTATCTATTTCCCAATTTCCTCTGTGATGATTGAGGTTTTTATCTAATTTGATCCGTTCTGATCTCATTTCCCCCCTTAAAAAAAAATAAAATAAAAAATCTACAGTGGCGCCATCTGAATAAATTCTGCACCTGACTGCGAGCTGTCTGCCATCCTCCGTCTGTCCCCGATAACAAATTGACCCGCCCGTCTGCAAACTCTCCAACTCATCAAAGGGCATTTTTCAAGTCATTCATCGTCCTATTTAAGACCCAAGGCCTCATTTCCTCCTTCGTATGCCAGTTTTATTTTCTCCCTCCGCCGACACAGCGCGCAGCGATACGTTTGGATAACTCATTGGCATGCACCAGACGGGTGGAGCTGACGAGGTTTATTAAAGGGATCTGGAGCCTGATGCTGTCTCCCCTCATTAACCTCAATAGCACCTCAGACAGGTTATCTGGCAAGCAGGCAGACAAGACACACACACACATACACACTCAGACGGGAGATGAATGAGGGATGTGAGAAGACGAAGGTTTAGGACGGAAACAAGAAACAGGAGCCAAAGAAGAAAACGGTAAATTTTAAGTATATATTTTTTTGGCTTTTCATGCCTTTATTCGATAGGACAGTTGAGAGTGTGACAGGAAATGGGAGGCAGAGATGGGGGGAATGACATGCAGGATAGGGCCGTCCGAAGCGAGACTCGAACCGGGGCCGCCTGCAGCGAGGACTATAGCCTCAACACATGGGGCGGGTGCTCTACCAACTGAGCTAAACTCCGCCCCGAAAACGGTAAATTTTAAGAAGCAAAACGAAATAGACTGAAAAGTGAAACAGAAATCGTCCTAAACATTTCTTCAGTCTGAATCTGACTGGAGGTAAATCGTCTTTAGCTAAACTCTCAGACTCCCAAAGTTGGAAACTGAAGTCTTCACTTTTTCCTTTATTCAAAGAAATTTCACTTTTGCTATCTATGTTTAAAGGGACAACGAGGAGTTTTGGAAAAGCGAAGTGTTTTCACACTACATTTATGAGCCTCCGCGCACCGTGAAATTCTTTGACCGGCGCAAGACAGACTCATGTTTTCATTCATCAAGAATTAAAGTCAGAGGTTGGAAGACGGTCAGATACCATCGTAGTTCCGACCATAAATGGCGATTCAGCTGCGTTATTCTCATGACTCATCATGAAACCGAAAGTAAGGAAGCACTGGTCGGCTCGCCCAGCATTTCCACCACCACTAATAATAACAAAATAACGATAGAGACAAAACAATATATTTATCGAAAATGGGCCCATTAACAAGTGGTAACGTAGATTCATCCACATTACTGTAATATGAGACTTTTTTATTGTCGCGGAATTTTTCGTTCTGCCGATTGAGAAACTCCTCGTTGTCCCTAAAGATCCAAACATCTGCTGCATCTGTTGCACAGGTGTTAGCAGTGATAGCTTTAATCAGCGTGTCACATTGTGTTTAAACTAAATCTAACATCTTCAATGTAAAAATGATTTGCTGCATTGCTGCACAGTAATGTGACTTACTAAAGGAGATATTCACCTGAATGTCTGCTATAAATAACTATAGGTTTTCCCATAATGTGGTTTATAATGTGGTTATTTTATGAAAATCAGGTTTATTGTATTTATATTGTGTTGTATTGTGTCTGTATGGATTTCATACTTCAATACAGTATGAGAACAAAGGAAACTGATGAAAACCCGTGCGCACACAAGTGTGACCCGGGGGAGGATCTGCTGAGCTGTTCATTTACCTACAACAGATACACAGAGTCCCATGGGACAGGTGTGTGTGTGTGTGTGTGTGTGTGTGTGTGTGTGTGAACTTCTGCTGAGACTAAAAGTGTTAGAAACAATCTCTGGAGGATCGAAACTTTTACTCAGACTGAAATCAGATTTCCCTAATTTATGTTTCTAGAGCCTGATACTGTACCATATATGGAAACTTTACCTCAGATTACCATGACAACGGGATGATACCTGCAGTAAATTAAACAGAATAACAACAAAATAAAAGTATTTTTTCCCACTTTTTCTTTACATAAATGCACCAAAATCTTGGGAGCTTTTATTCTGAAATATTCTGACTGTGACTTAGATATTTCAAGACTTAGATATAGTGACCCAACTGTGTGTGATATGAGAAACTAAAGTCTAGTCACTGTTAGGGAGGAATTTGTGGTGATGCCAGTGGAGAAGAAGAAGTACCAGAGTCCTGGATGTCTTATGCTGAAGGAGTTTATTTAGGCTCGCTGGAGGAGAACAGAAGAGTCGTCAACACAACATAAGTGCATGAGGCCACCTCAATTCTAACGGTCAAACAGCAAAGCTCAGATTTAGAAAGGTGGAGCGAGACGGAAAAGGGGAGATATGTTAAAGGGATAGTTCACCCAAAATTGAAATTTCTCATTATCTACTCACCCTCATGTCGACTAAGGGCTGGGAGAAGTTTCAGAGTTATCCGTGGCTTCTCTGAGTTACGGGGGTCTCGGCGTAGCAGTGCATGTCCAATTAACGGTTGCAAATGGATACCAACTGTCTTCGTAACAAAAAGACACACCAAAAAACATCCAAATACCTCCATGCTGCTTGTATGTAATGTTCGTCTTGTATTGAAGCCCCGAAATGCGAAATTGTCCCGAAAAAAATGTAATAAGTCTATATTTCAAGCTCGTTTTGTAGCGGAAGCTTCTCGAAGCTCCTCTTCCCGGTTCGTCAAATTTGGATGAACTGGGAAGAGGACAGACCCTGTTTCGTCCAAATTTGACAAACTGGGAAGAGGAGCTTCGAGAAGCTTCCGCTACAAAACAAGCTTGAAATATAGACTTATTTAATTTTTTTCGGGCCAATTTCGCATTTCGGGGCTTCAATACAAGACGGACATTACATACAAGCAGCATGGAGGTATTTGGATGTTTTTTGGTGTGTCTTTTTGTTACGAAGACAGATGGTATCCATGGCCTCGGCATGTTCCTCAGAGAGAAAGTAGGGCAGATAACTGACCCCAGCAATAATCTAACAGAAAGTCCTCTAATTTATAGCTTCCACTATAACACAGAGGGGTTGACCATTAACTACACAAACTATCTAGGGAAATGAAATTATTCTCAAACAGTCACATCACACACACATACAACATGCGACTACAGGAAACCAGTAACATTGAGAACTGCAGCTGAATTTAGATTCAAATCAATAACTTTAATCAGCTTTTGATTATATCGTCCTTCCCCTCAATCTGATGGATTAGATCAAATCAGCCTGGAGCCAAACTGAGCTGCAGATTAGACGCAAAGAAATGTAGGTGACATCACACACACACACACACACACACACACACACTCAGCATAAAGCCAGTATGTTACTGTAGATGCTCATAATCTCTCTCTCTGTCTTCTCACGCTCACACACAGAAGTCGTGTCTCGTTAGTTTTGTTCTCTAAGTTAACCCTGTCAACTCTCCACACACACACTCACAAACACACACACGATACGACTCTACTGTTGAATCCACTCAGCTGATGCTCACTGTGTCTCAGCTTGTTAGCCTCTCCATACATCAACACACACACACACACACGGACCCACAAATGCACACCTGTCCACTAACATTGAAGACACATTGATATCCACCGACACACATGAACACGGAACTATACACACACACACACACACACACACACACACACGCTGCACTCTGTCTCATCTCGTTAGCTTTGTTAGCCGGGCTAATTGACAGTTCATTACCAGGTTGTTCTGCTCTCTCTCTCTCTCACACACACACACACACACACACACACACACACACACACACACACACAGATCCACTGACTCTTTTTATGAAGCTACATGTTCAAATTTTCACACGCCGTGTTTTAATCCACGTCGGCTTTGTATAAAAATCCAACCGACCAGCTGAGCTGCTTCAGAGCTCAACCACAGATTTAACCACAGATTTTTTTTTTTTTTTTCTTATTTTATCTCAACGCTCCTCCAGCTGCAGAAAGTGAAACTCCTCTCAGAGCAGGTTTAACATCCTCATTGAGATCAAATCAAATCACAGTGAGACATGAGAAGAAACGTCACAGGTGTTCTCTTCTCTTCTCTTCTCTTCTCTTCTCTTCTCTCAAACATGAAAACAACAGCTCATTACACATGAAGCTGCTGCAACAGGCCACTTTAACATGAGTGAGCAAAAAAAAAAAAAAAAAATGGAAGCTGAGTTTTTTTTTTTTGTGTGACTTTGCCCCAGCTCAGGGCCTCATCTTCTGAAGGACGTATAATCTTCTGCCCTATTATTATTGCCGTCAGTGGCAGGCCATGAGTCTTGATACGTTCGGCCATGAAGGATCCTTGGAGCCATTATCGTCCTGGAAAACGACACATTCCTCAGCCACATGTGGAGCAGCCTTCAAGACCGAGCAGAGCTGCTGTGATGTATCGTTCAAGCCCAGTGGAGTGGTTCCAGAAGAAAGAGAAGAGGAGGTAATGCACTGAAGGTCAGGTTCTCCTTATTAACTTGGACATATGCATGCAATTATGCACTGCACTGATGAGAAAATATATATTTGTTTCATCTTTACTGCAGACACAATAAGAGTATATGAAAATACTCTGAGAAATAAAGTGAATCTTGAATTTTGAATCTCTCATGGTTGAAGCTAAATGCATGCTGGGATACATCAACACAATGATGATGATGATGATGATGTTATGTTTATTTTATTTGATATGGACATCACAGATGCATTGAGACTGTTCCAGTGGACAGACCAGATGCTTTGCTTGTGTTTTTTTAGCACATGTGCTAATTTTCAGCACCAGTCCATAGGCGGCTATTCTAAAAAAAAAACAGAGCGTATCAACAGTATGAGATAAAACAAAGTGCATGACACAACATCGCAACAGTAATATGCTACAGTAATCTAAAAACACAGAGCACAAGATCAGCGAGAGGAGATGAAGCAAACAGAACTCATGATCGCAGCAATGAAAACGTCCATATTTATACATGTGAGCATTGTTGTTTTGCTTTTAACCTTTAGTCCTCTGTTAAAAGAGTTTCTATGAAGTCCATGACAACACTGTGTCATTTCTCATCTCCTCACCAGCTCCGTCCTGAGTCACGTGACCCCGCTCCGTCCTGCACATCAGGCCACATCTGTCCAACCCGTCCCACTCCCATTTCTACTTTGTCAGAGTTGCTTTGCGTCCTCAGCCGCTCCCGCTCCAGTTTCCTGTTCACCTGCCTGTAACCTGTCGCCTGTGTTCACGCCGTCTGTCCGTCTCACACACACACACCGGCTTCTCACTGCTTCGCTGTAACGTCCCTGTTAATTCAACCTGCTCTGGTTCTGCTCTTCAGTTTTTGGTCTGTGGGTTAAACACAGCAGAAGACTTTAAAGGAGACATATGACGCCCCTTTTCCACAAATTAAAGTAGTTCCCAGGTGTCTTAAAGACATGTCTGTGACATGCTTTGGTCAAAATCCCCCAAAGATCAAACATTACAGCTCTTTTCATCCTCTCAAAACAGTCCTGTTCAGAACAACCTGCCCCTTTAAATGCCCCCTCTACTGGTACAGGTAGGGGTGGTATCATGCAAATTTGAAAACTATTGACATCATTCTCAGACAGCTGAGGGAACAGCTCATAAAACCACATGGATTTCAACCAATTCTCACATTTTGGGGTCCGGAAGGCAAGACAAACACCCAAATAAAGAGCTTTCAAAAAGTGAGATTCCCATAATATATCCTCTTTAAAGTGCAATAGATCCACAGAGTTAATGGTGGATTCACTGACAGTGAAGATACAGGGGTGAAATGGGGGTGTGACACATTTCTTTCTTTCTTTATGTTCATTATTATTTGGTCTTTTTGTGACTAAGTTTTGTTTTATTGGTCCACTGGTTTTTGTCCTTTTCTATATGATGTGTATACTGTATATTAATGTTGTTCATTATAACTCACATTATTATTAAGAACACAGTACAGATTGGTAACTGGTAATTGTGCAGGGATGTTTTATGAGTTTAAGCTTCTTCTTGCTGCTTTTTGGACATTTGTGAAGTTCATCACCATCTGTTGTGGCTTGTTTTTGTAATTGTTCTGTTCTTTCATTTTCATATAAATTTCCAAGTCAAGAAGATGACGACAAAGGTTTCACCCAATGAAACTTGTGTGTGTTTTTCCATCCTTGACTCCGTGTTTTTCCTCCGTTTCCAACCGAACGTCACTCAGCAGATGGTCGGACTTGGAGAGTAGAGCTTGTTGAAAAAAAAAAGCAGATCTGAGATCAGATCCATGCTGCATAGGTGTGGGATTGATGAGTCTGAAAACAGTTTGTGCTTATTTGCGTAACTTTACATTGCAAATAGACAACGACAACTTTTTACATCAGCTGAGTGATCACACAGCGACTGTTGACTCTCGTCTTTGGCTTTTCTTTTTCTTTTTTTCCTCCACGCTCCGTGTGCAGCCGTCATTTGTCTTTAAGAGCTGAGAGATAAAAAATCAAACTCTATCTCAGAGTCTGGGAGCAAACAGGGTTTCAATAATTTCTGTGTGTGGAACCATCGAAATCCCCAAATTGTCTTGCGATGCAAAATACTGTTGAGCATTTTATCACGCACGCTCCAGCACGCTCAGATCAATTACTAATGCATCTTCTGACTCGGAGGGGCCTTCTGGGGGAAACTTCCCTTTTCTCTGTAAGACTTCATTTCTTGTCTTTGTCTTTTCATCTTGTTCGTGCCAAGCTTACTTTTATTATTTTTTTTTGCTTCTTGCTTTCGTTTAATCTCCTTCCATCCTCTGTTTGTCCTTCCTGCTCTCTGCTCGTGTTCTCTGCTCCCCGTCTTTCTCAGCACGTCCCTCCTCTGCAGACTGCATTCATGAAACCCGTGCGATCACTAATGGATGAGTCTAATTCACCCCGGCAGCAGCGCGGCATACCAACGTCTTCACTCTCTCTCTGAGCTGTCATTCAACGCTAGCTATTATGGTCTGTTACTAACATATAACATCAGACAACACAGTTCTCACACCGCTACATCTTTTATGGCCGCTTTAAATCAAACATGGCGCGCGCGGTGAGAGGTAACCACAAACCCCCTCTCGCTTGACCGCCTGATAAATGAGCCAGATGAATAAATAAAGAGTCGGTGAAGCTTCACTTTTACTGTAACTGTTTGATTTGGATATGAAAAAAAAAAAAGAAAAACCTCTGCAGCTTCAATCCCTGCAGTGATATCCATCAACCTGCTCCTCCATCTTTGATCGCATCATCAGTGTTGTAGCTACTGGTGATTAAATATACAGTAAATCAGCTGTCAGGCAGCTGGATGGAGGAGCAGAGTAGAAGAACCAGACGTCAGAGAGCGGGGTTATGTCAGGTGTTCATGTATTAACACTTTAAAGTGAAGCTGCATGAGGTCATCAGCCTGTGTTTAAGGCACTTTTAGTAGTTTATTCTCTCAGTATCTTCCTTCAGCATTGACCTACTGTTCTGTATTTCTATGTACAAGCACACACAATACATGAATGTATTCAATATATTCTGCCTATCAATAACAACATATAATGACTTAAGGTAACACTTTACTTGACGCCTATAACACATTATAACCATACTTACAATGAGTTATAATGCAGTTATAGCACTGTATAACTATAATTATAAATACTCATAAATGACTCATGGCTTATAAACGTGTATAACTATCATAATGCTTTATAACAATAAACATAAGACATCATAGAGCATTTTATAATGGCGTATAAGGTCTTAGCATTATAATAGAGTTATAATGCTCTATAATGTGTTATGCTTATTGTCATAAAGTCTTATGTGAGTGTTTATAATGATAGTTATACACGTTTATAAGCCAATTATAACACACATTACAACTATATTTATAATGCATTATAAATGTGGGCATTGTCAGCCAGTTACTAACAATTGTAACGTATTATAATACCTGACCTTATAAGTCATGATAAAATGCTTTATAGTGTGTTATGATTTTTGTTATAAAGCATTATGATCATTTATGAGTGTTTCTAACTATAGTTATACAGTGTTATAACTGCATTATAACTCATTAGAAGTATGGTTATAATGTGTTATAGAGATAGGCGTCAAGTAAAGTGCTACCTGACTTATATGGCTGTCACAATCATGACATTTTTGTTGATGCCTCTATTATAGTATAAACCTCAACAAAGTTTAATAATACATATACACCTTATGAAGTAGAGGAGCAATTTATTGGCTCTGAAGCTAAATCCATGATGCTAATGTCAATAGATGCTCATTGAATATTAGAAGTGAAGCTCCTCCAGATGAACAGTCTGTGGCTCCATTCATGTGTCATTAAACCTACAAAGAAGAAGAAGAGGGAGCAACGTGATGATGTCATTAGAAGACGACCAGTCAAACCTCAAACGGTGATGGAAATGTGACGTTTCTGTTAGTTTCATCCAGCTATTTTCATCCAGATGTTAACAATCTTAACGATTCTGCCAAATAACTGCATGTGTTCAGCTCAAATGATTGTGATCAGGTGATTACTGTATATCATAATGGGGACAGGCCTACTTATACTTAACAGATCGGTCATATGTTTAGATTTCATTGATGTCAGTTAGCCTACTTTATTATAACATAATGTATGTGAGGCTCCATGTTCATTATTTGTCTCAAAATACCCAAATCCAGCATTGACAACTGTAATTTAGCAAAATAAAATAAAAAGATAAAACAATCCAATTAAATGTTTTGATCTCATCAGTCAATTATGATTGTTTGTTTGTTTTTATTTTTCAAACTAGTAGATTATCTTAATTTGTTCTCCTTGATCTGAAGGTGGAGACGCTGCATGTCGTATGTACTAATATTACAATGAAAAACTAAGAGTGAAATAAATCTACACGGTGACGTCTTCAACACTTATCACACAGAGTGAAGGACTTTTTCTCCTCTCAGCGCACAAAGACGTCGTGATTATACATAATAATATGGTAGAAAAAACCCACAGACAACACGTATGCATGACGCTGACACATGCCTATATGTATATACATGAACAGCCCTGCGTGAAAACACACACAGACACAAACCTCAATTGAATAAAGCCAGTATGTCTTTGTCTGCAAAGCAGTTTTTGTTGTCAGACAAAATAGCTGAGCTGATGTTGTTGCTGTTGTAATTACGCTCGGGCTCACAGGGAGCCGCTGGTTAAGCTCTTACAAGCCGAGAGTGAAAGCTGAGGGGAAACACTGACATCTGAACAACCAGAAACTGTCACGCTGCAATGTTGTCACACACAGAGAGAGTGGGAGAGAGTGCTGTGTGTGTGTGTGTCTGTTTGTGTGTGTGTGTGTGCTGGGGGAAATCACAGTCATCACAATGCAAAGTTATTAAACCGAGCCACAGAGAAAGAGAGTGAAATGTGCAAAAGAGAGGAAAACAAAGCGGCGGCGAATCGTCAGTGGAATAATACAAACACACACACACACACACACACACACACACACACACACACACACACACACACACACACACACACACGACACTTGTTGCTTTTATGTGACACCGCAGTGTGTTTGAGTCCATTTCTGCTGCAGCAATTTAGTGCCGAGCAGCATTTCTCCTCTAATGGAATCTGAATTAAAAATTAGTTGGAAGATTTCTGTTTAGTAAACACTGAAACCACTTCCAACTTACTTTTTTTTAACTAAAGTGCAGTAAAAGTTCAATAAGCAGCAGGGAAGGGAAGGACTCTGGGCTCTGATGCTTTGATAGGCTACTACACAGTCAAAGTGATGACAACACACATACGCACACTCACACACACACGCACACACACACTGGAGCTAACACAAGATGGAGACATAAACAAGCTCCCACGCAAATTAACTGGCCTGAGAGGGTTTGGATGTTGTTTCTGTCTGGTGGCTCTCACAAGAAAGACACCAGTTTAATAAAATCTTTATCTTTTATCTTAGATAGATATGGAAAACACTGCAAAAACTCGAAATTTTTCCAAGAATATTTGTCTTATTTCTTCAAAATGTCTCATTCCTAGACAAAACTAATCTCTTTCCACTTAAAAATAAGACTCATCACCTAAAAATGAGCTTGTTTTTAGAGAATTTTCACTTGTTTGAAACAGATTTTCACTTAAAACAAGTAGAAAACATCTTTTGTGCTTTTTCAAAGGTGGTTAAATCGAAAGCAACTGGACTTAGTTATTTGTCTAGGAAGACATTTCACCTCTCATCCAAGAGGCTTCATCAGTTCATGTACGCATCTGACCAGGCTGGGACTGGTCCAACTATCTGAGTCCCAGCCTAGACAAATAACTAAGTCCAGTTGCTAACCTCCTTTGAAATACTATGACCTGGGCAAATGAGAATATGCACCGGCATCTTTTGTGCTTGTAATAAGGAAGAAAAACTTGCTCCACTATCACATTTTTCGACTTATTTTAAGTGAAAATATGCTTAAAAGAAGTGAAAAGTGTCTTAAAAACAAGCTACTTTTTAATGTGATGATTTCTGAGATTTGTTTTGACTAGAAATTACATTTTGACTAAAAATAAGACAAATATTCTTGGTAAGATGTTAAGCTTTTGCAGTGAAGTGAGAAGAGAAGTGAGACAGGATTAGAAGAGTGTGACCTCTCTTCGTTTATTCTCAGAAAGCTCGTCGATCGTCTTCCTGTGAGGACGCCGTTGACGCTCTGAGACTTGTTATGTTGAGTGGGTGAGGTGACGGGGACGACAGGACGTGCAGGGACACATAAAGGAGTGGATGTACGCGGTGCATTAACCAGGGAGGGAGGGAGAGGGGGGGTGAGAAGAGGAGAGTTGCACTACAAGAGACGGGTCGCACCCCGGGGCCTCCTACAAAGCCCTCATTATCTCTTTAACCTTGTCTTGATCAGTTTTTAATTATCTGTGGTTCCGCCGTCGTCGTGCCCGAATGTGCAATCAAAGGTGTGCAGCTTGTTCACGTTTACCTGCCTGACATCTGCTGCAGGCTCTGACTCTCCGTGGGATGGGATGGATGCAATGTGTTTTAACAGTGGTGGAGAGACGTGCGATGCAGCAGTTTATAGTCACCGTGTCACTTTCAGTTGATTTACACCCGGTTGTCCAACTGTGCATGAATAGAAAGTTGAAGCTGAAGTTGAGGAAACAAGAAACAAACATCACGTATGTGTAGGATACGTCCTTACGCACCAACCAGACTGTAGATGTCATTAGTTTCAACCATAGAGCTGGTGCATATTCTCATTTTTCCAGGTCATAGTATTTCAAAGTGGACTGGCAACTGGACTTAGTTAGTTAGTTAGTTAGTTAGTTAGACTCACTATTTAACCTCTTGTGAACGCCCACACAAGAGGTTAAATAGTGAGTCTCCACACCAGATAGTTGGACCAGTCCCAGCCTGGTCAGATGCGTACATGAACTGATGAAGCCTCTTGGATGAGAGGTGAAACGTCTTCCTAGACAAATAACTAAGTCCAGTTGCTTTCGATTTAACCACCTTTGAAAAAAAAAATTTCAACCATAGACATACGTAGGCCTAGACGTACGTAGATCCAGTATCGCCGCCATATTGGTTGGTACAGCAAATATGCCTGTTATTACAGCAGGAACAGGTAGGTTACTTTCTCATTGTCTCTTGCTGTTTTTTTTTTTCATCTTCACATTTTGAAGGTTTCCCTGTGATACAGGCCTGAGGAGGTAATAGAAAGAACAAATTGCCTTGTTGTTTACAACTATTACGGATAGAAAACCAGCACGCAATTTGAATGAGAACAATAACAACAAACAAGAGTTTAGCTATAGTATATATCGTGTTTTCATGATGGTTTTATAGACTTTACAAACATCAGATTAGTCTAAACAGTGATATAGTGAGATGAAAAATTAGATAAATAAAGCGAAACTCTCATCCGTCACTATTGTTCTCATGCTGGTTTTCTACTTGGAAGTACAGTAGTTGTAAACAACAAGGCGTGTTTGTTCTATATTCTTGGTTACACTGATGACAGTGATGGCTTGGCCTCAGTAAAAAGATGGTGATATGAGTTAAAATAAGTACTGGCTCGACATTTGATGGTCTTCATTGTCATAATTACAACATGGTTAACCTTGCTGAACGCTCCCCTGTGCATCGTTGATTGAAGTCCTAAGGTCGTAACTCAGACTTTTTACATTTGCTCCACATGTTTTAAATATCTATTTATAGACAACATATTTACTAGGCTATATAATTATATTCTTGATCTATCCATTTGTGATTTGATTTTCTAGCCTTTTCTGTGCACCGTCCACTTTGCTACGCTGCACATTTTCTCACTCTTCTTATCTAATCATAAATGATACTAATGATGATAACACAGTGTCTGACACTCTGACTCTGCAGGATTTTACAACTTCTCCAAACAGTTTCACCACCATCTGTATTTGTGGTCCTGTATTCAGTATTTCACTGAGCCTCATTGTTTGTGCACTAAAACCAGAGCAGCACATGCAACAACAACACTAACTCCACTTTATTCATCTGATTAATGAACTAGTTCTCACACTGACTGTCAAACTGAAGTTGACACTGCCACTGTTTTCTTTTTAAAACGAAACCTTCTCTGCAAAACACTATAAATTCTGGAAAAACCATCCAGTCGACCATAGGAGCAGTTTTCTGTATTCATTGTAGCCTATTTATCCATACATACTACATAAAGGCTAAGTGTGTCTTTATGGGCCGAGCTCCCGGTCTGTGCAGAGGAGGATTATTAGTGTGAATGTTCCACTTATTAATGTGAATGATCCTGCGCCTGCTCTGTCGCCTGCTCTCTGCTCCACTCGACGTGGCTCTGTATCGACTGTGCCACTTCTGCAGCGAGGCTGTCATTGCACTGACCTTGTCACTTAGAGTGGAGGGAGCACAGACGCAGCTGCCACCGTGTCCTCGGCTAATCCATATGTGTAATTAAGGATCAGAGCAGGTGATTACCTGTCTGTGATCAATAACACAGCCAGTCATATCCTCTCTGCCTAAAGCATCTGATGCACACACACACATAGGCTACACATGCACATATGCACGTACATACTGAGGCAGTGTAAGCAGCCCGAGCTATGACTTGGAAACGACCTTGTTATTATTCTGATGTGAGGTCAGCGTCTCTGTGTGGATGTATGGACGGCTCCATCTATCTATGTAATGGATAGACAGAAAATGATTACATGCTCAACAGAATAATTGTAGATAAATCACTTGTGTGTGGCTGGAGCTCTTGAGCTATACGCATGATCTGCTTTAGAAATTAAAAAGGAAAGCGAACCTATTTTCAGACGTGTGACCGAGCATAATAACCTTCATCATGTTTCCATTTTATTTAATAAATAGATTGTTTATTTTCCCCCGGGGGCCGCCTGGCTCAGCCCAACACTTATTAGCGCTTCTTGCATGCAGGATGTCAATTATTAATTCTCTCATGTAGTGACCGTCTATTAGCATGCAGGGCCGAGAGCGCGTCGGAGAGACTGGCAGCCTTTGTGAATACATTTCAGAAAAAAAACAAACACTTTTTTCAATAAAGGGAACTTTCGCCCCTCCTTTGAAATAAGCCCTTTCACAAACGCTGCAGCGCCGGGCTTATACGTGCTGCTGGGGAAAAACAAGATGGGATGCCAGATGACTCCGTTTCTCTGCAACCTATTGCAATGCAAAGACGCAAAGGACGACGGAGACAGACTGACAGACATAGGACGATGTCCCAGTCATGAGATAAATCACAGAACAATACGTGAACAAGGAGTTCTGCTCCTTTTGCTGCTCAGAGGCCGACGAAATGAGACTAGTTGGACCAGGCAGCTCCCTGGTGAGCACCAATCAATATGTAGCAGGGTAGTATGTGTGTGCGTATGTGTGTGTGTGTGGTGCTAAGCTCCCTGGAAAGGTAAACATAGTCCTGTATGTATTTTAGACTTAAAAAAGAGCTGACAACCTGGGGAAATAATGTTTAAAACAATTTTTATACATCAGAGCTCAGTTTCTCATTTTCATTACGTCACTTCAACACTTTTATCCCAGTGAGGGGTGACAGAGCAGCAGCAGAGCTTGGTGGAAACACTGAGTGCCAAAGCTTTTTTTTTTTTCTTTCTTTCTTTTTTTTTCAATTTGAAGGTCCAGTCAGCTGATTGTCGAGTCACAGCTGAGTCCAGCGTCGCTGCTGTATATGTTAGACAGTTGCAGAGATTAGCCAGCTCCATTTGCAATGACAAATCCCATCCCTAGCCCGTCCATCTGGTCCGAGATTTGAGACTAAACGCTACAGGAACAGCTTGGCTCCTGCTGAAGTTGCTTTTTTGAAACAAGTCTTAGGATTTTAGTTGCACATCCTACTCCTTTACTTTATTTCTTCTTATTTATTGGAACTTTGTTTTAGTTCTTATTGTCCCTTGTCCTGATTAGTAAGCCCTGTGAGTAACCTGCTAATGTCCCTGTTGTGTTGTTTTTAGCATTGTCTAAGGAGAATTCCGGTCAAAAATGACCAGAACTCTCCTTTAAAGGGACAATGAGGAGTTTCTATTTGGTTATAAAAAAGTCTCACGTTAATGTAGATTAATCTACGTTACCCACACTTGTTAATGGGCCCATTTTCGATAAATATATTGTTTTGTCTCTATCGTTATTTTGTTATTATTAGTGGTGGCGGAAATTTACTTTCGGTTTCGTGGCGAGTCATGAGAATAACGCCGCCGAATCGCCGTTTATGGTCGGAACTACGACGGTATGTGATCGTCTTCGAACCTCTGACTTTAATTCTTGATGAATGAAAACATGAGTCTGTCTTGCGCCAGTCAAAGAATTTCACGGTGCGCGGAGGCTCATAAATGTAGTGTGAAAAGTAACACTTCGCTTTTCCAAAACTCCTCGTTGTCCCTTTAACAGTGTGTAATATGGAGCTCATTGTGTTGCAAAACAAATCTACACATGGGTATGAATAACATCACCTGAGTCTGAAGGTCTGGGTGCTTCATGGAGCTGGGTAAGTCCTGGTTTTAGCGATGCTGTATCGTACAAAGTGGTGCAAACCAGCAATGGAAGGAAAGCCGGTCCTCTGTCTGGAGACACTGTCTGGAGATTTAGTCGAACATGATGTCAGAGAGACAATAGAGAGAGAAGAGAGCAATGAGAGAGATTTGTGATGCTTGGAAACTTCTATTTCTCACCCAGGTCCAATTAGGAGCTGCTGCACATTACCACTGTTTGTTAATAATGAATACATTAAGAACAAAAAAAAAAGAAAAAAACAGAACGACCTTCACCTCAGAGTCTAAAACAAGAATGTGTAAAATCTCAAAAAAAAAGTGGAAAAAAACAAAGAGCAGTAGAGTCGGTGCCAAGAATAGTTAAAACATACAGCGCGCTGATAACAGACCATAATATATTCACACTGGGCTCAGCTCACAGACGATAGATGTCACTGGTGCCATCTTCATCACTGTAACAAGAAGTTGGCTTCGCTTGTCTGAGTCATCACTCACAGCTCTGATGTGTTCAGCTGTTCACACATACATCACTGACTCCTTCCTATTGTTACATCTCCACAGTCTTTCACTGCTTCTCTTTGCTTCCTACATTTGCTTTTTCTCACTTTATTGACGACTGATTATGAAATGTGGATCCAAACAAAGACAAAAGACTGATGAACCTTGCAGGCAGGATTAAAAATAGAGATGCCGCCTTTCTCTGTATCTACTGTGCTAATCTGGGAAATACATGAAGGAATGTCTGAGAAAACAGATGTGGATGCAGGTGACGCAGATGTACCGGCCAACTCAAGTCAACTCCTCCTTAAAATTTAAACTTAAACAGGTTAAACAAGACATATTGTGCACAGTCATTCAGTGCTGTGACTAAAGTGTATCACATTAAATCTTATCTAAAATGACAAGTTCTGCACTAATTACTACTCTCTTTGTTTCACTATATTGTTGTTGATGTGCAGTAACACATGAACAGCTGCCCCAGGTAATTTCATTCTCAAATATAATATTCACCGAGCTGATGAAGTTGGACAACTTTGATTTTATAGACATTGAAACAAAGCTGTTAGAAACTTAACTGAGTTTGAACAGTGTTTCCAAGCACAGCTTTACATCCCAGAGTTTGTTGTTTACCCACAGTGTTACTTTAAAGATCGATATGAAGGTAAAGATATTTATTAAAGTCAATGCAGAGCCCAAGTTTTTTACCATATGGTCACTGTCTCTGTCACTGCAATGAAAATTCAGCTAAACTTCAAACTAAACTGGATTAGTGTTAATTAAAAAGTTTACTCCTAAGATCCCATAAAGGTAGATGTTTGTATTAAAGCTCCATACGGTATAAAGGTAGATGTCCATGTGTAGTGTGATTATAAAGCAGCTCTAGGTTCTATATTAATACTGTGAAAGTATCAAAGCATCAGTCCACAGAGAAATGCACACAGCCTGTATTCAGAAACTGAGCCTTAAAACCAGCCATCAGGACTTCCTGTCACTTTGTGATGTCACAACAAAGCCCCGCCCCCTCACCACCTGGTCCCACCATCTATCCAACAAGTTGCATGATTTGTTTTTCTCTGAGTGTTTTATTTTGAAATCTGCTCTATTTTTTTTATTTGATCATTCAGAAAACTATCAACCAATCAGAAGAGATATTCCTCCCTTCTGATTGGCCGACATCAACCTGTAGTTACTAGAGCTCCAGAGAGAAGCTTAGAGAAGAGATGGAAGAGTATTTCACAAATGGGACCTTACTCTGAAAATGGGACATGATAATAAACAAGCAAAGATAATAAAAAAAAGGCTCAGCAGTCTTGTCATTGACATTATCGAACCTCCACCAGAAACACAAACACATGAATATTTTCTTCCTAACAGCAGCAGCATGTATTCACAGAGAGCCGCTGTGCTGTCGGAGGTGAACTGGAGGTGTGAGATCTGAACGTGCAGCACTCGACTTTAGACCCCTCATTAAGCTCTCGGTGCAACTCAAACCAACATGGCTGACAGCTGGGAGGAATCTACAGAGACATCCTGACAGAGAGCGAGAGGAACCAGGGCGAAGCAGGTGCTGCACTGAATCCTGCATGGGTTTCTTTTTTTTTTTTTTTTCGAGAGCAGAGAGAGAGAGAGACAGTTTTTATGATGATTAGATCACTTGACTTTTAAATATCAAAGAAACAGATAGTGGGTGAGGACTTGAGCGGCTCTCCAGACAAATGAACCCTCATCATCCCAACGCAGCTCCGAGATTAAAGAGAGAGAGAGAGAGAGGGCACAGGCTGAGAGGGAGATGGGAGAAGATGGAGCTGAATAATGAGACTAACAAGACAAGACATGGTCCGAGAGAGGCTCGTATATGGACCGATAGAGATTGCTTTCAATTGGGGGTCTGGAGGAATCCAATTGAGCAAGACAATTATTTCCAATGAGAAGAGGCTTCAATACTGCAGCTCTGGTCAGCTCTGGTCAAATAAACCTGCTCTCAATCCGCACACAGCCGATCGTAACATCTCACAATAAACCATCCATCCTAAGACCATCTCTATCCAGGTAGCACGTTTATGAAAATCCTATATAAATGAATGTCGGAAACAAGGACAAATCTTCCTCAGCATCAGAGGCTGAATGTGAAAACAAACAAACTATGCACGTATACCTCAAAGCTTAAAACATCACAGTGGAGTCACGGTTAAAAGAAAATGGAGGGGACGTTCACAAAAACATGGATTCAGGCGAGAAAAGATCCAGTCAGAGTACTGTAGGTTCATTCATTTAATCTGCTGCAACGGGAAGATGAGTCCTTTGTTAGCTCTGGTTTTAATGAACATGTCAGAACCACCGACAACAGATAGAGAAAGAGGAGGGGAGGGAGGAGAGAGGGAAAACATGTGAATGAGAAATAGATCAAGAGATGTTGTTGTATAAAAATGTACTTTCTATCACATGATGGTAAAAAAAAAACTGTCAACAGAACAGGAAGTGTCACAACAACACTAGACTCTCAGTCTATCTGAGAGTGGAGTGTAGTGCTCCCTTGCATGTGAGTAGTTTAGGGAACATCTGTAAATTGTGGTACTATTTTACCATTAGCCTGTCATGGGTTTGGTCCAGGACAGAAGTACCAGTATTTTTATTTATTATTTTTTTGTGTGTGTGTTGGATTGGAAACAAACAGGAATAGAAATTCACTCCCATGTCACCACTTCATGCTGAGGTAAACTCATCACTCACTGAGACAATTAACTAACCTGTTATAGCCTAAAACCACGGGTTTATACACAGATCTGTATTTGACACCTGGTTTTCACAAGCCCTGGGTGAGAAAACACATGGTCTTTCTCTCACTCTTTCTCTCTCTATAAAGAAAACAAACAAAAGAAAACATTTCCCTTCTCTCTTTTTATTTGCTTTTTTTTTCACCTTTCTCTTTCTCTCATTCTCTCACTTCAGCAGAGTAAACAGCCGGTGTCATTAAAATATCCATTAGGAACAAATGAGGGGCACAACAATAAACCAAGTGCTTGGTGCTGATGTGTTCAGCAAACACTTCGCACTTATCTGAACCAGAGAGCTGACGTTTAGCCCTTGTCTTAACATTTGTTTGTTTCATTAGAAAAAGAGAAAAAGAAGAAAAAAGGAGCATGCATTGTTCTTTACTGCAGAATAAAGAGGTTTGTGTTGCTCTGGCACTTAATTAAAGCTACAGGTATACAGTATACACAACCACACGAGATACAAACTAGATGAGTGCAGGTGAGACTTAATCACTAAGGGAGATAAAATGAGAGTGAAAAGTTGGACATAAAACAGAAAATGAAAATTAACTTCATGACTCTAGCCGTTACATAAATAATTCCTTCCAAACTTTTTTTTTTTTTTACTTTATCAGTGTGCTTTTGTGTTTCTGCAGCACAACTCAGCCATATACATAAATAACCAAGGTTCAGTGCTGTGCTGCTGAATTACATCTAATTGTAGCAGTGGTTGCACTGAGGATCTTGAATATTTTATTAAACAGACACAGTAGCATAAATGCAGATGTCTGCTCAGGGAGTCGTTTTTGTGCTTTTTACAAATTCATATATGGTATTTACCCCAAAAACCTTGATAATAAACAGTAACACACGCCGGTGTTTCAACAGAATATGTTGAAGATTTTGTTGTTTTTTTCGATCAGTTTTGTGTCTCGCTGCTGAATTATTGATCGTTTTAGAGAGGAGAATAAGATACGTACAAACAACTTCAGTATAGGAAGTAGGAGTAAAGGTAGAAGCTGTGTGGATAGATATATTTTATCGCAACAATTCTTAAAGGGACATTGTGCAACTTCTCCTGTTATCTATTCAGTAATCCCCCCCCATCAACAAACTGAAGTGTTCCTTTCAGCTCTGAATGAGCCGTTCATATCATTCATATCTCCATGGAGCGGGTAAGCTCGGTGCTGGCTGCCATGTGGTGTCGGCATGTTTTTACGTTCAGTGGAAGTGTGACTGACGTGGGTCAGGTAAACAATACGACATCGCCATGACAACATATTGTCACGTGTATGGTTTTGCCTCGTGCTGACGGACCACTTGTTTACGTAGTGAGACAATGCACTACGGTAACAGCTGTTAATTTATGGAACAAATTGGAGAATGACTTAAAAACATGCAATACCATAACTTTATTTTAAAAAGTACTTAAAAACAGGATGATTAATTTATATAAGTTAGAGTAATGAGTGGTGATACGTGCTTTGCTGCTGCTATTTTTGTTTTGTTTTGTTCTGTTTAATTGTCTTTTTCTTTTCTTTTTTTCCTAATTTTTTGAGGAGGAAGGAAGTAGGGGAGGAAGAAGGGAAAGGAGAAGAAGAAGAAGGAAGGAAAAGGAAAGGGAGAAGAAAGGGAAATCAAATTAAGCAGCTTCTCTCTTTTCACTCTTGTAATTGCTTATTTCTTTTATTAATAAATAACTAATTGTATATTTTTACATTTTTAAATTAACTTGAGTTGTAACATGGTACGCGTAATAAGCTATGCTTCAGCCTATGCCTTTTCGGTCCAAATTTTCTTTTTCTGTTTACTTATTGTTCACACTGATCGATGTTATTATTATTATTTTTTTCTCTCTGGTTTGTTACTTCTCTTTTAATGACATGTATTGACCGAAATAAACGAAACGAAATGAAACATAGAGGCTTGTTTATGCCGTTACGTGCAGCAGCTGTCATCCGTCTGCCGTCTGCCCAATTGCAGGTGAATGCAGCATGAAAAATACAATTGAGTTGCTTGCGATATACAACCACAACGCTAGATGGGAGGAATTCCTACACAGTGTGCCTTTAAATGCTGTAATGTGTTTATAAGGACAGTGACAAGCCGCCAGTGTGAACTATACATGAACCACAGTGTAGTTTTAATCCACAGCCACAGGAAGGATGTGATCAGACACAACTACACAGACACACAAACACACTACAACAAACACCTGCTAGTTTACCTCCTAAAATCCTGAAATGTTTTTCTCACTTTCTTTCACCCCCCCTCCTCCTCCTCCTCCTCCCCTGTTACATTTAAATGCTGCTCTCCTTTCTTTCACATGACTGAAAGTGTGTGTGCATGTGTGTATGTGTGTGTGTGTGTGTGTGTTTGTGTGTGACTAATTCTTTGGAGGGCAACTCATTCAGAGTTGGCAGAAGGTGTTCGGTGACACCATGTACCCAGTGCCGGGATTTCCCTACAGGCTACACACACAAACACAGTCTCGTTCACACATGCACAATTAATTTTTTGGGGCTGAAAGAGGGTTAGAAGTGCTAATGTATTATAAACACTCCAGTTTTCACGCACACACATGCACACACACACACACGTATCCTGGGACAGTTGGCTGGCTATGAAAGCGGTTTTCTTGGCATCATCTGTATCTGTTCACAACTACTTGACTGACTGCATCCGTGTGTGTGTGTGTTTGTGTGTATTTGAAGCCCAGCTTTTTTGGCGATGCGTTCAGTCTGTGCGTGTTTTGTTTTTTCTCTGTGTGTGTATTGTGTGTGTGTGTGTGGACATGAATGATCACAAGCACAATTTACATATTTGAATATGTCCTACATTGTGTGCGCATGTGTGTATTTTGTTAGTAAACACCAATGATGAATCAATTACAAATTTCCAGTCACATACTGTACAGTCACTTACAATACGTTTGAAATGGACACCAACTCCGTCTCTATTGGATCTTGACAGGGTCTGATGTGGACAGGAAGTAAAGACAGAAGTGCAGCGTTTATTTTGATCATTTTCTAACTCTACATCAAAGCAACAAGAAACACATACAACTAAGTCAATCTGTCTCTTCTGTTGATCTTTACATGATCTCCATGTGTTATGCCTGGGGAGTGTGAGTGCATGTGTTGTTCAAAAGCTTGAAGAAGATGTGAATAGTCCATGTGTTTATGCAGCACTGTAGCCTCTGTAGGCCTATATGTATTCCTATTTTCTTTGTATTATCCTCATGTGCATATGGCTGCACACAGTATGATTCACACCCATCAGTTTCATACAGTGCAATGACTCATAGGCTCTAGTGCAGAATCTGAGCAAAGCCCAAACAAAATTAATGAAAAGATAGCAGCTAATTAATAGTAATGTAAATAGTTTACGATATAAAATATATTTAAAGCAGAAGTAAGCGATCCGGTCGTTTTGGCTAATGCTGCGTTCCAGGCAGGTTTTTGAAACCGTAAATTACAGCTTCAAGTCACGACTTACGACTTTGTAGCGTTCCAGGCAACCCACTCCTGTTTTTCCGACCTATTTTACCGGTGAAAGTCACTATAACGGCCACTCGTAACTTCTGACCCGTGAACTCGTACCAGAACGAACTGGTACGACTTCACAGGTCGGAAAAGCACTAATTACGGGTTGCCTTGAACGCACCATAACGTCTTGTCAGCCGATGGAGTTAGCAGCCCCCGCCCTCGTCATGGATCTATTGGTCCTCGTCCCTACGTCACCACATTCACATCATCATCCCTTGGCTGCACACACAGCCCTTCATGCCGTTCTCTCTCCTCATTGGATAAAACTTGTAGGATACGAGAAAAGTTTTCTCCTCGGCTCAGAGCAGAGCAGAGTGACTGACAGACCCGTGTTTCGGTCCAAACACTCTATGTAAGTGATTGCTGTTGGAAGATATAACTATTTAAGACTTATATTAACACAAAAATATTGCTTACTTCTGCTTTAAGGATTAGCATTTACACTACATTTACACACATTTACACTATTGCACTAATTAGCCAGTGAGTTAATTTAGCTAATGATGCTAGATTAACTTTTTTAGCTGAATTAACCTGCTAATAAAGCTGAATGGAGGCTAAATGAGCTGCTCGTTTCCACTAAGTTAGCTTGGAGCTGACGAGTAGCTACAGACACAAACGCTCTGACGTGTCACACAACATTAGCTTCCATTTAGAAAGAAATCTACCTTGTAGTGCTATTTACTTATCTGTAATGAACTGGAAAAACCCCGTAACATAGGAAATGCCTTCCACATATCAGCTATCTTTCAGTTTCTAGCCTGTCTATTCAGTGTTCAGTCACATGCTGCCTCTGTGCTTCTTTGTTTTTCTGATCCTGGACCTGGTCTTTTGTTTTCTGTATCTTCCTTTTCCCTCCATCTAAAGTATTTATTGCCATTTCTTTCACTTTTTTCCTCGAGGGGCATGCGGCGGCAAGATCCTCAATATGTCAAGTAGGGCCAACTTGAAAATCAAAACACTCAGCTCAGATATTGCTGCAGTCATATCACTTGCTTGTTTGTATCAGCAAAAAGCCTCTTGAGCAGGAAATTAGACAACAGCCTGTGTTGCGTCGCGCGTCGGGCCTCTGCCCTCTTTCACTCTAACCCTCAAGTTGTTGTTGACAGAAAGTTTTCTGGTTTCATTTGTGATTCCCCTGTAAGCCAATTTTATTCATATTTGACTGTCACGACTTGCTTCAGAGACACAGAGACACAAGTAAAAAAAGATGAAAACAAGACGAATGAAAAGAAGCGACATCACAAGATCTTTGCTTTTAATTCTTCTTACACTTAAATTAGGTTGCTTTGGGCAAATTCCTGAAAAAAACAATTTTCTTTACATTATTGGCAAAGCACACACACTCTCTTTCAGGGAAGAAAGGTAGACTTATGAAAGAGTTTTAACACGTGATATTTTATTTATATAAAGTACATTGTGCAGAACACTCATTACAGCACTTTGCCCCTTTTAAAATAGCCCCATATAGCTGGTTTAGTGTTGCTCTGATCCAATGTGCTTCTGAGAATCAGCTCCAGTTCAATGTATAGAAACATAACATATTTTATTCAATCAGGAAATATGAATCACCGCATATTAGATTACAGGTTGATTTTTCTGTGCTTCATTTCAAAAATACACACTATTAAAATATATTGCTGACAGGCACTGTAAATGTAAGCTGCCAAATAGATCCGCAGATCAGTGAAGTTATTTATTCATTTCTCATATCAAATCCAATTTAAACAGCCTCGGGCTACCAGTAATATAACCACTTTACTGTATTTTCAATCTCTGGCTGTCATTTATTTTGAAATTAAAGAGTTCCAGTGATATATTTTTTTTACTTCATGGAAGATTATAAAATAGTTATGAAGAAACTCTTCCTCCACACCACACAGAGCAACACTCAGCATCTTCTGAGACAAAGAGAAATTACAACATTTGTCTTTTTTTTTTCAATGAATCATGCAGTTAATGTCAGCGAATGTTTTACTGTTGTAGAGCCATAAAACTTTACAGAGTGGAAGTATGTGACACTGTTGTTTATCATGATTTATGTTGTTCTAAACCAAAAAAAAAAAGACTTTTTGTGCCTAAATTTGTCAAAAACAATCACGGTGGTGGGGAATCACAAATCATAACTCGATTACAATTTATTTAATAGTTGCTGAACCAATAATGTGCCATTACTAATAAGAGTGATGCAGCATTTCTAAACACTGCAGTTCCTCAAGTGACCACTAGAGTATGACTCCGAAAGCACAGCAGAAATTAACCCACTCTGAGCTTTAAAGCTTCCCTGGGGAGTTTTGCACATTTGCTCCATCTGCCATGTTTTTTTTAGCACTGCAACAATAAAAGTCAGCGTTCCCCATTCTATGACATCGGCAATACGAGTGACGCTCCCGCATCGCACATCTATTTAGGCAGCCAAGATGGCGCTCTAATCACCCGCGTTTGGACGAGCTCCGCAAACCTAACTGTTTTTTAAAAGTGTAAAGTGCGAACAGACGAACTACCTTAATTGATAACGACTGTATCTTCACCCGGATACTTCTGGAGAATGTCGAAATCCAAAACGAAAACTTCTGAGAAAAGAAAAAGTGACGCTTTGAAGATGCTAGCGAGCACTGCTAACTATGCTAGCAAGCTTGCTACGCCCACGCCTCCCGCTCCTGACGGGCTAACTGGAGCCAAGAATACACTCATTGACACCATGCATGACTACTTCGATGCGAACAACGACCAAGTACAGGTATCACTCATGGAAGAAGAGTTTCCACCTCTACCCATTACACCGTCGAAGCCTCCTGCAGTTAAACAGAGAAGAGTTGAAGACACGGACACGGCTGCCATCCTGTCCCAGTTCTCCTCTCTCTCGCAACTGATAAACAACAGAGCGGACGCCCTGGAAAAGATGGTTAGTGGCAACTCAAGAGTGATTGCAGAAGTAAAAGAAGCGGTCAAAGAAAACGCTACACAGATTACAGGTCTCCAGGAAGCTTTTGAGTTTATTTCTGCTGACATTAAGACCGTGAAGCACAGAGTTGATCGCGTCGAGTCGAAGATTAAAGAACACGACGCAAGCCATGACACAAGAGAGAAGCGCTTAGCTCATCTGGAGAGCTATTCCCGCCGCTGGAACCTGAAACTCTATGGCTTGGAAGAGAAAGAAAAGCAAGACGTTCGAAAGGAAGTCATCCAGGTGTGCCAGGCTCTTCTACCAGAGGCCAAAGATAAACTACCAGACGTCGTTGACACGGTACATCGCCTTGGGCCCAGGAAGCCAACCAACAACCAACCCAGAGGCATCATAATGCAGTTCACCTCTCGCATTTACCGCGATGCCATCTGGCATGCGGCGAAGAAATCATCCTTCCTGAAGAACAACAACCTGAAGCTGGCTGAGGACTTGTCGGCAGAGGACAGACTCAAGAGGAACCAGCTGTGGCCCGCTGTGGAAAAGGCACGCAAAGAAAACAAGCTGGCTTTCTTCGTTGGTGGCCGTGCTTTTGTAAATGGAACTGAAATTTTCCCACCATAGAAATATGACTGGTGAGCCAATGAGATGTTATCAGTAAGGTTTACAATATGACCTTTCATTTCTTCTCTCTTCTCGAATAATGCCAGAGCCTGAGGGTTGTATGCTTTTTTTTTAACAATGGGCATAAAATTTCAATGGCAAGGTAATCCTAGTAAGGAATAAAGTGCCTTCAAGTTAAAAGCTGCTATTTTTAGTTTACTTACAAATATTACTATTATTTTAAAGATACATTATAAAAGATGTTTCTAGATACAGTCTAATGCAGCTGTTTTTTAGTTGTTTACCTGCCTAAAAATGCAACTCAGCTCTTTTTTTAAAATTATTTTTTTAGAGAGGATGTTTACTACAGTAAGCATATTTTATTGTCTCCTCAGTTTATTCCTCTACTTGAAACCACACCATAGGTTCGCAACTGTTTAAAAAAGGGTTTGCTCTTCTCATCTCCTGGTTAGTAAGTACACTCTTAAGGACCGTAAATTTCCTTTACTTGGTCTAGCACTTAATTTTTTCTTTTTTTTTTACATTTCTATTTTTCCTTCTTATCCCTTATGTCTTTATCTGTTATTTCACTAAATGCGAGAGGTCTAAGAAACCATACCAAACGTAAAGCTATATTTCTTTATTGTAAACAGTATAACACTGACTTCTGTTTTATACAAGAATCCCACTCAACTGAGCAAGATCTTAATTTTTGGAGGTCACAGTGGGGGGGGGGATCTATGGATGTCCCATGGTTCAGAACGCTCAGCTGGTGTTTGCATTTTGAGAAACCGTTTTAATGGGAAAGTTTTATTTTCAGAATGTGACAAAGATGGTCACTTTATTTTCCTTGTTCTTGAGATTGCTAATCTATATTACATCTTAATTAATGTGTATGGGTTTAACTCGCAAGCAGAAAATATCACTTACATTGATACATTAGAAAATCGACTGCTCCACTGGCTTTCAAAATTTCCAATTTCTTCAATACTATTTGGTGGAGATTTCAATATTACACTGGATAATCAATTGGACAGGTGGCCACCAAGAAACGCTGACTCCTCCAATTCTCATTTGAAGAGGTTTATTGATAGATTTATTTTAACTGATGTTTGGAGAGACACACATGTATCACAGAAATCTTATACATGGTCCAATAAGTCAATGTCTAGCTTGTCACGTATCGATTACTGGCTGGTCTCTAAAGATCTGAAAAATGCCTTAACAGATATTCTGCCTTCGCCGTTATCTGATCATAAAACTATCAGTATAAATATTCCTTTATTGTCTTCCCCCTCCCCTGTTAAATCCTCATATTGGAAACTTAATAGCACCATTCTCAAATATAAAGATGTAACTACTGAAATTGAAAGATTGATTAGACACTATTGGAACAAAGCTCTGATTGAAAATGTATATAGCAATAATTGGGAATTAATGAAATATGAGACTGCTAAATATCTCAGGAAATACAGTGGAGACTTGGCAAAAGCGCGAAAAGCAGAAGAAAATGATACAATACTTAAGATTAGTTCTTTATTATCCAAACCACTAGAGGCTCTTAGTGAGTCAGAAAAGATTGAGCTCACTGAGCAACAACATAGGTTGGATGAAATTTACAAGCGAAAAGCTGAGGGAGCATTTGTTAGATCACGTAGAAAGTGGCTTGAAGAAGGGGAGCAGAACTCTGCCTACTTCTTTAGATTAGAAAAACACCAAGCTAAAAACAATACTATACAGCAATTGAAAATAAATGGTTTGATTACTGAAGATCAACAAAGAATAGCTAATTATTGTGCTGAATTTTACGGTAATCTCTATACCTCCAAGTACTGCCATCAATATAGCTCTGACTTCTTCGATTCTATTCCTAATATTAATCAACTGAGTGAAGCAGATAGTTTTTCTTGCGACCGACCTATTGTTTTGAATGAAATCATCGATGCTATAAATCATTTAAAGATTAATAAATCACCTGGAATAGATGGTTTTACAGCCGAATTTTATAAGCAGTTCTGTGAAAATTTAGCCCCATTCCTAAAAGAAGTATATGCAGAAAGTATAGACAGAGGTTCACTCCCCCCTACACTATGTCAAGGTCTTATCACCCTCATCCCTAAACCTAAGAAAGATCACCTCGTATTAGATAATTGGCGCCCAATATCATTATTAAATAATGATTACAAAATTTTTGCACTTGTACTAGCTAACAGGCTGAAATCTACACTAGATACCATAATAGATGAGTGTCAATCAGGATTCATGCAAAACAGACATATCTCTAATAATGTAAGGTTAGTTTTAGATGTATTGGATTACTCAGATCTTATTCAAGACGACAGTTATATTCTTTTCCTAGACTTTTATAAAGCCTTTGATTCCTTAGAGCATGATTTTATGATGGTAACTCTAAATAAATTCGGTTTTGGCAATTTCTTTTGTAAAGCAGTAAAAACATTATATACAAATGGAAATAGTTCTATTAAATTAAGTCAAGGTACCTCTCCAAGATTTCCCTTAAATCGTGGTGTTCGTCAAGGGTGCCCTCTGTCTGTATACCTCTTTCTTCTAGCTGTACAACTACTTAATCTCAAAGCCTGCCCTCTAAAAGGTATTACTATTGCCAATAGGGAAATAATCATCAATCAGCTGGCAGATGATACAGCTTTATTTCTTAAGGATGCCTCTCAAGTATCAGTCGTAGTCAAAACTATCCAGTCCTTCTCTAAAGCATCTGGGCTTTATCTTAATCTTAACAAATGTGAACTGTTACCAGTAAATAATGGTACAGTGTCCTCAATTTTTCACATTCCTGTGAGAGACTCTGTTACATATCTTGGTGTTCAAATTGTTAAAGATAGGAAGCTCAGAGGCACTTCAAATTTGGTTCCAATTATTGAAAAAACACAAAAAGTCCTCAACCACTGGCTACAAAGAGACTTATCTCTGAGGGGCAGGGTTCTGCTCACTAAGGCAGAAGGAATTTCACGGCTCACCTATGCTGCTCAATCATTGTATGTTAATAATTCCATATGTAAATCTATCGATAGGATGCTCAGCAACTTCTTATGGAAAAACAAAACACACTACATGCGAAAATCTGTTGTTTTAAATGAATATGACAAAGGTGGACTAAATTTTATAGACTTCAGCTCTCTTAATAATACATTTAAGATAAACTGGATTAAACAATATCTAAAAAATCCAACCTCTATCTGGAACTTTATCTCTCATCATGTCTTTTCCCATTTGGGTGGCCTTAAGTTCATTCTGCTTTGTAATTATAATATTCAAAAAATCCCACTTAAACTGTCCAACTTTCATCAGCAGGTACTTTTAGCATGGGCGCTGATTTACAAACATAATTTTTCCCCACATAAATGCTATATTTGGAATAACTGTAATATCTTGTACAAGAATAAGTCACTATTTTATGATAAATGGTTCAACAATGGGATTCTTTTAGTGAGTCAATTGTTTAATTGTAGGGGATTTTTGTACAGTTACTCTGAATTTCTCGCCCGTTATAATTTACCTGTAACTCCAAAAGAATTCGCTGTAATCTTTGATGCAATCCCATCTGGTCTGTGTATATTATTTAAGAATGCTGACCACTCTCCACCCTTGTCGTTGTCACCTTCGGATCCATTAGAAACCCCATTAGGTAAATTTTGCTTTTCTTTTAATAAACGTATGAATTCCAAGGTAAGAGCCCTGTTTCAGGGGGATTTGGTTTCTGCTCCTGCAGCAACATTTTACTGGAGCAATTTTGTTAGTAATATTAACTGGAAAAAAGTTTGGTCGTTACCACAAAAGTTTCTTCTAACTAATAAGGTAAAGGAAGTTTCATTTAAACTGATACATAGATTCTATCCAGTCAAGCATTTCTTACAAAAATTGAAGAATGATATTGATGTAAAATGCTCCTTCTGTGAAGCTCTTCCTGAAACATGTTCTCATTTATTTTGGTACTGTGAATTTACTCATGATCTGTGGAATGAGATTAATAGATTTATAGCTGCCTGTATTTTCCCAGACCTTGTCTTATACTATAAAAATGTTTTATTTGGTTGTTATGAACACAGCTGTAAAAATGAGGATGCTTTTTTTCTTATTGATCTGATTTTACTGTTAGCTAAATTTCACATTCACAAATGTAAATTCACAAGCAAAAAACCTAACTTCACTGTGTTTATGAAAGAAATGGAACAGTATATTTCAACAATTTCCCACTCACAGAACAAAAAAGCGATCAAAACTCTGAGTGTATGCTGTTCTTTTAAGGTATTTACGTAATCTGATAACTTATTCTCGCACCTCTTTATTTTATTACTATTTATTTACTTTTATTGCTGCTAATATTATTTGTATTTTTCTCTCTCTCTCCTTTTTTTCTTTTTTTTCCTTCACCTCTCATCTCTTTGTTAATGTTTTGTTCTCTCGGTGTTGTGTTGATGTTTACACCAGCAACAACGTATTGTATGGTATTTGCATTTGTATGTGCTGGTCACTTTCAATAAAGTTTTTTGAAACAAAAAAAAAAAAAAAAAAATCGCACATCTATTTATTTCAATTGATCTAAAAATACCATTCCAGCAATATCTACAGAACAGAAAACAATTTTTCTTTTCAATGAAGCAAGTACAAATAACTTGTTGCTACAATAAATAATTGATGAAATGACATGATGCAATTTAGTTGAAGCATTTTTTCTGAAAAATAAATCAATCTTTATTAAATTATGTTCACTTAATCATAATCATCCTCAGGCCTGACGTAAAAACAGATCTATTTGGAGATAATTTCTTTATACCAAAGAAACTCATATTGCACATTACTAAGAATAATAATGAACTAATATCAAAGAGCGATAAGAACAGGTGACAGGAGGGTGACGGAAAAAAATATAGCAGAAAAATATGGAACATTATGATGTATGTGCGGACTGAAATGTGTGTGAGTGTGTTTGAGTGTGTGTGTGCGATCTCCCATTAACAGATTTATTTATTGATGAATCCTCCAGTCATGCAGAACTCTGTTTACCCACACTGCCACTGGCTTCAGGGATGCCATGGCAACACGGTAAGTAGGATAAATTACATCAGAGGTACCTGCCATCACACAGCTGGGAGGAGAGGGAGACGGGGTGAGAGAAAGAGAGAGGTCAAGAGACAAAGATTGACAGTGCAGATCAGGGTGAGACTGAGAGAATTTGGGTACAGGAGAGAAAGAGAGAGAGGCTGAAAGAATAAAAGAGGAGTGATGCTGCGCTGTGGAAAGAAAGAGAGGTGGAGGAAAAGAAGACAGATGAGAGCGTTGGAGATAGAGAGGTGGGTGGAGGAGTGTAATGAAGATGTCGGGTACAGGGAGGAAAAAGGGTGATGATGGATATACGTCTAGATGAAACTGTAATAACCTCTCTGGGGAAATTAAAAGTTACAGTATAATTATTTATACGTGACATCAGTGGCACCGGAGCAGGAGAATATGTCTTCAACTCACCGGGTGTCATTAAAGGCTCGGCGGCTGCCACTGCACCTGACATTAACATGTGTATTGTATTCAGTTATGTCTAAATGAGATGTAGCTGCAGCTTCCTGCAGAGAGCGTGTGTAGCTCTTCCAAAAAAAAAAAAGATTTGCAGGAAATCTAATTTCTGATTTCTGCCTGAGTTACATTTTTTTGTTTCTTTTTTTCTCTCACGTCTGGGAAGTGTGATGTTCATGAACTGCTGTGGAGATGCATGAAGAGGTGACGGTACGATGGCATACAGGAAAAACACATGATGTTTTTCAACTGGAAGCTTCAAGAAGCCTTTGACAACAGATGAGTGTTGACTTTTCCAATATTTTCCACATAAAACACTCCAAAATCCAAATTAAAGGGATAGTTCACCCAAAATTGAAATTTCACTCATTATCTACTCACCCTCATGTGGACTAAGGGCTGGGAGAAGTTTCAGAGTCCTCCGTGGCTTCTCTGAGTTACAGGGGGTCTCGGCGTAGCAGTGCATGTCCATATAACGGTTGCAAATGGATACCAACTGTCTTCGTAACAAAAAGACACACCAAAAAACATCCAAATACCTCCATGCTGCTCGTATGTAATGTCCGTCTTGTATTGAAGCCCCGAAATGCAAAATTGTCCCGAAAAAAAAAAAAAAAGTCTATATTTCAAGCTTGTTTTGTAGCGGAAGCTTCTCAAAGCTCCTCTTCCCAGTTCGTCAAATTTGGACAAACTGGGAAGAGGAGCTTCCGCTACAAACAAGCTTGAAATATAGACTTATTTAATTTTTTTCGGGACAATTTTGCAAAGGAAATTTCAATTTTGGGTGAACTATCCCTTTAAGACCATGATCTCTCCCTTAATGTAACCAGTTTAAACAAGTTCAGTTTTGATAAAGTATTGACTGTCTTCGTTTGCAGGTAATTTTGCACATATGAGACAAGTTCTCAGTTACTTGTGTGCAAACACTTCAAGACATTGTGCATTTACAGCTTTGATTCTGACACATTAACTGAAATGTGAGGTCAGCTTGTCGTAGCTAACATCACTGATCATATTTAGGTGTTTTAGAAAATGATGAAAATAGTTTCTGCTGAATTTTTCAAAGGAAAAAAAAACACAGACTCGACAGATTTTCTGCAGGTTCTAAAACAAGGAGAGCGTTGATCCTCTGTGGAGTTTTATCGTATCAAACACGGTTAAAATTAGTCTGTGGTGAATGTGTTTAATAAAAAAAACATTTGCAACGTTGCTTTTTTTTTTTAACTCAGAGCCAGCACTGCTTCAATCTTGTTCTTACTCAACTGCAGCAACAGGATGGTAAATTACACAAGCCTAGACATGCATGCAGTGTTGATGGAGAGGAAACGATCTGGACTTCCTGCACGGATCGACATGTCTCCATTAACGCTGCACTTGTTGCGCGCATGAATAATAACCATGGCACTTTGTGGTTAACAGAGTGAAACATGGCCCTCGTCATCTGCAGATGATGGGTAAGGTGACCCCCGGTTACAGCCCATCTTCACTTATACATCACTAAATTAGCTCCTCACATAACCACGGCAACCACCTGCGATTAATTCTGATCCAGGTGAAACGAGGACGGCGTGGCAGCAGTCGTCGTCGGCGCCGAGGCCCCGCGAGCAGGAAGTCTAATCGTCTGCGGCTCAGCAAACACTTTGACGTTAAGTAGATGTCAAAGGGACGGCCTGTACCGGCGCTCAGAGCTGAGAGCAAATATAGCATCAGAGTGAAAGCTGAGCCGAGACCGCACTCACTCAGAGCTGCAGGACGGAGCGCGCTGATACCAGTCCAAACTGATCCCAGAGCTGCTTTAATGGGATTATTTATACCCTATGTAGCAGTAACTCTATCTATCTATCTATCTATCTATCTATCTATCTATCTATCTATCTATCTATCTATCTATCTATCTATCTATCTATCTATCTATCTATCCATCCATCTATCCATCCATCCATCCATCCATCCATCCATCCATCCATCCATCCATCCATCCATCCATCCATCCATCCATCCATCCATCCATCTATCCATCTATCTATTAGGGGTGTCACGATTTCAATTTTTTTATCGAAATCGATCGAAATTACGTCATGGTCTCGATCATCGAAGTCAAATAGAGGATCGACGATCCCCCCCGACCCCCCGCCGCCGCCGCCTGTTGTCCCCATTGCGCACCACGCTTCTTTTCAGTCACTCTCCAAGTTCTCCTTTACTTTTTCTTTTGAGACATCTCTCTCTCTCTTTTTTTTACGTAATTTTTTTAATTTTTTACCGGCGGTGTCAGCTAATGTGCACCTCTTCAGCAGCCCAAACAAATGCACATGTTGACTGGCTCTATTCCAGCCACATGATTGGTTCGGCACGGCGCAACTCTCAATATCATTGGCTATTTGTATTGTCTGTCAAAACATGGATGAATGAAACCTATCGACCACGTCTCATATTTCTATCGAAGAAAAGTTATTTCACAATTTATAGTGTTTTATCACCCAGCCCTAAGTGGGCTACTGTCCCCCTCCTACCTGGGAAACAGGAAGGAGACACAGCTCTAAGCACACAACACTGATAAGCGCTGAGAGCCGCATGTTGCAGTGACGTTATAGGATTAAAAAAAACCCGCCGCAAATAATAAGCCGACGAGAAGGTGCAACTTGCCACTTACGTAACTTCTTGTAGATGTATGTATTTGCGGGGGCTTTCTGGGGATCTGGTGACGGTGGAGGATCCGGGACTGATTCACTGTGGACCACCACCAGTCTGATCAGGTCCATCGCAGCACAGCAGCTGCAGCACTGCCCCGCTGTCTGTGACAGTCTGTCACATACACACTCTCGTGTGACATGTATTTAGCAGTAACTCTATCTATCTATCTATCTATCTATCTATCTATCTATCTATCTATCTATCTATCTATCTATCTATCTATCTATCTATCTATCTATCCGTCTATCCGTCTATCCGTCCGTCCGTCCGTCCGTCCGTCTTTCTATCTATCTATCTATCTATCTATCTATCTGTCTATCTGTCTATCCGTCTATCCGTCTATCCGTCTATCCGTCCGTCCGTCCGTCCGTCTTTCTATCTATCTATCTATCTATCTATCTATCTATCTATCTATCTATCTATCTATCTATCTATCTATCTATCTATCTATCTATCTATCTATCTATCTATCCATCCATCCATCCATCCATCCATCCATCCATCCATCCATCCATCCATCCATCCATCCATCCATCCATCCATCCATCCATCTATCCATCTATCTATTAGGGGTGTCACGATTTCAATTTTTTTATCGAAATCGATCGAAATTACGTCATGGTCTCGATCATCGAAGTCAAATAGAGGATCGACGATCCCCCCCGACCCCCCGCCGCCGCCGCCTGTTGTCCCCATTGCGCACCACGCTTCTTTTCAGTCACTCTCCAAGTTCTCCTTTACTTTTTCTTTTGAGACATCTCTCTCTCTCTTTTTTTTACGTAATTTTTTTAATTTTTTACCGGCGGTGTCAGCTCATGTGCACCTCTTCAGCAGCCCAAACAAATGCACATGTTGACTGGCTCTATTCCAGCCACATGATTGGTTTGGCACGGCGCAACTCTCAATATCATTGGCTATTTGTATTGTCTGTCAAAACATGGATGAATGAAACCTATCGACCACGTCTCATATTTCTATCGAAGAAAAGTTATTTCACAATTTATAGTGTTTTATCACCCAGCCCTAGGTGGGCTACTGTCCCCCTCCTACCTGGGAAACAGGAAGGAGACACAGCTCTAACTACACAACACTGATAAGCGCTGAGAGCCGCATGTTGCAGTGACGTTATAGGATTAAAAAAAACCCGCCGCAAATAATAAGCCGACGAGAAGGTGCAACTTGCCACTTACGTAACTTCTTGTAGATGTATGTATTTGCGGGGGCTTTCTGGGGATCTGGTGACGGTGGAGGATCCGGGACTGATTCACTGTGGACCACCACCAGTCTGATCAGGTCCATCGCAGCACAGCAGCTGCAGCACTGCCCCGCTGTCTGTGACAGTCTGTCACATACACACTCTCGTGTGACATGTATTTAGCAGTAACTCTATCTATCTATCTATCTATCTATCTATCTATCTATCTATCTATCTATCTATCTATCTATCTGTCTATCTGTCTATCTGTCTATCCGTCTATCCGTCTATCCGTCCGTCCGTCCGTCCATCCATCCATCCATCCATCCATCCATCCATCCATCCATCCATCCATCCATCCATCCATCCATCTATCTATCTATCTATCTATCTATCTATCTATCCATCCATCCATCCATCCATCCATCCATCCATCCATCCATCCATCCATCCATCCATCCATCCATCCATCCATCCATCAATCCATCCATCCATCCATCCATCCATCCATCCATCCATCCATCCATCCATCCATCCATCCATCCATCCATCCATCATCCATCCATCCATCCATCCATATGAACAGAATATACACTGTCACATTATTTCATGAGCCTTGATACTCATCTCATGACACCGAGCCAACTCCATTACCCATCATCCCTCTCTGCCTCCTCAGATGGTTATCGGACATCAGCAAAAGAATCCTTCACCTTGGCGGTCTCCTTACCGTGAGCAGGTAATGGATACACAGGCAGGTGAATGCACTTGCAAGTCAGTTCATATTGGTTTCGCACACACACACACACACACACACACACACACACAGGCGCGCACACACACCTCAGAGTCTGTTAATGTTGCAGACAAAGGAGATGCCGATCGATTGCTGGCAAGGCCAGACATGAGAAAAGCACTATAGTCAGGAAATAATGCCACACACACACACACACACACACACACACACTGCTTGGCTGCTGGCAGGGTGTGTTAAACGCTGATGGAGGCAGCGGTATCAAGGTGAACGCTTTGTGATTAGAAAAGCCTGATGATAGAGGAAATGTTCAGAAACACTCTGCTGGCAGTTAGCAGCTCGTCGGCCGCGAGCTTCATTCATCACCGACTCTTACAGGGTCTCTGTCTGTCAGGCTGCTCAGGGTCTGCAATAAAACTTGATGCTACGGAGCCAAGTGGGGAGGTTGCCAGGTTGGCACCGAGAGAGGGGGATGGGGGGGTGGTTTAAAGTTGGCCAACGTGGATACCGACACGGACGCCAGATCAAAAAGCAAAAAAAGTGCCCTCAGTAATGTTTGTTCCTGGTTCCTGTTCCTGATCTGGCAAAAGAGGAGCAGCAGGTCGTGGAGTCGGAGCTCTGAGCTGGAGCAGCACCAACCAGACTCTCAACATGAAGGTTGCTCACATTTACCTGATGTGATGTTATCTTGGATCTGGAGTGCAGCTCCGTCACTGCAGACCAGCAGAAGACAAAACGTCCTCACACGGAGCAATAAATAATCCCATAATTAGTCCTGCTATCATCCACGCTGGAGGTAAGAACTTCACAGCCCTGCACGCCGCCTTTTACTGGAGCACAGGTTATTACATGAGAAGAAGAAGCATCTTTGTGTGTTTTTCTGTCCTTGTTGTGTTGTTATCACATCAGAATATTGTGCCTTCAGTTTTGCAGCGCGCCTCGGGCTCAGAGAGTCGGTGAGAGTCTGAACAATCACAGTTTATAACCTGCAGGAAGTGACAATGAGAGCGGGTGAGGGGGGGGTCAGGTATGAAGACAAGGTGACACACTGCAGATAAGAGAAAGTGCAAAAAACAAAAAAAATCTAACACGTTGTTGCTCTTGGAGCCATGTGAGGCAAAAAAAGAAAGAAAAGACAGCTTCACCTGACACCTCACATCTATTGTAATGAGCTGCTTTCAGGTTTCTACCAAGAGTCTTGATGCACAACGAGGATCTTATAGTCTTAGTCTTGTACATCATGCAGGGAGCCGCTGGATTACAGACACGTCTGAACTGACAGAAGACCTAAAGACTCTTTCAGAGTTTGTGTTTTCTGATGAAGGTGATGACCCCACCCAACCAGGACGGTCACTCTCTGATGGCTGACGACCATCCACATCAAACAGGCTGAGAAACAGTTTCTACCCTCAGGCGGTGGACTGCCTCCTCAAACTGTAGCTTTAGCTCCCAACAAGCAGTATTACTCGATATTCTCTCTATTATAGCTTTATCTTTGCACTAATCCTTTTTATCTTTTTAAGATAAGGACTATTTATGTATTTATCTTATCCTGACTGTTTTAAGATTACTTTAAATGTTTTCAATAATAAGGTAATTTCTAACGCACTTTGCCACCAGTCACCACTCTTATTTATTTAACCTTCGTCTTGTATCAGCTTTCTGCTTCCATCTATGGTGGTCGATTTTGACCCGTGTTTTAAATCAGCTGTAAAACACACTAAAACAATTATTTATCATCCCACTTGTTTCTCATCTCTTAGTTACGTTGTTAGGCTTCCTTATCCATGAAAAGGTTCCAGTTTCCAGTTTTAACTCTAATTATTGTTCTTATCATTATAACCGGGTCAAAATTGACCCTAACACCACACATGTCATAATTTTAACCAGAGCATTTTAGAATTTCGTTTTATTTTGTTTAAATAGCGGTTCCTGACAAAGTCAAAAACCTTGATGCTAGAAACAAATGTATGTGGAACTTTTATGCATTTAAAGCCTGTTAACAGGTAAATATGCTGGATTGTTGCCAAACAAAATCTGTTTGTATTGTTTCACCACTACGATGATAATAAAGGTATCTCGATCTTGATATCAAAACTAAATCTTGTGTAACATTCATACAAAAACTAATTTAAACTATTGAGAACAAGCAGATTTAACCGTTTTAATAATAAAAGCTGATTGAAGAGTGAGCTGCGAGCTGCAGTGTGTATTCGTACATTCATTCACTTTCATCCTGTTTTTCTGATTGAACCTCCAGGTTTTGGTCCCATTCAGTCGGCTTGAACTTCCACAACAACCTCCAGAGGAAGAAGCTTCGTTAAAACTCTGTGACACGCTGCACTAAGTCTAAGTCGGCCGGTGAAACTCGACCGTTTGAGAAAAGCAACAGAGTCATGAGCGAAGCGGCGACATGGGCCTCACTTCTCCTATAACGTATAAGAGGCCATTTGGATAAAAGCATCCGTTAAGTGGTTTACGTTGGGACTGAGTGGTGGAGCTCAATTAGGGCAAAACGACGCGAACGCCTCTCGTGTTTCACATCCACCACCACCGGACCGGTTCGGCTCAGTGGGAGGAAGACGTTGGATGTTTCAGTGTTTCACCGAGGTGGCTGATCTGTGCTGTTTCCCCTTTTATAGGTTAAAACAGTAAGGACACGTCAGAGGTTTGAGGTGATAAATCCAGCCTGTGCATCATCAGCTGCAGACTGAAGGACTCTTCTGCTTAAAACACTATGAAAAGAAATCACTTGTTCATGATGTCCTCATTAGTGCAGAGACCGCTCCTCTTTTTGTCTTGTTATTCTCAAAAGGAAACTGATTACACCTTTTTATCCATCTGATCTCCTCAGACAGTGATGTGTGATGCCTTTAGTTGCTCTGTTGTGAATTATCTTCCTCAAAAAATAATAATAATATATATTCTACCTAAAATAAAGTGAATTTATTTCATTCTCGCTCTTGATTTCTGTTCCCTAGTTAAACAAAAATTCAAAGATTAAAGATTTATATTTATATTCTATGGTAATTTCCTGAACATGCTCTGATTTGTATTCATAGAAAAGAGAAACATCCCATCTGTATTATTCTGTCTGTCAAAAAAAAATGCTGGAAGCAAAATCATTATAACAATTAACTTATGACATAATTTTTCTTTGTGGTCAGTCTTGGCTGCTTCGCTGTGTGATGCACTTTAGGAGGTGAACACACACACACACACACACACATACACAGAATAACAAACAGTGAAATCAATGCTCACAGCAGGATCTGAATGGACTGCACTAACCCAACTAAAACTATTAGCCTCTAATGGGGAAAACCAATACGGGCCGGCCTAGCACTTCCATAGCGCGGCTCAGAATGGGGCATTAACACACACAGTGAATACTGAATGTCAGCATGCTAACTTTATTAGCAATGTGGCTCCACGCTGGTTATGGAAATAGGATTGACTGCAGGATCGTGGGGTGAGAGTTAGCACGCTAGCCCGAGCTTTATAATAGAAGTCAATTGAAGTTAAAGTGCGCTATTGAGAAAGCCTAAATTGGAATATGGCGTCCTTCTGTGAGTGTGTGTCTGTGTGTGTGTGTGTGTATGCACCAGCATCAACACACAAGAGTTTTATAATTGCAACTCCCAGGGTCAGTAATGGAATTATAAAACACTGCTCTCTGCGTGGGGCGTGTGCATATGTCTGAGTGCACACGCCTCGGAGCCACGTGTGCATGTGTGTACAGTATTACACACCTGTGTTTTAAAGTCCGTCTGTGTGAGCGTGTCGTGCGTCGTCATTTTTTATAAGCGAGGACAATCTCCCGTGTGTAACAGAGTCGACGACGCGACATGCATCTCCCTCTGAGCGTCTGATAACAGACGACACAAATGAGGATGAAATGTCAGTTTGAATCAGATGCAAATGCATCTGAGGTTGAAAGATTTCAGATTAACAAGAGGAAGGAGAGTGACGGCAAACACGTTAAACTGTGGATGCTTTCAGAGGCCAAGTTAATATAGATTCTTTTAAATAATATTTGACTTGTTTGTTGTTAAAGGGATAGTTCACCCAAAATTGAAATTTCACTCATTATCTACTCACCCTCATGTGGACTAAGGGCTGGGAGAAGTTTCAGAGTCCTCCGTGGCTTCTCTGAGTTACAGGGGGTCTCGGCGTAGCAGTGCATGTCCATATAACGGTTGCAAATGGATACCAACTGTCTTCGTAACAAAAAGACACACCAAAAAACATCCAAATACCTCCATGCTGCTCGTATGTAATGTCCGTCTTGTATTGAAGCCCCAAAATGCGTAATTGTCCTGAAAAAAAAAAAAGGCTATATTTCAAGTTTGTTTTGTAGCGGAAGCTTCTCGAAACTCCTCTTCCGCTACAAAACAAGCTTGAAATATAGACTTGTTTAATTTTTTTTGGGACAATTATCTCATGTTGGGGCTGCAATACAAGACGGACATTACATACGAGCAGCATGGAGGTATTTGGATGTTTTTTGGTGTGTCTTTTTGTTACGAAGACAGTTGGTATCCATTCACAACCGTTATATGGACATGCACTGCTACGCCGAGACCCCCTGTAACTCGGAAATTTCAATTTTGGGTGAACTATCCCTTTAAACTGTGGTTGTTTTCCGAGGCCAAGTTAATATAGATTCTTTTAAATAATATTTGAGTTGTTTGTTATTAATTAGGTGAAACCTGGAGACAAGATGAGGCATCGGAAAATTCTCTCCTTGAGGTGTCCATGAACAAGACACTGAAGAACAGATTTCTGAACATTTTATGTTTTGAGCTCAAGCTGTGTGGAATTAATGTCTCAAACATGAAGGTGCATGTGGTATTTCACATTCAAATATTAAAGCTGCAGTAATCAGTGGGGTTGCTCATGGTGACAAACCTACAGTATGAATTATCTCAGATCCTCTGTATTCTAACGTTTCAGCTCATTATTTTGCTCTCCAGGTTTTCATTCCCTCAGTTGTTTTCAGCAAAAAAGAACCCCCCCCAAAAAAAAAAAAAAAAAAAAAAACCTGCAGGAGCTCGGTGTGTAATCTCACAGCAGACAGATGCAGTTAGCAACTAGCTGCTGAACATCAGGGAGCATGTAGCAGCCGAAGAGCCAGATATTTCCCTCAGGAGCTGCAGGAAACAAAAAAAAACAGAGCTGAAAATGCGTGAATACTGGACTAAGACTTGAATACCAATGTTTCTCTTTGTCAACTGGACATGCACAGGTGATACGACATGCCATTGGTGTGTTCCTCTGCGCCCCTGAGGAGCTAAATGTTTAAAATGTAGATGAAAAAAAAAAAACTGTCTTAAAGGCCGAAGAGAGGCCGGTATACAAGAGTGGACATGACCAGATGGTGCAACTGGTCCAGCAGAAGCTTTAATGAGCAGGTGGGGGAATGCAGACTGGTGCTCAGTCCCAAGGTGATTAGGTAATTGTACTGTAGCCTAATGCAGCCTGGATGAGCTCCCCTGCAGCCGCACAGAGCCAAGCACAGCCCGCACCAGTGTTTCCTGTGAAATATTAGCAATGGGAACATGGGACATGCATTCGAACCATAGGGTATAACATCTATATATATATATATGTAAAGCCTATGGCCACTCGGTTTCTGGCTTTTGAACACCTGATCTGTGGCTGAGGGTTGTCTCAGTTCACTGAAACGTCTTTCAAGCTCTGCTGAGGACACGGGAACAATGAGCAGCGGCCTGACAAGGATGTGAGCGCGATCAAACGGGCCTCTAACTGCACCAGACATTCACCGTACATCAGCAGCTTCAGAGCCGAGGCGCCGGCGCTCTTTAAGATGAACGACGGAGGAGGACCGTTGGAATCCAGTCTGTGGCTTTCTTTTTTTTTTTTTTTTTTTTCAGCTTTTGGATATTCATCTCTGACATCGGCCGCTTCCTTTGAAAGTGAGACCTTTTCTCATTTTATCACGCACCGCAGATACCGGCCACTTCAACACACTGTAATTTATGCAAAATCATTGATAACTTATGTAAGATGAAATGTCCCTGAGCTCATATATATATACTTTTACCTTTCTTGGCAGTTTTTCAACACCTTACAAGACCTTTTTCCTCCTGCCAACGAGTCTGTTACTTTGTGGACAGAATCAATAATTTTTTACTGCCTGAAGTTCAAAACCATCAGATGGATTCAGACGGCTGCGTGTCGACCTGGCGTCGCTCCAGTCAGTCCGTCCATTCGTCCACTTAAACTCAAGATAACAAACTGCGTTTCACCGATGTGACATCCAGTTAGAAACCTGCAGCACTGTGGCAGTTAAGGGATAGTTCAACATTTTGGCAAATTGGCCCATTGCCATAATCCCTATAGTCATAGCAGTAGGTTCACTACCATTAATTGTCGGTGCAAGCTATTTTTTAGAATGGCGGATCTGAGCTGCGAGCTGCTCAGAGCTTCTTGGTTTCCCTCATCAAACTCATCAAATACACAATCCAACAACTCCAAAACGCTCTGGTGGACAAGTTGTGACCTGCACATTCACCACGCTATGAGATAATAACACAACGTTACCAGACAGAGTTGTTTTAGAGGGAAATACAGAGACTGTTTTATGAAAAACTGCCCCTAAAGGCAACGTGCATCAGCAGTTTTGCATGAATTTACCTCTAAAACAACTCTGTCTGGTAACGTTCTGTTATTATCTCATAGCGTGGTTAATAAAAATAGCTTGCAGTGACACATAAAGCTAACTAACCAACTGCTATGACTATAGCGATTATGGCAATGGGCAAATTTGCCAAAATGTTGAACTATCCCTTTAAAAACACAAATTTATCTTCTCATGGATTCAAATACATTTCTGGAAAAATGTTAAACATGGGCCCTTTGGCCTTTAACTGCTCTTAGTGGTGTTTTGTGCTCATTATAAACTAGATATTTATTACATTGATCCGTTTTTTTATTTTACATTTTGATATCACCTTGTATTTTATCATTGCCGTTACCCCTGATGGTATTTTAATTGCTCCTAACTTATATAAGTTGTCGGGTTAGCCTCCCTCCTCCTCCTCCTCCTGCTCCTCTTCCTCAGTCGACCAAGTTCAGAAGTGCAAAGTGTTGACAGAAAACACCCCTAATATAAATAATGCCACACTGAGGTTGTTATCTAACACTTCAAATGCTGTTTTAAGTGGATTTTCTGCTCCAAATTTGGCTTCACTTGTAGCTCGCTGCTGCTCTCCACGGTGATGTTAATAACGCTAATGTGTGGCGGCGAACGTCACCTTCAAAGCCACAGCAGGATCACACACACAGACGCTGACTCGTATAAATATAAATGTTTATTAATTCATTGTTACTTTAACGCTGGCAGCTTAAATTTGAGCCGGGAAAAAAAAAAAAAGGGAAAGTTTCAGGACTCTTTGTCATTCTCGTCACTGAGGTTTTATCCGTCCGCTGAGTGAATTCTGCTCTACACTGTTTTGGTTTATGTGGTTTGACAGAGGCTGACGGACACAGGGTCAGTGTCAGCAAACAAAGTGACAATGAAATGACAGCTGGGTAAGTTGTGGAGGAGAACATGGGGAGTCCTTTGGGGAGGAGGATGAAGGTCAAATGGGTGCTATCTATTTCTGGACTGGGGAAAAAACGGGAAACTTCAGCTGTGTACAGGCACACATTGCTAATTCTTTTTTTGGGGGGAATTTATTCATTTTTTGACATTCAGAATTAGACATTCACAACCTATACATGTGAGCATACTTGTTGCATCTGTTGTCTGTCCTAGATGCCAAAATAATATTTTGGTTCATATCCAAGTAATGAGAAGAAAAACAAACAACCATAACAACAACAACTAGATTAAATTAAAAAACTAGGTAACACTTTACACAACGCCTACTGTATCTCTATAATGCATTATAACCATAGTTATAGCTATAGTTATAGCACTCATAAATGATGATAATGCTTTATAACAATAATCATAACACACTATAAAGCATTTTATCATGACTTATAAGGTCAGGTATCATAATATGATAAAACTGTTAGTAACTCGCTGACAATGCCCACATCGATAATGCATTATAAATATAGTTACAATGTGTTATAATTGGCTTATAGACATGTATAGCTATCATTATATACACTTATAATTTACCATAAGGCGTTATAACAATTAGCATAACACATCATAGAGCAATTATAACTCTATTATAATACTTGACCTTATATAAAATGTTCTATGATGTGTTATAAAGCCTTATTGTATTTTATAAGTGTTTATAATGATAGTTATACATGTCTATAAGCCAATTATAACACATTGCAACTATATTTATAATGCATTATCGATGTGGGCAATTATACAATTATAATGTATTATAATACCTGACCTTATAAGTCATGATTAAAGCAATGCTTTATAGTGTGTTATGATTATTGTTATAAAGCATTATGATCATTTATGAGTCTTGATAACTATAGTTATACAGTGCTATAACTGCATTATAACTCATTATAAGTATAGTTATAATGCGTTATAGAGATAGGCGTCAAGTAAAGTGTCACCATAAACTATGTAGCCTACCAGTAGAGAGTGATCTTTCTCATACATCACAGCCACTGGTTTGTGAAAATACAATCTGGCCTATGGGGCGTGACATATTTGACCCAGTTTTCCCAGGTGAATTTCTCCAAATGCTGTTATCTTCTCCATTTTATAAATGTCCATTGTGATATCCATCCATATATTTAAGGTTGGGCTCTCCTGTGATAACCATTTTCTGGTAATACTCTTTTTACAGGCCACCAGCAAGATACTTATTTAATATTTATCTCTTTTCGGCCATTCCTGAGGTATGTGTGCAAAAAAGAAGGGGGTATTTCATATTTGAAGATATCCTGTAGGGCATTGGGTACAGTATTTCTCTCCAATAGTCCCTCATGACAGGGCAGTCCCAGAAAACACATTGCTAATTCAATCACTGCAGCCTGTTGTGCAGCTGAAAGTGAGCTGATCTCTGTTTATCCAAAAAAAAAACACTACAGCACAGAGAGAGAGAGAGAGAGGGCTGACAGTGGAGCATGTTGTGGAAGACAGTGTGGGAGGCAGTGATGTTTTCATCAGACTCCCAGTGAGTCAACTCTAACCCCAGATGACTCCAGTACAAACCATGTTCCTTCAGCAGCCACACAAATCTGTTTATCTACCTCCAGGCTCCCCGGCGCTTCTCACCGGCTTCAGACACACACACACACACACACACACACACTTCACGAGAAAAAGGTTGGAGCTCTGACGACCTTGCTTGTCTTCTTTGCTCTCCTTTGCTGTCACTCTTAAATAACATGGTAAAAAAAAAAGTCTGAAATAGCCATATGATAGCCAGAGTAGAGCCGGCCCGAGCACGAGGCGAGGTAAAGGAGCCGCCTTATGAGACGAGTGGCATCTGATTCCCGTTTACCTCCCTTTGTCTACGTCGTCTTGTTCCAGCTGGCGTTAAAGCCCGAGGATGAGACCGGAGCTCCGGAGCTGCAGACAGGTAATCCTGTGATCAGACAGGATCCCTTTCTTTTCTTTTCTTTCTCTCCTCCTGCTCAAACACAAAAAGTGAAGCTCTGACTGTCACTATAAACAAGAGGGACAGAAGCTCAACCGGTGCGAGGCTTGTTACATCATCCTCGTTATGTAACACGAGTGTTTTTGAAGCAGCCTGAGAGAGAGGAGGCTCGACAGAGGAAGGCTGCTCTCCACAGGTGAGACAGGTGTTGGAACTTCTCTGGATAAAGTCAGGTTTAAAAAGTAAAAAAAAACATCCAAAAATCCAACACAGAAAGTGCAGGTGCAAAACACAATTTGCACAAACCTGCTGTTGTGTTTCGCAGCAAATTTAGCAGAAAAAGTTGCAGCACAAACTGCATTAGCATCGCAAATCAGGTGACATTTAGCTGAGATATTTGTGAGTGAGTAGCAAATGTCATACGAGCAGCACCAGCGGTCCCGTATGCACCAAATTTGGTTTGGTAAATCTGGCAGCTGTCTGGCATGCTGAATGTGCATACCAAATGAGGATGTTTTTTTTAATTCATTCATTTACTAATTTATAAAATTAAACACTGAGCTTGAATGCCAAAGTCAACCGACATTATCCTTCCTCTTGTGTTCAGGTCACCAATGACCCGTTTACAGGTTTTAAATGCATAGAAGTACCACATAAATTTGTTTATATTGTAGCATCAAGGCTTTTTGACTTTGACGGGAACCTTTATTTAAAGCAGAAGTAAGTGGTCCGGTCGTTTTCGCTAATGCTGCGTTCCAGGCAGGCTTTTGAAATCGTAAATTACAGCTTCAAGTCACAACTTACGACTTTGTAGCGTTTCAGGCAACCCACTCGTGTTTTTCCGACCTGTTTTACCGGTGAAAGTCACTATAACGGCCACTCGTAACTTCCGACCGGTGAACTCGTACCAGATCGAACTGGTACGACTTCACGGTCGGAAAAATACGAGTTTCCTTGAACGCACCATAACAGTCCTCGTCGCTACGTCACCACATTCACGGCATTCCTTGGCTGCACACACAGCCCTGCATGCCGTTCTCTCTCCTCATTGGATAAAAACTGTAGGATACGATAAATGTTTTCTCCTTGGCTCAGAGCAGAGCAGAGTGACTGACAGACCCGTGTTTCAGACCAAACACTCTATGTAAGTGATTGCTGTCGGAAGATATAACTATTTAAGACTTATATTAACACAAATATATCACTTACTTCTGCTTTAAACAAAATAAAACAAAAACATGTTTTTCACAAAATTCGAAAATGCTCTGGTTAAAATTACGACATTTGTGGTGTTAGGGTCAATTTTGACCCAGTTATTACGATAAGAACAATAATGAGAGTTAAAACTGAAATCATAAGTGCAAAACTTTTTCACGGATAATGAAGCCTAACAATGTAACCAAGAGATGAGAAACAAATTGGATGAAAAAAAAAGTTTTTAGTGTATTTCACAGCTGATTTAAAACACCATAGATGGTAGCAGAAAGCTGACACAAGACGAAGGTTAAAATTCAAGTAAGCATTGGAACAATGTAAAGAAAACTGCGCAATAATCAATATTTTGTATGATTTAAAATGAGACTCAACTCAAAGACAGAACATGATTCTGAACATGTGGTGTAGAGAATGTGTACTGAAGTGTCACATGGACCAGAAACCACTTTTAATTTAGAAAAAATATAACCAGAGTCTGCACTGAAAGACAAAAATCTTACTTACTCACCTGAGAAAAGCGCCAGTAGATGCTGGCCGTGTGTGATGCGGTGTCAGTCACCTGTGTGCAGCACGGTGGCGGCGGTGTGTGTGTTTGAAGTGGGCAGCCTCTCGGTGCCATGACGGCGGCTTTGATCTTCACAGCTTTGACCTTATCTGCCCCGTCCTGACACGGGGACTGACAGGTAGACGCCTGTGATGCCGTCTCCTCAGCTGCTCGTCACTCAGCCACCGCCGGCGACTCGTCTCCGGGTCAAAGCTGCTTCGTGTGACAAACCAACGTCCACTCTGAAAACTGTAAGAATAAAAACATCTTCTGGTTAATGAGCAGTCTGTTTACGCTCATGAAGCAGAGCTGATTCAGCCTTTGATCAAATTTGAATCCAGTCGCAAATTTACTCCTAGTATCAAATGTAAGTCTTGTCAGAGAGTTGTCAGATTATACAACAGAAATAACATTACTAATATTGCTTAACTGAATACATTTTAATTAGCAGCAGCTAATGACATGTTTTATCTCTCCACAGCCTTTGCTAACAAAAATTAAAACATAATAGAAAGAAGTGGCTCTGTGTCCAAACGCATGGCCACTTCCTTCAGGATGCAGTTAATAAACCCAAACACTGAACCAAAACGACCTCTGATTATTTCCTGTGTCTGTGCCACATGGAGGCTCTTCTGCTCTCTGTTATGGATCTGCAGAAATCTATATCTGAAACTCTGCAGAGACACCAACCGCACAGATTCCCTAGTGTTTCTCAGTATGAGCTTTATTGGAGGATACAGAAAGGTTGGTCAGCAGGGGGCGTGATCACAGGTGAGTCACTGGGGCAGCTGTTCATTATTTTGTCTCTAAAATGACCTTTTCCATCTGTTCTCAACTCAAAAGCTGCAAAAAATAACTAATCACAGCACCCAAAGGAGACGACATTTCATCTTTAAAGGTATAATATGTAGGATTTCCCCCCATCTAGCGGTGCGGTTGCATACCGGAACGTATTCTTGATGTTGCATTCACGTGAAATCGGGCAGACGTCAGATGCTGCATGTAACAGGATAATATGTGTGATTCAGTGAAATACATATGAAAGCAATAGTTGATTTTATGCTCATAAACAGCCAAATAAGTTACACACTGGGGCTTTAATACTCAACCTCTTCACCTGTCTACATAAAATAATCAGGTATCAGCAGAGTGGACAGAGAAAGAAAGAAAGAAAGAAAGAAAGAAAGAAAGAAAGAAAGAAAGAAAGAAAGAAAGAAAGAAAGAAAGAAAGAAAGAAAGAAAGAAAGAAAGAAAGAAAGAAAGAAAGAAAGGAGGATTAAAAAAGGTGCAAACAAACAAGGATGATGAAGAAAATGTGATGGTGGAAGAAGATGTGGAGGCGAAAGGCAGATTCAGAGTGGACGGACGGCGAAGAGGAAAAAGACAAACAGATCAAAGACGGAGCAGAGGAAGATGAATGAGACCTTTTAGGGCTCTCAGTTGTTTTTCTATTGTTTGACAAACAGTGACGAATGATGGATGAAATGAAAAGAGAGACGAGCGGAGGGGAGAGACGGGCGTCCCCGCAGGCACCAAATAAAGAAGTTATGTCTTTATTACACTCCAGTCTCCCACCAACATCTTCTCTGCAGTGAGTTAGTGTGTGTTTACAGGCTGTGTATGTGTGTGTGTGTGTGTGTGTGTGTGTGTGTGTGTGTGTGTGTGTGTGTATGATGCTGCTGTGGATGAAAAATCTCACTTTGTTCAAAATGTCAACTCACATTTGAAGCTACAGAAGAAAGACGAGTTTGTCCACTGAGATCACCTGAGAAATCTGCTGCTCCGTACTTTTCTATATTTATATACGTCCATGTTCCCATTCCTCGTCATGAGTGTGTGTGTGTGTGTGTGTGTGTGTGTTTGTGTGTGTCCTGTCTGTGTCGGTCCACGGGGCCTATTACTCCAGCAGGGTGTTAATTATTCTGCTAATGCTTAAAGTACAGCTCCCTTTGAAGATGCTCTCATCATCAAAATAACACTTTAATCAACGGTGTGTCCCCGCTCGTTTACTACTCTCTGAGTGGCTAATTAAGCAAAAGTGAGGCAGTGGGGACATGTGTGTGTGTGTGTGTGGGTACTGTATGTGTGAGTGCATGGGTGGTCACAGAGGAATTGTGACAATGCACAGTGACAATAAATAATAAAAAGTGGACAAATCACAGAAATGTGATCCATTCAATGACTTCACCCTCACACAGGGAAGATGGAAATGGGTGAATAATCTTCAACGACAACGTGCAGCAATAAAGCTGAAGTCAGTGGACGACATGACCGCAGTACAAAAGGCACGCAGTATCACAAAAAAGAGCAAGAGTTTTCCAGCATTTCTACAATAACTGAGCAGAGAACTGCAGCACAAATTCCTGCTGTCAGGCCATTAAAGTGTGGTGGCTTCATGAGGGGAATGTGCAGCACTGTGGTGGAGTCAACTCCAAGTTTGAGATTGTAAAAAAGCAGTTCTGTGTTAAAATGGAGCTGAAAAGAATGAGAGTGAATGCAACCTTTTCCTTTGCAAAGCTCCGGTAGATGTTTGTGTTAAAGCTCCATTCAGTATAAAGGTAGATGTTTGTGTTAAAGCTCCATTCAGTATAAAGGTAGATGTTTGTGTTAAAGCTCCATTCAGTATAAAGGTAGATGTTTGTGTTAAAGCTCCTTCAAAATAAAAGTAGATGTTTGTGTTAAAGCTCCATACAGTATAAAGGTAGATGTTTGTATTAAAGCTCCATACAGTATAAAGGTAGATGTTTCTGTTAAAGCTCCATACAGTATAAAGGTAGATGTCCATGTGTAGTGTGATTATAAAGCAGCTCTAGGTTCTATATTAATACTGTGAAAGTATCAAAGCCTCAGTCCACAGAGAAATGCACACAGCCTGTATTCAGAAACTGAGCCTTAAAACCAGCCATCAGGACTTCCTGTCACTTTGTGATGTCACAACAAAGCAGTCACCAAGACCCGCCCACCATGACACCATCCAACACTTGCAGGATTTGGTTTCTCTGGATGTTATATTCTAAAATCTTCTCTACTTTTTTATTGTATCACTCAAAAAACAGTAAGCCAATCAGAAGAGACGTTTGCAGGATTTCTCTAAGTGTTTTATTCTGAAATCTGCTCTGTTTTCCAAATTAACCAACCAGAAAACAGTCAGCCAATTGGAAGAGAGGATCAAAGCCTCCTCTCTTCTGATTGGCTGGCACTGACCTGAGCTCCAGAGAGAAGCTGAGAGAGGAGGAGATGGAAAACTACACTGAATGGGTTTTTAGTTCCAAAAACAACAAACATCTTCTTGTGGGTCAACACTTCAGGTAAGAGTCAAATATGAAACATTTAAAATAAATAAAAACATAAAACTGCTGTTAATTTGTAGAGAAACCACCGACCTCAGTTCGACCTTGAGTGGTGTAGAACCAGCTTTTAACATTTTAAAAACAGCAACAATTTAAAACAAGTGGATTTTTAACCTTCTCAAGGCCAACGCTGCTTCACTTAAAAGCTCTTTCTTATAGGTCACTTCCATCTGCTCTTTAGTTCTTTGCCATGAAAAATGCAGATTTAAACAGCGGAGTGCAGATGTATGATAATGAGTTCCTTCACTTTCCTTTTCCTCCAGTTCGAACACACGAGTCAAACCATTACGCATCTACAGAGCCGTGGAGTCCTCGGTTAATCTGCATTAGAGCTACAGATGTTCCTGATGCCTCCTCTTCAACACTTTACAGCTGTTTAGTGAGCAAATAATGCTGTAAACTCGACACACGCCCACACATGCACATCCCCTCTGAGGGCCACCGTGACTCAGCTTTACCTGTGGTTTCTGTGTTTCACTTTAGAGAAGCGAACCGAACATTGTACCTCTATAATAGTTATCAGGCTTTTTTACAAGCTGCTTCTCAATTAGGCTAATAGCCTTTAAGATAATGAGCAGCTGTAGACTGTCGCTCTTTTCATTTCTTATCTCTCCCTGCGTCTAAATGAGATCATTAACTGGAATTCACACTTTTTTTGTTTTAGTGTTTAACTATTTGTTGTTTCAGTAAAATACATTAATGTGTCGTGAAGCTGTGGATCAAATCTAAAGACGTGGCCTTGACCTCTTGACCCTCCCTCCTCCTCCTCCCTCTCCTGGCAGAACCTGCTGAGATACACATTTAATGAACATGAACATATTAAAAACATTAAAAATTCATTTTCAACTTAATGCTAATACAGGCGGAGTCTGGGGATTTGCAGAGAGTCACCGCTCTGATAGCTGGCAGCAGTCAGTGTTTTCAGTAGGTAGGTCATGGTCACAGAGAACGTATGGAACATGTGACTGTATAATAATAAAGTATGCTTTTTATTGGTTACAGGTGCAGATGCATTTTGGGAGCAGGATTTTTTTTTTCTACACTGTTGTATCTTTACAAAATAAGAGTGTGTCGGCTTCTCACATCTCACTAGTTGTTGGATTGTGAAATTAGTCTCTTATTGGCTGTGGGAATGTAACAGGAGCAAAGCAGGAAGTCAGGTGATGGAGTAGCTATGAAGAGTGATAAAGTCCAAATTGTAAGCATGACAACAGATGTCCTTAAATCTTAAGAAAATGCTTGTCTAAAGGGATATTTCAACATTCTGGCATACTCCCTATAGTTTTAGGAGTAGGTTTGTTACCTTTAATTGTCAGTGCAAGCTGTTTTGAGATATGAGCTGCTCAGAGCTACGCTACGGAGGCATATGGTATTACCGGCTTTGCCTCATCCAATTCATCAATTTCACAATCCAACAACTCCAAAACACTCTGGTGGACAAGTTGTGACCTGCACATTCACCAAACTATGAGATAATCATGTAACATTAAGAGATGGAGTTGTTTTCATGGCAAATGCGTAGCCAGAACTAGATGTTTCAGACACGGCTGCTGGGCGGAGGGATTTCAAAAGCAAGTAGTTCTATATGTGCTTCATGTGTCGTTACATAATTATACTGTATGTTACCATGTTGAGCGAGGCGAATGTGCCCTTTAGAGGGTTTATCGTTGCGTCACAAAGTGCTGCTCCTCCAACTTTGACATAAAACTTGAGGTTTCAGTTGTAAAACTTGTCCCACTGGCTGCTGAACTGGAGCTGAACTACCAATACAAAGATATAAAAGTGAAATCCTCGGGCTCTCGGTGTCGTTTGCTGCCATATTATTTTCACTATAGACATGCAGTGGATCCATTAGACCTTCCTCACCCAGGAAAAAGAAAAAAAAAAAGCCGTTTTCATCTTCTGTTGTGAGAAACTGACAGATTGTACAATAATACATGTGCTGTATCTGGTGGTTGCCACTGTAGCAAACAGCTGAGTATGTTGTTATATTTTTGATGACATGGTAATAAAAGCCAAAGACGCTCCGCCTCTGGTTATTAAATCACCATTGTACCTATATTATCATTACAAAAACCTTCCCCCTCAGGTGCAACATTAAACACAGGCCTTTTAAAAAGCTGAAATGAGATTTATAATGGGTGTCAGGCCTTTGGCTAGTGGGTCCCCGGAAGAATACTTGTGTGTTTTAATAAGGTTGGCTCCCAGGATACAAAACTAAACTCTCCCATTTGGGTTTCTGGGATGAAGGGATAAAAAACCCCTGAATAAGATTTTGACAAATAATTATGACTCACTCTCCTGGACTCCCTTTCGCTGTTGTCAGAAGCGATTCTTTACAGCGGCGCCTGGTTGTGCTGATTTATTGGTGCTCGGCATCATCAAGTCAGCGCGGCTCTCCTTCAGCCCTCTGTTTCTCATGTAACTCTGGGAAAAAACTAAAGAGGAAAAATAATGGACAAAGTAAAAAAAAAAAAACCTGAGACCTCTGGAGCTGTGATTAGTTTGTGAGGTTGTTACAATTTTTATCACACACTTTTCAGATTTTTATTAAAATCCCATCTCATATCACAACCAGTGGAGGTTTAGACCCACGAGAGGGAACGAACGACATTACAACAAGACTCATTATATATGAATAAAAGAATATCCAGACTAAATACTCAACAACTATCATCAAATTCTAGGATGTTCCAGTTCTAGTAAAGAATAATTTGCTATAAATGCAGCACACACGAGTCAGAAAGTCTCCAGTGGCTGTAATTTAACTTGTGACAGAAATACAATGGCAGGGAATTAAAAATGAGGTTGCAGTCGTTTTTCTATAGGAAGCAGAGCAGACACATTCCCAGTGTCTCATGGGAGATTCAACTTAAGAAAAGCCTGAAATGGCAGCCTCTTGTTTTGCTGATGTGAAAGTTGTTGTTGTCTTGTTTTTTTTTTTTTTTAGAAATCACAACCTGGTGCCATGAACAGACACACACACAAACACACACGCCCATCCCCAGTGCTGCTGCTGCTGCTGCTGCGCTTGTGTTGCAGCGACTGGAGGAGCTGAGCTGTTTTGTCGAAGGCTCAGATATGTCGAGTACCATGAGCTGCACGTAAACTGCAGCAGAACTGTAGCTAAACAACATCCAAACCCCAAACTGTGTTCAAATCAATCCTCAGCAGATTATTGTTGTCACTTCACACATAAACTACATGATGCACATCCACATCCACAGCTCGTCGTCTGCGGCTGTGAGCTCCAGCAGAGGTTTCTGCAGCAGGACAGGCATGCAGAGAACAACACAAATGCTGCCGATGCAAAAAAGTAACTCCCTGACAATCTTTTTTTTCCGATGTAAGATATTTGCTTCGACAGTATGTGACTGATAAAACGTTACATAACCGTGTATAATCAGCTGTTTCTCTTCCTACACACCAAACATCCACAGTTGCGTGTAGATTTGATTAATATCATTATAACTCAGTAGTATCTGGCAGCTATACTATTGTAGAGACAAGCAAAAAACAAAAAAAAACCGATGCCAGGATAAATATATGTGTGAATGTGTGTTTAACTGTGTCAAGTTCTCAAAAAAAAGGGCCGGCTGTCAGTTTGATAACTCACTCTCCCTCTGTCTCTGTAGTTATACTCAGCCCACATAATTAATTGTCCACAGTTCAGATGTTAGGTTTAAACACGGCTCTCCTCGGTGCAGCTTTAGTTGGATACTAAACAACAGTCGTGGTGCCAGGTTCAGGGATGTGAAGCCTTTTAGCTGCCAGTGGGGAAGCATGCATAAACTCAATTTTACAGCAAAGAAACTGTGGATCAAGGAATCTGTCAAAAAAGAAAAAACAGAATACAGATTTTTAATATTCATCAGCTGGTTGAGATGCCGCAATAGGCTGCTCAAGTGTTTTTTCTTATGTAAAACACTGAATTTTAATCAGCATGGCAAAAGAGAAGGAACACACTATCGGGGATGAATATATTCAAAACTTGTTGTTTAAGCATCGGGAGAGATTTTTAAAGACAGACAGTGTTTCAAAGTTAAGAATATGAACGTTTGAATGCATCAATATGAGATTCAGTGAAATTTCCATCATTTTGTTGTTGAAGAACGAGTTCCAGCTGGAAGAGTGGAAACATATGAAATAATTTTGGCTTGTAAAAATGAAAATCCATACGTTTGATCATCAGCGGTGAAGCTACTCTACAGTCTCACTGCAGGTCAGACATGCTCTTGCTATGTATCCCAGCATGCCTTTAGTCAATATCAATGCATTCACATGGATTTCTTTCCCCCAGCCATTCTTCTCATCTGTAACTGAAGAGAACAATACCAAGGGTCATGTTTGATTTCCCTCCGTGTTCAATGCTGAGTCTTCCTGTTTCTGTCGATACCACATTAAATATATCTGCACTCTGAAATGTTGTTGCAGTGTAGACGGCGCACACACACACACAAACATACACGAACATACACTTGATGTGCAACTCATGCATGCATTCATGCCATGCTTGGAAGAACAAGAAAATTCAGTTTTCATGACCTGAGAGCATGCATACATCATTTTGCGGTGGCGTTCATGGACTCCATTGTTGTGTTGATGGAGATGCACATGAGTGAAAATGACTCTTTCCTTTCAAAATAAAATAAAATAAAATAAGCAGCAATGATATGAACTAGCTGGTTGCAGCTCAGACTCAGTCGAGGAGGAACAGCTTCCCTCCACCTCATGAGCATAGATTCATTTTCAGAAATGAGAGAGCTGATCCGAGGGGAACCTGAACGCAGCCAGACTCGACCTGAAGAGACCCGGGGATAATTAGACCAAGAAGAGAGAGAGAGATGAGTAAACTAACAGGACTGCTGCAGCAGCAGCATCATTCACCGGTCAGTTAGTCTGAACAATTAACAAGAGGCCACAGAGCTGCAGTGAAAGAGCTGCAGTCATATTTCTACCTTTGTTAAAGGGACAACGAGGAGTTTTGGAAAAGCGAAGCGTTTTCACACTACATTTATGAGCCTCCTCGCGCACCGTGAAATTCTTTGACCGGCGAAAGACAGACTCATGTTTTCATTCATCAAGAATTAAAGTCAGAGGTTCGAAGGCGATCACAAACTGTCGTAGTTCCGACCATAAACGGCGATTCAGCGGCGTTTTTCTCATGACTCGCCGGGTAGCGTCTGCAAAACCGAAAGTAAGGAAACGCTGGTCGGCTCGACCAGCATTTCCGCCACCACTAATAATAACAAAATAACAATAGAGACAAATCGATATATTTATCGAAAATGGGCCCATTAACAACTGTGGGTAACGTAGATTCATCCACATTAATATGAGACTTTTTTATTGTCACAGCATTTTTCGTTCTGCCGATGGAGAAACTTCTCGTTGTCCCTTTAAATTTGTGAAAACTGCCCTATGAATGAAAATGACTGTAATTATTGTTACCGTCATTAGATCAGATCACATCAGCAAAACAACCAGGAACCAAGTGAAGATAAATATGGAAATATTACTTCAGTTTTTATGTGACTTTTGCAATGCAAAGAAAGATTTGCTGATTTATTGTTGCTATTTTGGGGAAATGTTGACAATGTTATCATTCATTTTGTTTTGCTCTTTTGTGGCTTAGTTTGATGCTGTGAGATAGTTAGATATGAGATGTAGTTTGGATGTCAGAGAGAAGAAAGAACAGTTTTTACCCAAGAGCCGTTGCTGCCCTAAATGCCTAGTAAACTGTGCAATAGGTATGGTGTGTGTATGTGTTTGGGATAATTTTTTCTAAATTTTTATAGAGTTTTTAAATTATTGTTTTTAATTTATTGTCTATTGCTGCTGTATTTTTGCACCTGGGATTGCGACCAATTTCGTTGTGCTTGCACAATGACAACAATAAAGTCTAAGTCTAAGTCTAAGTCTAAGAGGAAAGATGCAGCAGACCGGCCAAGAAACCAGGGACTCATGGTGCGTTCAATTTACGTCGGAAGTCAGAGCTCAGAATGATGTCATCTTCTAGTTGAGCACTTTCCAGTAGAAAAAGTTCAAAAAAATGATGATTAATATAACAAAACTATACTATAATGATTTGTAAATGTTTAGATTTCAATGCAAACTATGTATAAACTTAAAAAAAAAAGTCATATCAATTTAGAACAAAAACATTTAACATACATCAAAAACCAAAAACCAAAAAACAAACAAAACAGGCTGTTTGCCATTAGATACTGCTAGCAACACTATTTTCATGTAGATGGTTTTTACACAAAAGCAAAATGTCCAAGGATAAGAACTGAACAGTACTATGAACTCTACTGTAAAATTATTACAAGAGAAATAAAGTACGTGACCAATAAAATAAAATTGCAGAGTGTTCACTACTGTTGATGCAAGTAGCAGCCATGTTGAATTCTTATGTCGGGGCTTGTGGTTCATTCAGAGATCTGACTTCGTTCAAGATTAAAATTACAACTCGGAGCTTGGAAATTCCCACTTCCGACTACAACTGCAACACACCATCATTGCTCTGTGTATTTTTTATCCCATGTGGAGGTGTGTGCTCTAACCACTCAGCCATGAGGTCATCCAACATGTTGTTATTTCTCACTTCACCCAACAAGAAGAGCTTATTAAAGAAGACCTGGTGAAAACATGATCTGGGAGATAAAAGTGTGGACGGTGACTGGAACAGACAAGCAGACATCATTATAAAGTAGAGTCTTGCTGGTTGCGCTCTACAGTACATGGTGAGTATTATGGTCTAGTTTTAAAGAGGATGTGAGGACCCTTCCTTACAGACATCAGAGAGTCAAGGACATGAATGAGTTGAAAGAAGCAGCTGGATAAAAAGCCTATCACACCTTAGAAAAGTCAAAGTGGGGCCAACATGCAGCATATGCAAGCAAACATTCCTTCACTTACTTCCTGTTTATATCACTTTATTAGTAATAACATACTGCGGCATGCACTCGAGTCTGTTTACAGATTTAAAAACTCAACTTTCTCCAACAATATGGCTGCAGCACTTTTCCAGATCTGCAACTGTAATCACTGCAGCTTATGAGATGGGTTTAATATCAAGTAATTACTGTCTATCTGTCTGCTGGGGCACAAAGACGGCTTCATAAAGAAGCTACAGCACTTCAAAAACCTGTTTACTGGTCAGACATGATAGGATGTATAATTATCAGACGATTCGCCCCATGGAGAGGAAACGTCTCACCAAGCCAAATCAGTGATAGCAGATTATGTGCTACATGATGAAAACAGTGTTTAAACGGCACTGATTTTAGACATCAGAACTTGTTTTCTTATCGTGGGGATTATGAAGCAGCGTTTCCATCAAGCGTTGTACGGCTCCAGAGGGAACCGTGGAGAGTCTGAGGAAATTACCTGAGTGATGTCAGTCCTGTATTATGTGATGCTGGGGGAGATTGGGCTGTAAATTTGAATAGAAAAACCCACAAAAACTTCTCCTCCTGGGATGTTTTCATTTTTACGCTCTGGCAGAGTGGAGTAGCAGCCTCTCTGTAAGAAACAGCATCTGAAGCTGGAGTGTCATTAAAGTCTGGGGGACTCAGAGCTACAGCTTTGGTGCATTAACCCTCTTCAGGAGGTTAAAGGTCCCACATTATGTAAATGGAGATGTCCATGTGTAGTGTGATTATAAAGCAGCTTTAGGTTCTATATTAATACTGTGAAAGTATCAAAGCCTCAGTCCACAGAGAAATGCACACAGCCTGTATTCAGAAACTGAGCCTTAAAACCAGCCGTCAGGACTTCCTGTCACTTTGTGATGTCACAACAAAGCAGTCACCAAGACCCGCCCACCATGACACCATCCAACAACTTGCAAGATTTGGTTTCTGAGTGTTTTATTCTAAAATCTGCTCTACTTTTTATTGAATCGCACAGAAAACAGTCAGCCAATCAGAAGAGAGGCTCAGAGCCTCCTCGCCCCTGATTGGCTGATACCGACCTGTTGTTACAAGAGCTCCAGAGAGAGGAAGATGGAAAACTACACTGAGATGGTTTTTGGTTTGTCTCATGCATCATTACTTGGAATAAAGCACAGGGAAAGTGTAAAATATGGAGCGTTACCAGAACAAGAACGAGTACCAGAACCAGAAGAACCAGTACCAGTACCAGTACCAGAACCAGTGCCAGTACCAGAACCAGAATCAGTACCAGTACCAGTACCAGTACCAGCATTTATCTCCTAAAAACAATGTTACCAGACGGCGGTAAACCTCTAAAAACCTACGGGTAAGTTAATTAGCAATCGTCTTTTCTCCCGGGATGACGACGGAGGTTGGCCGGCTGACGAGCTCTCCGGACGGGGTGGTGTCTCTGTGACGAGATGTTGATCTGCTCCACAGGTGGAGCTTCACTTCTCTGAAAAACATCGCAGCAAACGTCATTTGGATAAACCAAACTCACATTGGGGATCTAAACAGCTACTTTCTCGCATGAAAAAATATTAAAACTTAACAAAGTGACGTAATAACAGCGCTACAGCGAGAGATAAAACAGCTGCCGGTTGCCGCAAGATGCATTCTGGGAAACTTGTCATACCCCTCGGTTTATGACAAACCAGTACCAGTACCAGTACCAGAACCAAAACTAAAACAATGAGGTTAAATAAGGATAAATTATTTGGTTCTTCCCAATAATTCAATCAGCCAATCAGAAGAAAGGCAACATGTTGATAGAGCTTGATAGCAGCTCAAGAGATGAGATGTTAACAACACTTTTTGGTTCATAAAATCCTTAAATCCACCTTCTCATGGATCAACACTTCAATAAAACAAAAGAAAAGAGTAAAGTATGAATATCTAAGTGTAAATATCTGACTGTAAAGTATAAATCCTATATGAGATGAAAGGTGTGTAAATGAGGCCTTCAGAAGGCTGAACAAGCAGCTCAGTCAGTCATACCTATTTAAACCGCTCTGCAGCCGCGATCCCTCATCACCCGGAGTAAATAAACTCTGATAAAACACTTCCACCAGGCCCTGAAATCTGTCCTTTCACGTTCTCACCACCGCAGCAGTGTGAAGAAGATCAATTCATTCTGCCAGAGAGAGACAACGACGTCTCTGCGCTTCTCGCTGCAGCTTTAGTGCTGTTCTTCGGCGGGCGAGTTGCTCCGAAAGGCATTTTAATTCATTTCAAGATCTCAGTCTTTGCCTTTCTCTGACACAAAGAGTCGCGGCGTTAAAGCACAATGTGACACTGCTCGGTGTCCGTGTGACCGTGAATGTGCAACTGTGGTTTGCAAAACACAGGCATTCGTGCATTAGTGTGGTTAACGCTGCAGAGATATAAATGTATTTCTGGGAAAAACACATGCATGACTGTGTGGTGTGTACACACACATCTCTGACAGTGACAGTGTGTGAATATGAATTTGGGTTTTATGTGCACATCTGTTTGCCAGCCTGAGATACAGTCGGACCGGATGTTGACACATGATGACGCTCGGCAAACAGCTTCATTGTTTCAAGGTTAAGAGAAAGAAGTGATGACTGACGTTTCTTCAGCCGAGCAAAAAGGGAAGAAAGAGGTAGAAAGGGAAGTGAGCTGGAACGATATTAGCGGCTGGTGTTTGTTGTTAGTCGAGGCTGTTTATCTGACTCAAGCCAAATGTAATCGGTGCTTTCCCTCCCCTTCCTCTTGTCTGCGTTATCAGTGTTTGATGCAATTAATTCTACCGCAGGGCCAGCTCGCCAACATGAGATAATCTTGTGAGCAAACACCCAGGGAAATATACCGTGACCCTGGAAGACAGACAGAGAGAGAGAGAGACGGAGAGAGAGACTGACAGAGATGGAACAATCAGAAGTGGAAAAAAGGTGAAGAGGCGTGAGGGGGAAACTAAGAGCTGAGGAGAGATGGAGAGAGAGGAGAGGAGAGAGAAACCAGAGAGGAGAAAATGAGACGGGGAGCAGATTCCAAGATCTGATAAATGATTTTACATTTCATCTATGAGTAACGGCGCGTTGTAAACATTATGAACATGCAGCCTGGAGGGGCCGGAGCTCTTTGTGTGTGTGTGTGTGTGTGTGTACAGTATGTGTGAGTACAGTCTCTCTCTCTTATTGACTGGATTATATTTTCTGTCTGAATATGAAACCACACAGATATAACCTGATCTCACCCTCAGATACATGACTCAGGCCTCCAGTTGTTGTGCTGCAAAATGTTCTCGTCCCATTAGAGCTGGATTTCCTGTCAGGCCTGATGAATGGAAGTACACCTTCATCTTCATCCTCCCCCTCCTCCTCTTCCTCTTCCTCTTCCTCCTCCTCTCAGGTTTTGGTCTTTACAAAATCTGAGCAAATGTATCTGCCTCTACTAGTTCTACTTTCATCTTCACTACGCAGTTTTTCTACTGTTCGGTGCCGTCCGACCCGTGTGCGGCGGGTTCAAAGCTGAAAATAGTTTTGATGGGATCGGTGAGACTGATCCATGATGTCCGTGATGTGCCCTAAAACCAGAAAACGGTGAGTTTAAAGACGCCACGAGAGTGAAGTTGGATAATAAATCTCTTGAACTGACCTCCTTTTAGTGGTCTGATTAAAGTTATTGATTCATGCAGCTCGGAGAAAAAAACTAAATGACTAAATCGATGGAATACGAGTCTTTAACAGCAGAGAGACAGCGGAGACAACTACGTCTTCAGTCCCACATCATCACACAACAACAACTACGAAACTGTCAAAGGAAATATGAAGGAAGACTCTTCTGTCGTTTTCTCCACGTCAGACTGCAGGTGATCTGCTCTCGTCATATCAAGCCTCAGCTTTTATTAACATGGCAGTGAAAGATCCTCTGATCCCTAAACCATGTTTTAACTACTGCACAACAGAGGCTGATGATTTCCCAGGATGCATCTGGGACTGGAGTCAGTTGTCCAGTTCACAGGACTGGCACGGGACAGGAATCTGCAAATATTTAGTTTATTTATTCTGCCATTGGGTAGAATAAAACGATTTTTCTATCTTATTTGATCATGTTCATTTTAGAAAATTGTATCTAACTATACCTTTCAACTCTTACGCATATTATGTTTAATTCTTGACATTTTTTTCCAGGGAGCTTGTTTGTATCAAAAGAATTACCATCTCCGGGGATCAATAAAGTTTGAGAAAGTCTGATTCTGATTCTGAATGGTTATAAGAAGAAGTAAACCCTGTTTATACTGTATAGCACCTTTCTTAACATAGTATCAAGGTGCTTTTACAGATAAAAACACTTAAAATGACATTAAAACTAAAGAGAGAACTGTAACAAACAGTCGACACAACCAATGAAAGATAAAACAAAAGTAAAATCATGTGACTCATGGTATTTAATACCAAAAAATGACAGTATGGAAGCCCAAGAAAGACAAAAATAAACTTAAATATGTAGGGCCTGTGCATATTCTCATTTGTCCAGGTCATAGTATTTCAAAGGAGGTTAAATTGAAAGCAACTTGTCTAGACAAATAACTAAGTCCAGTTGCTTTCGACTCTGTCTATGAATGCAGTTTTCATTATCTGCTGTCTCCATGGACTGTGTTGTACCTGTATACCTCATGACTTATACCTTACATAAAATATGTATTACTATATGATACATACATGTTATATTGGTATATTAATTTGTGATAATAATGGTATAGTGTCTGAAGGTGCAGATGTGATTGTTTACACTGACGTTCTTGTTGCCACGGGGACATTTTCCTCACAGCTACTTTCTCTTTCACACAGAGGGAACAAAACATCAGTCAATATTTACCTGCTGTAGATGTTTGCCTCCACAAAGCAGCTTTCCCTCTTATTGGCCTTTGAAGCAAATATTTCTTGGCTGGTTTATTTCAGTGTAGGCAGCTACATGTGGCTCTGCATCGCTCCCTGCAGAGGCCTCATTCAGCGCCGAGCTCTCAGTGCATCACATATGCTTGTTCCCTTTGTACCACAATGTGAATGCAGGTTCTTTTGTGTGTCTGGGAGACGTTCCTCTCCAAATAGCTGCAGGCGCTGTGTGTGATGGAGATAATCATTATGTAACCGCCCCATTAAACTTCCTCAAGAGGAAGAATTAAAGTTTGACAACACGGACGTGGACAACTTGTTATTCTTCCTGGAAATGCTGTAGCTCTGTTTATTAAAATGACTAATATTTCACCTTCTAAGCTTCATTAGTTCACAGACTTGACTACTTTCACAGTTACAGTTAGTTGCTTTTAAACATAAAGAGTTAGAGACAATCGTGGCCGTTCCAGCCGAGCGATGAGACCTCTGCTGAGCGTACACTCCCTCGTATTAATTTTCTGCCATTTCAATGGTGCAGCTTGTATAACTTTGACATTTCTGTCTATGAATATTGGCATTTGGATGCTGCTGCACGGCTTTCTGAGCTCACCAGTGAAGAGCGAAGCTCCCCCAGAATCCATATTATGAACAAATTAAAAGAAAGCAAAGCTCAGGGTGACGTGCATCCAGATTAGAGTTAAAGATAAAATTGTACACAAGATTTAAACTTCTTCAACTTAAATGAAATGTAACATAAACAAAGTTGATGCAGAATGTCCTGAAACAATGAAAAATTTAGAGAGGAACACAGTCCAACTAGTATTTATACCTCAAATTTGATGTATTTTGTATTTTCTCTTCGACATTTGATGACTCATCCTGCACTTGTCCTGATTTTGCTTCCGATTAAAATCAATTCCTCAAATGCTTACGCCCCCAAGAGTCAAGAGTTAAAGGGAACAATATCACTCTTTGAAAGCTCTTTAACATATATTTGGGTTTTTGTCTTGTCAAAATTAGAGAATTGACAAAAAAAATGTGTAATGGCAGGCCCCCTAGGTTGAAATCCATGTGGTTTTACGCAATGTTCCCCCAGTTGTCTGAAAATGATGTAACTAGTTTTTGAATTTGCATAATACCACCCCTACCTGGGACCAGTAGAAGGGGGCGGGGCAAGCAGTCGTTCATTTGCATTTAAAGGGACAGGCACTGAAACCAGCCGTTCTGAACAGGGCTGTTTAGAGAGGATGAAAAGAGCTGTGATGTTTGATTCTTGGTGGATTTTGGTAGAATCATGTCACAGACATGTCTTTGAGACACCTGGGAACTATTTTAATTTGTGGAAAAGGGGGCATCATATGTCTCCTTTAAATTCATCCAGTCAGCTATAGTTTAAGAGTTTGGGCCTGTGTCTCTCTCCCCAGCTAGCATCACTGCCTTTAGCTATCGGCTCAAACTAATACGCTCTCACTCAAGAAACGTCTTCTTTCAACGTTATTGGCTGCTGTAGATCAAGTCAATCAAGTGTTTTTTACAGGAAACATGTGGAACTGAGTAACGGTCTGCAGCTAGCTTGGGCTGCTGTCCTTTAAGTTGTCAGCTACAGTGGCTCAGCTGTTCAGTCCCGTCCTTAAGTGGACTGTGTCACCATCAGCGGCACAGAGAGGACATGAGGAGTCGGTTGGGGATAAGTGCCACAACTCAATAACCCGTACTTAGTGGTCGTCATAAAAACAACAGATAGAAAATTGCTGTTGGGGAAATTGTTTGTAACATCGCAGCCATTTAGCAAATTGGCAAGATGGGAACATCGTCCTCTGTGCTCATTAAGATCATATTTTGTGATGCTTTAAAGAAGCTTCACACTGTTACGGATATTGTGTGATTTGTGTGTGTGTGTGTGTGTGTGTGTGTGTGTGCTGGCTTGGTATCAAAGAAACATAAACTAAGTGGTAATGAACACATGCATGCTGATGCTCATAAGCCCGTCCTGGGTTTGTGGGTGAGTGAATGTGGTTGTCACTCTTGTTGCACTTGTGTGTTGTGTGTATATGTGTGTGTGTGTGTGTGTGTGTGTGTGTGTGTGTGTGTCTGTCAGCCGTGTGTGCACGGTTCAGTCTGTTTATCTGCACTTTTTATGTGTGTTTTCTCGCCCACTGATGCTTTTGTCGGCATCTGTGCATTAGAGCCTGCCCATGAATGCCTCCCCCGCGTATATGCATGTGTATGTGTTTTACTGTGTGTGTTTTACTGTGTGTGTGTGTGTGTGTGTGCTAGAAGGGTACACTAACCTTTTCAGAGCTACATTGTCACGGCAGATTTTTAATTGTCCCTCGTCTTTATAAAGCACTTGACCTTCACTGCTCTGTCTTAATGATTTGCTGCTGCTGCAATGGCCCGCTCATTTAGGAACATCAGCGAGGAGGGCAGATGAGGAGACGAAGAGGAGGAGGAGGAGGAGGAGGAGGAGGAGGAGGAGGAGGAGTATGATGCTGATTTGCTGCAGTTAATTTAGTCACAGAAGCAGGAAGGAGACATCAAACCTGTGGCAGCGTGAGCACAGCACAGCACACACACGCTAACTGGAGTGTAGGCATAGTACATGTTGAAGGAATGTGTGAGTGTGTATCTTGGAGTCACTCTGAAGATCTCATGGATGCAGCTTCCAGCCGCCCACTCATTGTTTTCTTCACAGAGTCCATCAGAAAACACATTAACTCTGGGAACTCGCTTCGTACGCTCACACTTGACTTTTAGAGAGCGGAGCGTCTGAGGAGGAGAAGCCGGACTCGAATATTAAAAGACTCTCTCTCTCTTTCAAGTCTTCTCTCATTGACTGATCTGATCTTGGACGCTGCGATTAAAGTGTCCAGATACATTATTAGTTCTGCTTTGTGTTGTTGTAACTGTAAATCTTTGTTGTCTTAGACTCTCTGTAGATGTGTCTTCACCTGTAGTGATCCAATAAGATCTGATCCTGCAGGTGCTGTTGAAGGTTATTAACAGGGTGCAGATCTTTACAACAGGCTCAGCAGTCATTAGCAAGAAGACCTACATGTGTTGATCTGTATTCCTAATCAATATTAATGTAGCCTATATATTTGTAAAAAGGGGAATTGATTAGTATGCATGTGATAAATTATATCTACTTTTATTTAATCTGTGTAATCATGTGTAACAAAGGAGATAAATTAACCTAAATGCTCCTTGTTCCTTAATCCTCAATTCTTAAAACAAACTGGAGGGGAATAGATAATCAATCAACAATAGGAGAAACTCATACATCGAGTAACAGCGCGCACATTGACATTTTGATTGACAGCTTGACAGCGCTAATACCCTAGGTGTGTGTCGTTAGCACATTTCCTGTATGCACAGCAATCAAACACCTCACGTTGGGATCCTCAGATGAGAGAACGTGGGAATTATGCTTAAGCCTAATTAAAGGACCTGAGTGATGGTGGAGGGTGGAGCCTCAGTAACACGAGTCAATCCACACACACACAGTCCTGTGACATTCAGATTAGGTTGGCTGGTGTGTCGTTACTGTCAATTCAACACGGCGTAACTTCACGTTGTCTATTGTCTTCCATCCATCCATCCATCCTTCCATCTATTTCCTTCTCTTTGACTTGCAGAAGCAGCAGCTCCAGTTAAATCAACCAGACTCACTACTCAATCCAACTCTTCCTAAGGCATTTGCACGCTATAATATTATATTAAACTTTATTTATAGTGCCTTTCTTAACAAAGTTACCAGGTGCTGTCCAGATTAACATTAATTAAAAGGATAGTTCAACATTTTAGCAAATTGGCCCATTGCCATAATCCTTCTCCTCCTCTTTCTCATAATGTTCTGTTATTATCTCATAGCGTGGTGAATCTGCAGGTCACAACTTGTCCACCAGAGCGTTGTGAAGTTGTTGGATTGTGTATTTGATGAGTTTGATGAGGGAAACCAAGAAATCCCATGAGCCTCCGTAGCGTAGCTCTGAGCAGCTCACGGCTCTGCTCCGCCGTTCTAAAAACATCTTGCACCGACATTACTGCTAAGACAATATGGACAATGGGCCAACTTGCCAAAATGTTGAACTATCCCTTTAAAGGGACAACGAGGAGTTTCTATTTGGTTATAAAAAAGTCTCACGTTAATGTGGATGAATCTACGCTACCCACACTTGTTAATGGGCCCAATTAAGATAAATATATCATTTTGTCTCTATCGTTATTTTGTTAAATCGCCGTTTATGGTCGGAACTATGACGGTATGTGATCGTCTTCCAACCTCTGACTTTAATTCTTGATGAATGAAAACATGAGTCCGTCTTGCGCCGGTCAAAGAATTATACGGTGCGCGCAGAGGCTCATAAATGTAGTGTGAAAACACTTCGCTTTTCCAAAACTCCTCGTTGTCCCTTTAAGATACATAAAATAAGGAGGAAACAGTGACAGATAACCCATCCAATGAAAAAATTAAATAAAAGCAAAAATCCAGTGGTCCATGCAGGTATTTAAAACTATACCTTGTTGTGAAAGAGCCAGCTAACCTGACAGGTGGGCTGCAGACCTCTGGTTGCAGATGGTGCATGAGGGATAAGAAGTGCAGGGTGACACTAAATGAGATGTTTAATCTCTGGAGCATGTTCTGGATCCAAGAGAGACGCCCAGGAGTCGTCAGTGCCAGAAACCTGAACCTCCCTTTGACACAAAGGAGCAGAGGTTCTCCTCAGGAGCTCCCTCTGGACGTCAGAGCTGCTCTCTCCTGTCTCTCTGAGGACGAGCCGGCTTCCCTACAGAGGAGACTCATCTCTTCTCAGCTGCTTGTTTCATCCACTGCTCAGAGCTCATGGCTGCAGGTGAAGGTCGGGATGGGAACTGGCTCGGCTCGGCTCGGCTCCCTCCTCCTCCACCAGGACGGTCGCTGCCTGACAATCTCCTGCTCCGTCCTCCTCTTATTCACGACCACGACCACAAGATACTTTAACTTCTTCACCTCCTCTCCAACCTCCTTTAACCTTCCTCAAACATTTGAGTCTTTACACATCGACTGGTCCGCCATGGCCATGATCTCTATTTTTCCATTTCAACACATCACGCTCTGTGTTCCCTCTCTCTCTCATGGTGTGGACAGTTACGCTGTGTGATCTGAACATTTCGTGCTCTCAACATGTTCTTGTCCACATTGTGCCAAATCATGTGGATGTGCCTTTTTTTTTTTAAAACCCAGCGGTGTCGGCAGAGTTCAGGCCCCTCCGTCGAAATAAAAGACAGTGGAAAAATATTCATAATCCATATTCAGTGGCTGCTCATGGGTGATAATCACAACTACTGGCACTGTCACACTTACTATTCAGCCTCGCACAAAAGAAAAGAGACTTTAAAGACCCATTAAAGCATCAACTGAATATAAATCAAGGATGGCTGTGTTGATTCGAAGGACCTCGTTTTACCTTGAGTGGATCTGAGCCTTTGTGTCGACCACAGTGGAGGGGATTGAACCCGTCGCCCCGGAGCTAAAAGCTTGTGCTGCAGATCTATTACATCAAACAAACAACCACCACTTGCTCTGTACGATGTTTAGATATCTAGATTAAGAAACAGGAAGTGTCTTTGACTCCAAACTCCTCCACATAATCACATGCAAAAACAAGGCAATAATTCAAACAGAGGCCTTTAATGCTTCAAGAGGAGGGGGGGCAAAAGGGGAAGAGTGAGTAATACTCTGCATATTCAATCAAAGCTCACAAGTATTGGTGTGCTTATTGAGATTCAGCCTCTGACATGAGAAACAGACATGTATGACCCCACCGAGGATCTTGTGCATCTGATGAATATGAAATGAGAAATAACTCGGAGAATCTGATGGTCGCTCTGATTCTAAGTGCCCTTTAAAGCGCGGGGCCCCTAATAGCCATAAAAAGGTAAACGCAACAGCGAGGGGAGAGGCCCCATCAGACTTCGACCCCCCCCCCCACCAACTGAGATGAAATTGAATCAACGTCGTAATAGAGGAGAGTCCTACGGTGGAAAAAGAATAGAGTGTAATAGATAAGGAGATCTTTCAAGGGATTTTAAGTCCACACACACACACACACACACACACCTGGCCTTTGTTAGGAGTGTTTAGCACACAGTATTATTGAGTAATGATGTGCACACATCTGGCTAAGTGAATTTAAACAGGCTCCCAGAACTGCTGTTATTAACCGCTCTGCACATCTGGACACATGGTATCATGACATCATCACCCACCCACAACTTCATTAACATGAGATCATTTATCATAATACACTCGACATTTGTCTTCATTCTCTCTGAATATCACCATTAATACCCGAAATTCTCCAATAGAAGCACGGGCTTTTATTTGCTTCAACTGCAGAACTGACCCAGCTTATATTAGAGACAGGCGTCCTAATGGGAGAGGCATTTATGTAATTTATAACAGATCTTATGTTCATCAAAGATTAAAAATCCTTCCAAATGTTTCTGTTGGTTAAAGGGACATTGTGTAACTTCTCCTGTTATTTAATCCCGTCGTCGTCCGTCTGCCGTCTGCCCAATTTCACGTGAATGCAGCGTGAAAAAATACGATTGAGTTGCTTGCGATAAACAACGGCAACACTAGATGTAATATGTACATGTAATCAGCGGCGTCATGTCAATAAAATCTGAGGGGGCACGTTTTGAGGGATATTTTTTACTTACTTTACCTTACTTATTATTTTACCATCTGGCTCTGATCAGTGGTCATATTGAGTGAAATGTATTACAAATAATGTCATAGTCCATCTCAAAAAGACATCATTGCCTTTTTCCAAAAATCACAACTCCCCTCCTTTTTGATGGATGTGGTCTCTTTCGCCCTGACGCACACACGCGCACCTTGCCTGCATCATCAGTCTGTGCTTGGGGAAAAAAAAAAAAAAAGTCTGTGCTTGGGGAGGGGAGCTGTAGCCTACCTTCAATGGAAATGTGAGAGCAGTGTAACATTAAACTAGGGATTTCAAATGTTTAATCAAAGAGGAACTATGCAAGTCAGCTGCTTTTCCGCTGTTTTACTAGCAGTTCCCTGGCCATGTGCATTTGTTTACAAGAAGCCTCCGAAAAATCAATACATGGAGCGGTGAAATAAGTTTTTTGAAGTGCATCCACCTTATTGTTCCACATTGTTAGCCAAGATAATGTTTCTGAAATTCAGTTTACCAAGTTTTTGGTCCCCAGCATTAGTGCCCAAAATAAGTGATAGGACATTCACATTCACTGTGCCTCCTCCAATTTTTGATTTGCATGACGCCCCTGCATGTAATATATCATAGATGCGATAGTAATTCCTACACAATGTACCTTTAACAAAGTCAGAATAGAAGGGCTGACAGGACGCGCCGGGTTTGAGTCGAAAATATATATAACTCAGGTCGGGTTGGACCACTGGATTCCTTTTTTGGCTGCTTTCGGGCCGAGAATTAATGCTTGTGAGTACAGCCGCATGAGGTCCAGTCTTCAACACCTGAGGGTCGAGTTTTAATTTTCAGGCCCGTTGAGAACTCTAGCACGAATGAAGCAGCTTGGAAACGGCTCAAACAGGCGATCGTGAGCTTTGAGAGGTTTTGTATATTCACAAGAACCTGCAGAAAATAGAAACAGACCTGTGGCTTCTAATTGAGACTTGGCGTTTATTTGCTCAAACCTGTAGCCAGATCCGGTCCAGTCTGTTTGAGACCCGGCTTTTATTTGAGAATTTACAGTATTAGAGAAACCGTGCAGTGGTTTGATGTTGCTGCCAGATTCTAGGCTTCATAAGCAGATTTTAAAAAATTCAAAACACATCATCTGCTGTTTTATAACGTTCCTGCAAAAATGGACTAATGGAGTGATCAAGGTTTGAAATCATGTAATTTATGAAGTCATTTTGAAAATGGAGATGGGATTGAAATGGAAATGCAGTTCAAACCATTTAAAATCAATCTCAGATTTCTTTAAAAAAAAAAAATCTTCAATATGTGTGAGCGTAAGCTGACAGCATGTGGGACGTGGCTCAACAGCGATGTTGTTGCTGTTGCCCAGCGTGGCGCAGCGCTGAGAGCAGCCGGCGCAGCTCATCCTGTAAAATATTTTGGCAAGTGAAGACGGCTGATCAGAAAAGCTGCTAACAGTTCACGGCCGACACGTCAGGTAGTTAACAGACCGAGTGTTTGGATGTTTTTTTTTCTCTCTCTCTCTCAGGCATCAGAAGTGGAGCTGACTACGACGATGGCTATGGCAATGAGACTCCATTAACAGCAGCGTGGAAATGTATTTTGGTTGATCACATGCCAACATGTAAATTGTTACAGCTAACAACTTTCATTTCTTGGCATCAACGACGCTCATCTCTTTTTTTCTCCCGTTCTTTTTAAAATCACTAAAAAATACTTGTGGGAATCTTTTTTGGCAAGGAGATACTACAACTTCATTTGCATAAATTTCTCACTGAATAATTCAGAAGCACAAAGGTGGGAGCTTGTGATGCTGTGAAGAGTGAGTCCAGGTCTGTGCAGCCACACACTAAGCTAACGTCCTGTCCAGACACACACACACACACACACACACACAGACAGTGTGTGGAGTGGCCTCTCACACTGCCTTCACAAGTGGCCACTCAGCTGCTTTTGTGTTTTGGTTGAAATTAGAAATTAACACCATGAACACTCAAAAAAATTTGCAAATGTAATGCCGCCCCTTAGAAGAAGAAATCCGTTCAACACATTAAACAGCTTTCATTTAAAACATTGGCAGCGCTGGAACATCAGTGCATGTGGCGTTGCTAGGATACAGTGTTGAAATGTGTGAAAGCAGCTGGTATCGACACCTGATGCAGGTTTCCAGAAAAAAACTCCTCTCTATCCGATACAGAAGTGATCGATCGCGGCTCACGCTGAGCTGCAAATGAACTCACAACGCTGGAGAGAGAAGAAACTCACTTTCTCACATATCGTCCCAAATACAAAGAAATTAGACAAGAATTAGGCTACTGCATTTCCCAAATTTAAAGTAAAAATGCCTGACTTCCTCACCCTCCAACAAGACAAAATCACACCTTTTTTTTTATTATTTTTAATTTTTTCTCTTAAAGGGATAGTTCACCCAAAATTCTAATTTCATTATCTTCTCGCCCTCATGTGGACTAAGGGCTGGGAGAAGTTTCAGAGTCTTCCGTGCCTTCTCTGAGTTACAGGGGGTCTCGGCGCAGCACTGCATGTCCATATGACGGTTGAGAACGGACACCACTTTTCTTCGTGTACCTCCATACTGCTCGTCTGTAATGTCCCTCTTGTATTGAAGCCCCAATATGAGAAATTGTTCCGAAAAAAATTAAATGAGTCTATATTTTAAGCTTGTTTGTGGCGGAAGCTCCCAGTGTCTCAGTTTAGTGCTCTGCCTCTATCTTGCGCAATTTGCACTGACACAGGCAGAGCAGTGAACTGAGACACTGGGAGCTTCCGCTACAAACAAGCTTAAAATATAGACTTATTTAATTTTTTTCTGAACAATTTCTCATGTTGGGGCTTCAATACAAGAGGGACATTACAGACGAGCAGTATCGAGGTATTTTGATGTTTTTTGGTGTGTCTTTTTGGACGAAGAAAAGTGAGCTCCGTTCGCAACCGTCATATGGACATGCAGTGCTGTACGGAGCCCCGCTGTAACTCAGAGAAGCCACGGAGGACTCTGAAACTTCTCCCAACCCTTAGTCGACATGAGGGTGAGTAGATAATGAGTGAAATTTGAATTTTGGGTGAACTATCCCTTTAAGTCTTTTAATACTTGTGAAGTTTATTGTTTTTTTGTTTCATTGAGTCTTTATTCTTTGGCAACATAGTCTTTGTGACATTCATGCCAATATAGCAAATTTGAATTGAATTGAATTGAGAGAGAGAGAGAGAGTGAGAGGAAAGTTGTGGTTCAGCTTGTTGCAGCACTTTTCTTGCATGACTTTCTGTTTATTAGGCAGTTTATCCATAAGGGTAATAATATGCCATTTCATTTTTGCACTGGAGAACCTGATGGAAGGGCCCCTTTAATAAGAGCTTATAAAGCGTCGATATAAATTAGATCCACTGGTGCAGCCGCGCCTGGAGAAATGGCTATCCTCTTAACCCCCCCCCCAGTCCAGTAAAGGATAAACACCCCCTGTTATAAACAGTGACACGTAAGGCTACTTCTGAATGTTTATTTCTCCCAAAAGTGGGCCAGAAATGTTTACACACTGTCACTTAACTTCTGCTGCTCCAGCTTCAGGGACTATGAAATTAACATGAGCCACAGAGGAGATGCAGATTTGACCATAAATGAAAAGACGGAGACGACAACATCACTGTGTTGTGTTGTGTTGTGACTGTGTAAGGAGTGGATAGTGAATAAAGATTGAATAATAAATGTTTATGGATTATTTGCAGATTCTTAAGATCGGGTGGGAGCACACTGTCAGTGAAGATAAAAAACAGAGGGCGCAGATGCCAATGCATGTACAAGGTTTATTTACAGTTTAAAACGACAATAAGACCCAGTTGATAAAAGCCCTCTAAAACAGCTGCAGTCCAGTTAAAAGGGTTAAAAAGCCAACAGGGGTAAAATCCATAAAACGAGCAGTCTCTGTTTAAAAAGGATTCAGCCAGACCGGGATGGCGAGTGGGATTGGAGGCGAGTGGGATTGGAGGGGAAACTCGTGTGCAACGCCTCGTCCTTCTTTGGAGGGCCACCTGTAACACACGAGATCACTGCCAGTATACACGTTCAAAATGAGCAAAGCTCTCTTAGCGACCTCCACACCAAAACGTTACTAATATCCCCAAAAGGGTACTCACACACGAGGCAGAGCGTTAAAGCCCTGCCGCTGCGAGTGTTACACATCGTAACGTCTGGATTTCCTTTCGTCTCTTTCCTCGTCCGACTCGAGTGTCCGGTCTCCCCATGGCAACTTCTCTAGCCAAGCTCTCCTCGTGTTCTGGTGCTCCACGGTCTTTTGTTTCCGGTCTTTTTCCGGTCCGGGCCCTCCTCCTCCGCCGATGATTGGTCTGTAGGAGAACAGGAGAGCCTCGCAGGTGCAGTGCATTTCATCTCATCAAGATGGTGGGTTCACAGGCAGTGGGAAAACACAGTTAATGTAACTAAAACACACGAGAATAAAAACATGCATAAAATCTCTACTAAAATATACACAACAAAACAATCAATAAAACCAGTCCCAACTGTCCTGTGACAACTGAACTATATATTCTTTATTTCTCAGTCCGAGAGCTTGGACCTTTGATATCTTCTAATCTGCAACAGCAGCAGTTCAGAGTCTAGACATAAGACGAACATTGTCAAGGGGATGTTTGCAAATATTTCTGCTCCTACACATACCTTATGCTTGTATCTCTGAAAGCTAATATAAGTGGGTGTATTAGTTTTATAATTGAATATTTTAAAACAGGCAAGGACAAGTGCATAAATGGAAAATATGAATGCAAAAGCCACAACACAACAGCAAAAGCCACACAACGGAAGTGAATGAAAATGGATGTTGCCAGGTTTGGAGGAAGTTAAGTACAAGGAAATAAAACTAATTTGACGAAGTGTTGTTCATTTTCATAATGACTTAATGTACCCTCGTGTTACATAAATGTTATAGCATGTACAGTAACGTCTGATATCAGACCAGAAGCAGCGGCTGCTCTTGGTTAAAGGTTAAACATCTTGGCAAATTGGCCCATCCCTATAGTCATAGCAGTAGGTTCGTTACTTTTAATTGTCGGTGCAAATTATTTTTAGAACGGCGGAGCAGAGCCGTGAGCTGCTCAGAGCTACGCTACGGAGGCTCATGGGATTTCTTGGTTTCCCTCATCAAACTTATCAAATACATAATCCAACAACTGCAAAACGCTCTGGAGGGCCTATTTGCCAACATGTTGAACTATCCCTTTAAATGAGGCTAGACTACAGTACCTTCACCAGGCTGATGTTGGATGGCACAGTGCAGAAATAGTGTGCAACCAACCACACATTAAAGTATGGACTTGCAGCACAGCAAAGGGACTGTCTTACAGAGAGAAGTTCACTGTGAAAATATGGTGTGAATCTCAATATTCAAAATATTAATTATGGAAGTTTAAAAAAAAACATTTTCCAAAGATCAATGGCTGCTTTTGGAGGCAGCAACATCAGTGAGATCTTTATTCATGAGATTCAGGTCAGAGCTGTTTGTTTTCATGTTTGTTGCTTTGGAGATTCTTAATCAATAAAACTGTGCTTTTTTTTGGGGAAAAACGCCCGTTTACCTTTATTTCAGATGCATGAACTGTGTGAGTGGCCATGTAGCCGCTCTAGCAGGTAGACTGGATCCTTAATCATCTGACTTTCAACAGGCAGATCCTCCTCTGATCAACACATGGAGCTTTATAGTATCTGAGCTGCCTGTGAATTACATGCAGCATGAAGCTGTTGACCACGGTCTGCTCTACTCCTCCTGCTCTTCACTGCACCTTTCTGTGGCAAATACCAAACTGAAAGGAAGTAAATAAGAGCGATAGATCCAAAACAACAAACAAAAAGGATCATTTTGTTCAGAAAACCTTTTAACTTGTTTGCTTAGTAATTAATTTGTTTGAAATGTCACCGTTTGCAGAATTTATCTGTGTAAAAAATGATTTCCTCTTTTGTAAAAGAATAACATGTAATTTGTCTGTATTGTTTATCAGAGAAATAGATTATTTTTCACTGTTCCTGAGACATTAAAGGTGTTGAAATCCGTCTTCAGTCGATGCTGCTGGATTTTTTTTTTTTTTTTCTAAGAAAAGCTGCAGCCTTTAAACGGTGAGGAGCTTGTTTGCGAGCAAAAGTTTTCAAATCCTCCCTGACCTAGAGCAATATTCTGGTAAATTGAAGGCACCTTTTCTCTAACCAGATGATCTTTGCAGCAGTAGGTGGGGGTGGGGGGTGGGATGGGATGGGATGGGGTGGGGTGGGGGGGCTCTGTCAGTCGTTGCCATCCTCACAAACTGGAAAAAAAAAGCCCCTGAAAATGAAGACGGACGGCCGAGGAGGGAGCAGCACACTGATATATTGGGATTTCTCCAGTGCACCCACAGGGACCATTAGGGCCACATCAGCCCTTCCAGAGTGCAGCCTCACCGGCTAATAGGCTGTTTTCACACTCACATTATGGAATAATAGGTGCAGCTCTAGCAGGACATCAGCAGTATCTTTGCACAAGTGGCTTGCAGCAGCTCTACAGAAACCGGCCCCTCAGCAGGGCCTTTACATCCCCTCTAAATTAGAGGTGACTCCGAGTTTTCTGACGACTCCGGGGGAATGAAATAATAAAGTGAGACGAGGGTGAATGACAAAAAAGAAAAAAGAAAAGGTCTTGTTATACTCTCAGTGACCTGGCTCCCAACAGAGCGTCAAGTTAAAGGGATACTGTAGTTCACCCAAAATTGAAATTTGACTCATTATCTACTCACCCTCATGTGGACTAAGGGCTGGGAGAAGTTTCAGAGTCCTCCATGGCTTCTCGGAGTTACAGGGGGTCTCGGCGTAGCAGTGCATGTCCATATGACGGTTGCAAATGGATACCAACTGTCTTCGTAACAAAAAGACACACCAAAAAACATCCAAATACCTCCATGCTGCTCGTATGTAATGTCCGTCTTGTATTGAAGCCCCGAAATGCGAAATTGTCCCGAAAAAAATGTAAGTCTATATTTCAAGCTTGTTTGTAACGGAAGCTCCTCTTACCGGTTCGTCAAATTTGTACAGACCAGGGTCTGTCCTCTTCCCAGTTCGTCCAAATTTGACGAACCGGGAAGAGGAGCTTTGAGAAGCTTCCTACAAAACAAGCTTGAAATATAGATTTATTTAATTTTTTTCGGGACAGTTTTGCATTTCGGGGCTTCAATACAAGACGGACATTACATACGAGCAGCATGGAGGTCTTTGGATGTTTTTTGGTGTGTCTTTTTGTTACAAAGACAGTTGGTATCCATTTGCAACCGTTATATGGACATGCACTGCTACACCGAGACCCCCTGTAACTCAGAGAAGCCACGGAGGACTCTGAAACTTCTCCCAGCCCTTAGTCGACATGAGGGTGAGTAGATAATGAGTTTTTTCAATTTTGGGTGAACTATCCCTTTAAACAACTAAAAGTTGATGTCAAATTCTTCCTGACTGTTCTTTGTTCACTTTATCGCTGCGTATCAAAAATTCAAATCCCACACTCACTGGCTCTCCTGCAGAAGCTACTTATCTCATTAAATGACTCGTCATCGATCCGTCCCTGAGTTTACATCCTTCTTAGCAAATTATTGATGAGAGCTGAGACTCAATGAAAGATTCAGACTATGTTTCCAGGTATCGATTCAATAAAGGACTGTATGAAGGTGAGCAGCCATATTCTATAACACCCTGTCACCGCTGACAGAATATGAACGCCTGCATTACTGGATTGAAGCCTGCCAGTAATCTCATAATGGCGTGAATCAATGCAGCAGATCAGATTTGTGCTTCTTCATCACTGAGTCGCTCAATCTGCCCGTCATGATGGATGTCACAGCGGCCGGGAGGCGCGCGGAGAGACAGCGAGCAGGGCCGAAACCTGATTATGGTCTTCAGTGAGTGGCTGCGTCGAGTCGTCGTAGTAATGAAGTCAAAGTCCTGCTTGTGTGTGTGTGTGTCTGTGGTTCTGTGTGCGGTTTGCATGCAGATATTCATGTGTGGTAGCTGAAGTGTGACAGCATGCTGATGTTTTGTGTGCACGCCGGAGCTCTGTTGTTGTATAAGTGGAAAAATCCAGGTGTTAAAGGACCATGTAAGTGTTTTTTTTTTTTTTTTAAATGAGAGTTTTTTCATCTCCTTAACTGTAAAATCAAGTGCACTTCACTTCAGTGCTAAAACTAAAACTAAAACTTCATGTTCACATAATAATAGCAAAAACACATGAATTAAAACATGATGTAGACTTGATTATCTTTGTTTTTGCACATTTATTTTTAATTAACTTTACTTTTACTTTACTTTATTTGTTTATTTAAATGGGACAGTGCACATCAATGGACAAAAGAAAAAACGAACAAAAAAAAAAGTAAATGCGCAGGATTATAGCAAGGCGCTAATTTCCATCCGGAGTCCCATAAACATAAAAACAGTTCAATAACAGTACACATTGCACATAATAATGTAGACAACACAAAAAGACAAAAAGGCGACTATGACAATGAAGAATATTGACAAACTGTTTCTTTAGATACCGTTGTGTTAGCCATGGATGAAAACTCTTGAGGTGCAGTGGGACTGAGATATTGAACATTTTAAATAATTTATGGATCATTTAATTGACAAAAAAAGAAACAATCTTCATTATACTCTTTATTTCCCCATAATCAAATCTATTTACACATGATTTGTCGGCCTTCTGCGTCCCAGAAACAATGACTGACAGCAACTGGCAAAAAGCACAAGTTGTTTGTTCATCTTTTGTTTATATTCTATTTATGTTACCCCAATTAACTTGGAACCATGATGCTTCATTAAGATAAGGAGCAAACATGCAGTGGGAGATAGATAACACACAGTGGTTGACGGAGAAACAATGGAACAGATGGAAGTGACGACTGCTCACATTTGGCAGCGATGATGAATCAGAGCATCGACCGAGTTTCGAAGCCGCAGAGAAAGAAAAGATGAGACCCTGTGTCTCGTCCATATCCTCCACTGCCTCTGTGATTTTTTTTTTTTTTCCTATACCGTCTCTCCCTCCTTTCCCAGTGGGACTCCCCCCATGCTGGGGTGGTCCTGTGTTTAATCCCCTGCTTTTCTTTGAAGTCTGCCCAACTTTCTCCTCCGTCTCCATCCTCCTTGTCCACGTTCCTCCCCCTCCATATTTCCTCCATGCTCCATCCTCGAATCACTTTTCTTGACTCTCATCTCTTTCTCTCTTTCTAGCCTCTCTTTTAGCTATACTCTCATCTTGTCGCCTCCTCCTCTTCCTCCTCCTCACCCCGTGAAGCCACCCAGCTCGCTGCAACCCATGCATTATCACGGCCACCGTGGCTGCACCTGCTGTTAAAGCATTCCCAGCAGAGCTCACCTGTGAGTGGACGGCTCTGCAGAGGAAGAAAAGAGTAATGGAAAACACAACAACTTCTGTTCCCCCTCTTAACAGCTGGAAGTGACCAGATACTGTGTTTTGTGAAAATGAAGTGTGCAGAAGCGCCGCATTCAATGCATATTCTGTCATGTGTAAATGTATATAAAAACTCCTCTTTTGTGAGCTGTGTCATACACAGGGAGGAGGGCAGAGCTGCAGAGGAAGGCACAAGAAGGAAATCAGAAATAGAAAAGTTCTGCAGTCAGGCTGGTTGTTACTTTAAATAAAACTGTGATCTGAGCTAAACTCCAGTGGCTTATCAATGTCAGATTTATTCTAAAGGACCATCTCACCTCTGTTAAAGTCCTCTGGAGCTCTATAGTCTTCTTAGGTAAGAAAACAGAACTAGCAAAGATGGTGACCTGATATTTGTGACATCACAAAGTGACAGGAAGTCCTGACGGCTGGTTTTAAGGCTCAGTTTCTGAATACAGGCTGTGTGCATTTCTCTGTGGACTGAGGCTTTGATACTTTCACAGTATTAATACCTAACCCTTATACTGTATGGAGCTTTAACACAAACATCTACCTTTATACTGTATGGAGCTTTAACACAAACATACCTTTATACTGTATGGAGCTTTAACACAAACATCTACCTTTATACTGTATGGAGCTTTAATACAAATATATGTCATCCATAAATCAGCTTTATTGTTTACCTCTTGTGTGTTATTGAGTACCCGCTGGTGTAAATAATGAAGCCGATCCAGGATTGCTGGTGTGATATGTTAAAAATTAAAAACAGTATGAGTGATTGTATGTGCATGTACATATGTTGCTTGCTGTCCCATGCCACAGCCTGCAGCTCTGTCCCAGCTGAGCCGCTGTGTGCACGGAGCAGCCTATAACAAGCCATCAGCCTCTAAACTCAGGATGCTGATGCAGCACGGCCGAGTGTTACTCTCAGCCTCCCTAACACATGGCGCTGTCTGACTAATGTTGGATTTCAGTTGTGGGCGAAATGAGCTGAGTCTAATAAATTAAAATTAGAAAACTGTCGGCTCACAGCAACAAGATGTATGGCGTGAAAAGGAATGCACACTTACGGCTGCGGATGAATGCACGTGTTATGATGAAAGAAAGTAGAGTCACCTAGCAGCTTTTCAGAAGCACATATTTAAGGCCCAGAGGCGGCCTGCTCCCCAGATATCTGCTCCCATGATACCTGCTGCTGCAGCACATAGCCTGGTTTTAACTCTCTTATCACAGTTTCTGAGTTTGCTCAGAGCCTAGCGTGTTTACAGCATCACAGTATCTCAAATAAAAGAGACAAAGAGGTAGTATAAGAAGAAGAAGAAAGGTGGCATGACCCTGGAAAACTGAAGAAACTGCATATGTAAGTAACACTACTTACAGTAAAGGAAATAAGCATCTGTGGCAGAGCAGCAGAGTAAAGCATGTGGTGAAACCCCAAGGTAAAAAGATATTAATAATTCAAACGCCTATAAAATCAGATTAAGCTCTGTAATGAAAATATCCATGTTAAGAAACTTGTTTAGATGATGAATAACTGCTGTAAAGGGAAAACAATGCATTCCCAAAATACTTGATTGAATTGAAACTAAAATATCTAGTTTGCATGTCAAACTCTAAATTACCTTCAACTTTTTTCTTTAATACTATCATCTAATTGGTGATATGACATGCAGATTAAAGCTCAGCAGCTGCCTTAATAATACCTGTCAGTTTGTGACATTAACAGCCTTTAACATGTGGTAAAAATGCATTAGCACCGTGGCTAAAAAGGCAGTTGAACCATTATCAGTGCAAAAATAGCATTTCTAAAGTTTTACATTAAAGGGATAGTTCACCCAAAATTCAAATTTCACTCATTATCTACTCACCCTCATGTCGACTAAGAGCTGTGAGAATTTTCAGAGTCCTCTGTCCCTTCTCTGAGTTACGGGGGGGTCCGCGCAGCAGTATTTGTCCATATAATGGTTGTCAATGGATACCAACTTTCTTCGTCCAAAAAGACACACCAAAAAACATCCAAATACCTCCATACTACTCGTCTGTAATGTCCCTATTGTATTGAAGCCCCGACATGAGAAATTGTTCTGAAAAAAATTAAATAAGTCTATATTTTAAGCTTGTTTGTAGCGGAAGCTCCCAGTGTCTCGGTTCACTGCTCTTCCTGTGTCACCGGCGGAACAATTTCTCATGTCGGGGCTCCAATACAAGAGGGACATTACATACGAGCAGCATGGAGGTATTTGGATGTTTTTTGGTGTGTCTTTTTGGACGAAGAAAGTTGGTATACATTGACAACCATTATATGGACAAATACTGCTGCGCGGACCCCCCCGTAACTCAGAGAAGGGACGGAGGACTCTGAAAATTCTCAAAGCTCTTAGTCGACATGAGGGTGAGTAGATAATGAGTGAAATTTGAATTTTTGGGGGAACTATCCCTTTAATTATATTTCAGCTCTGTCCTTCTCTTGACCTAATATAAAACAGAACTTCCTTCCTGCATTGATCAACCACCAATCTGTGAAACTAATCACTCAGGAATCTGCACTGAGAGAAGCTGGGACTGCATCATAAACTCAGAATAAACTCAGCATCCCTCATCTGAATCCAGGCGTCCTATATGAATCTCCTTAAACTCCACAGTGAACGTGCACCGTGCTATGAGTCTTTACCATGCGCTGCAGCTGCAGCATGGACACACATTCAATGTGTGGATTACACCTACATGCCTGATGCCGTATGACTACAAATGTCCTCCATAGTTGGCAGATTGGTGCCAGTATGTTTTAATGCGCCTGCTGGGCGACAGATAGAAAGGAGGGTGGGGGTTTTAACATTTCCTTTACTGCAGGAAGCTCTGCTGCTTCAATACAGTCTACAAATGTTGTCCACTGTCACAGTCAAGTCAGGTCAATGAGAAAATGCCTCCAAGCGAGAGGAGAAATACTTGTGGATCAAAGGGGAACAGGAGGCAGAGACAGAGGAGATGAGAAAAAGGTGGAGGAGAGGAGGAGAGAGAGAGGAAAAAGTCACACAAAACAAGAAGCCGAAGTTTGGGAAGAAAAGAAGTAGAGCGAGAGGGAGGATGGAAATGGAAGGAGAGGGTTGGTGGGGAAATAGACCAGGAGATAAGAGAGGAGGTGAGCAGATGAGATGGGGGGAGGAGGGAGGGAGGGATGGAGGTAGAGATTGCAAAGGAAGGCGAGGTAGAGATGGCTGGACTTCAAAGAAGCAGCAGATTCAGAAGTGGACCACCTTTTCATGGAGACCGCCCACCGAGAGACGGATAGGGAGAGACAGCGTGAGAGAAACAGAGATGGAGATGAAGAAAGAGGAGCAGGAGACAGGTAGCTACAGAGGAAGAAAGGAGGTGGAGGGAAACACGGAGGTGGAGTCGGTCCGGGTCTGTCGGCTCCGCTGGGTTTCCACAACAGTTTGGACAAGTCGGAGTCGGTCGTGTCGTTTGGTGACGACCCCAGAGTGTCTCACACAGGCAGCTGCACACGACATCCCAGTCAGTCACAGAACAGAGAACATCCCAGTCAGACACAACAGACAACAAGGAGGAGGGGCTGTTGTGTTTTTCTCCACATCTTTCATTATTTCATCACAGGAATATTTATCATTTATCCACACAGTCATGATGAACACATCCGAGAAGTTTCTGTGCAGCATTTTAACTCTGCAGCGTTGGAAGCTACAGTAGTTGTTGCTATTTGCTTACATGCTGTTATGCCATCAAAAGATGCAAAAATATGCAGGTTTGTTAGAGACAGGTGATGCAAGGACACGACAGTAGCAGCTCAAAAAAACTGAAATCCAGTCAAAGCAAAGAAATTAATCAAGTGATGCAAAAAAAAAAAAAAAAGAAAAATACCTATGTGCTTGTTCTGAATTTAAGGCATCTAACTTTTTATAGATTATATTGGCAGCTTTTATATTTATTGTTTCTTGAGAGGCTTTTTATTGGTATTTATTTTAGCATCCTGAGTCTTTTAATTTTAATTGTCTTAAAGGACAATTCTGGGCAAATTCAACTCGGGGCTGTATTTTCCTAACATTTTAAGTCTAAAAGAATGAATCTGAAGATTTTCAGCTCCTTTTTTGCGGTAGTTGTGTCTGTCCCCGTATCGCCACGGCAGCGATGAATGGGAGCGGATATAAGTTCCGCTGCTTAGGCTGTTTACATCCCTCAAAACCAGAATTTTTTTCCACAGACAGCGCCAGATGGCTACTCAAACATGCACCGAGAAGTTTGTTTGACTTGACAGGAGCAATTAAACTGAAAATCTTCAGATTCCTTCTTTTAGACTAAAAATGTTAGGAAAATACAGCCACGAGTTGGATTTGCCCGGAATTGTCCTTTAATGAACTCTTTAACTCTTCTAACTAATCTAAATTGTTTTGAATGTTTTTTTTTGTTTTTTTTCTCTCATGTGTTGTCCATCTGAAGTGGACGTTTTACACTGTCATAGCAGAACAAGTTTAGTATACTGTAGTATCCTGAACCTGAACCTAACCAACAGTATTTAGGTATAAAAACCAACTCTATAAACAACATCAATACACTGAATGTGACACAGCAGACTGAGAAACTGACTTAGGATCTTTTTTAAAGCACATCCATCCCCAGAGAGGAGGTTAAGAAATAGGATAATGAGAAATACTGTAGGAATTAAGGTCAACTAAGTGAAGGTGCATTCACTGTCCTCTTTAACATGCAACTTCATCTAATATAAGTTATATTATCTATAAGGCATTGTGGGTTATGTTTATGATTCATTGTGCAGTAGGTTACCAGTGATGCTGAACACTTGTCCTGGTTAAGTGAAAAACACACACACACTGCATTCACAATACAACAAGAAGTGTGAGTTTGGAATAATGCATCAGTGTGAATGACAACTTTGAGCCACGGTGGTTGACAGGTTGTTTGCAGGTTCAATACACGCTGACACCATCTGCCTGCCGGGGATCTGATGGGCGATTTCATTAGGGGTCGGTTAACGGCCTCCGCTGTCCAGAGCTTCACATAAACAAGTGTGTGTGAGTGTGTGTGTGAGTGTGTGTAAGGGTTAGGGGGTCTGAAGCTACAATGTGCAGAAAAAAAACACTACTCCTGTAAGTGTATGAGCCTGCACCTGTAACTGTCTGTTCGGGCTGCAGGTGTGAGCTGCTTCAACACACTTCTCTTCTCTTCTCTTCTCTTCTGTTCTTCTACGCAAAGCAATGGACAGAATTTCTAGTGTGCTTTTGTGTGTGTGTGTGTGTGTGTGTGTGTGCTCACTGTACTCTAATTGTCCAGCTCCCTGGGCACTTGTAATACAGCCACAGTTCATTTACTGTCTCTATCTGCCCCTATTAGAGCCGAGCAGAGGGGGGATTCAGACGCCACCTCTTATGATAACGGCACTAAAAGCTGCTTCTGATCCACAGGACTTTGTCCTAATTATCTCTGTTGCTCTGCTGTTGTCTGCTGCCACCTTTATTTACCAACAGAGGAAAACTATACGAGTGGAGCGGAGTGAAGGAGAGCGCCGTTCGATTCCCACGTGAAAACCTGCAGCAGCTGCTATTTGTTCCATCATTGAAGTTAACCACCACGTTGTTATTGTTGCAACAAAGACCGTCTTGTGCTGAGGTAGTGAAGCTTCTTTTTTTAAGCCAAATCAGCATCTTTTCCTAAATCTGACCGAGCTGTGACCATTTTTTGAGTAACCATGGCAACTGTGTGTGTGTTTGTGTGTGTGTGTGTGGTTGATTTACCTGCTGCGGAGTGACTGGGCAGTGACCCTGATGTGTTTATGGAGGAGGATGTCGCAGAAACTGATGCAACAACATGAAGCCAGACAAATAGAGACAGAAGAACTTCAGTTTCAGTGTCACTTGCAGATCAGAATGAGTTTTTATTTTTGTTGCACAAATGCCACATTAGAGGGGACGTAGATGTATTTATTTGTACAATATATTTCCATCTATAACTAACACAGTGATATAATATGTATGAGTATTTCAGTTAGCCGGTGCATATTCTCATTTGCCCAGGTCATAGTGCGTACATGAACTGATGAAGCCTCTTGGATGAGAGGTGAAACGTCTTCCTAGACAAATAACTAAGTCCAGTTGCTTTCGATTTAACCTCCTTTGAAAAAGAGTATTTCAGTTGTGTGTTTCAAATGAATCAACTAAAATAAAAAAAAATCCCACCAAGCTGAGACTCCTAAACTTTGAAAGCTGCCCTGCTCCAAACAAGACGATGCTTAAAGGGATAGTTCAACATTTTGGCAAATTGGCCCATTGCCATAATTCCTATTAGCAGTAGGTTTGTTCCCTTTAATTGTCGGTGCAAGCTGTTTTTAGAAGGGCGGAGCAGAGCCGTGAGCTGCTCAGAGCTACGCTACGGAGGCTCATGGGATTTCTTGGTTTCCCTCATCAAACTCATCAAATACACAATCCAACAACTTCAAAACGCTCTGGTGGACAAGTTGTGACCTGCACATTCACCACGCTATGAGATAATAACAGAACGTTACCAGACAGAGTTGTTTTAGAGGGAAATTCATCTCAGACCTGTCGAGGATCTCCGGTTCTTATCTATTTTCCTCCACAGTTAAGAATTGGTGATTTTCTTTAGTTTCTTTTCTCTTGGTTAAGTTGAAACAGTTTCCACTTTTCACAGAAGTGTCCTTGACCCACTTTATTGCCGCCTGCAGCGAATCAGCATCTTTAAGTGTCTGCTCGCTTCTTTTCATCAAGTCCAAACGCAATTGCGTCACCTCTGAAGAGAGAGCACCTTCATCCGTGCTGCAGTAATGGTGGCGGAGTTTCTTTTCTTTTTTTTTCCTGACATCAAAACAGCTCATGAACAAAGCTGACATTTGTGTTTGAGTAAACAGCTTCAAAGTTTCGAGAGGAGACACGAGGTAAACATCTTTCCCTCCGCCGACAAAAAAAAGAAAAGAAACCTGAGATTCTGTTGCTGTTGTTGTACATGTGGTTTTTGTATCTTGTCAAAATATAGGAAGTGTTTACATATTGTTGTTTTTTATCTTTAATTTGAATGAGCCATTAAACTGTCTATGTATGTATAACATACAAGTCTCACTGAAATCCCCACAATCCTGTGTTATTAAATTTAACGAGTGGAGCGGCTGATCCATTAAAATGACTGTTGAAAACACTGGTGGAGAAGAGCCTGTCCTCTGTGGAGCTGCTGTCCTTGGGTTTTTATAGGATGGTGTGTAACTTGCACCTCCCCAGAGTGGCTTTCACACCTATGGGAATAGTGGTGAACCATCCAACAACAAGCTTTTAAAACCCTTAATAATCCCAAAAGTCTACTTAAAGCTGCTTGTAAAGCTCACAAGTCCTGTCTCTTTAAACTTCAGTTCACATCATCACTGCTGCTCTCTCTCTCTCCCTCCCTCCATCCCTTCTCTCTCTCTCATCACTCCTCTGTCTTTATCTTTTATTTCACACTCTCTTAATCTTTCTCTTTGTCTTATTATGCCTGTTAGTTATCTCCTCATCAGGCTTTTCTCTGCACCTATTTCTCACATCTGTCCCTGCTCTGTGTTTCTGTGACCCTGAAACCGGTGCCTAATGAGCTCTGTCTGAGCCAGTGTGTGTGTGTGTGTGTGTGTGTGAGATTGTATCTGTTTTATAGTGTGTTGTTGAGTGGAATCTAATGACGGGATAATTAGTGACAATGTCTGAGCCATTATAACACACACAGTCTCTCAGTCCACACAATCAACTATTTCTTTTTTTTTTTTTCAGTTCAGTGGGACAATTTATTAAGGCTCCGATATAATTTGACAGCTTGGTATCAACTCCCAGTGAAAACACACACTAACACACATACACCAAAACTCAAGCTTTCCCTATCTTTAACCAGAGAGCTTTTGCTGTAAAACCGTCATCACAAACACGAGGCTGGATGTATCTCCAAGAAAAACATTAAAACATCACCAATAGAGACTCGTGCTGCTTTCAGGTTGGATATCAGAGGTCGGAATATCCTGAAGTCGCGACAAATCCCACAAGCCCCAGACTTAAAACAATAGCGGTCCAAAAAAGAAGAAGACGTTGGCAAAAGTGACTATGAGGAGTTTTGGATAGCAGGGTTTTTTCACACTACATTTCCCATGAGCCTCTGCACGCACTGTGGAATTCTTGGACCGGCGCAAGACGGACAAAAGCGAAAACATTTGCCAAGAATGTTTTCATTGATCAAGAATGAAAGTCGGAGGTTTGAAGATGATCAGATACCGTCGTAGTTCCGACCATAAACGGCTTCCGCAAAACCGAAACCGGAAATGCTGAGCAAGTCGAACACTAAATAATAATAACAAAATAATTATAATGACAAAACGATATATTTATCGAAAATGGACCCATTAACAAGTGGGTAACGTAGATTCATCCACATTAATATGAGACTCTTTTAGAACCAAATACAAACTCCTTGGTGTCCGTTTAAGAATCCAAGATGGCCGCTACTCATTTCAACAGTGGCGAACACTTTGCAGTTTTACTGTTTATTTACTGTTCAGTTCTTCTCCATGGACATTTTGTATATGTGAAAGTTTTGTATATGTAAAAACCCTCCTAGAGTGTTGTTAATTGTTAGTTTAAAGCAGAAGTAAGCAATATTTTTGTGTTAATATAAGTCTTAAATAGTTATATCTTCCGACAGCAATCACTTACATAGAGTGTTTGGACCGAAAGTTTGGACTGACTGTCAGTCACTCTGCTCTGCTCTGAGCCGAGGAGAAAACTTTTCTCGTATCCTACAATTTTTATCCAATGAGGAGAGAGAACGGCATGAAGGGCTGTGTGTGCAGCCAAGGGATGCGCGTGAATGCGGTGACGTAGGGACGAGGACTGTTATGGTGCGTTCAAGGCAACTCGTAACTCGTGTTTTTCCGACCTGTGAAGTCGTACCAGTTAGATCTGGTACGAGTTCACGGGTCGGAAGTTACGAGTGGCCGTTATAGTGACTTTCACAGGTAAAACAGGTCAGAAAAACACGAGTGGGTTGCCTGGAACGCTACAAAGTTGTAAGTTGTGACTTGAAGCTGTAATTTACGGTTTCAAAAGCCTGCCTGGAACGCAGCATTAGCCAAAACGACCGGATCGCTTACTTCTGCTTTAAGTATTGCTGACAGTAGCAGTGTCTGTTTTGGTGCATGATCCATCTTTTTGTTGTAAGTTTATATGGCTTTTTAAAAAATATTATACATCGTTTGCATTGAAATCTAAACATTTACAAAGATGACAATGATATATTTTTTGACATATTACATAGAAATAGATCAAAATAATCATCATTTACAACTTAGGTGTTTGTTTTGAGACTGGAAAGTGCTCAACTCAGAGGTGATGTCATGCTGAGCTCCGACTTCAGACTTCCAATGTAAATGCAACGCGCCATAAAAGTGTTTTGTGTTTCAGGCTGTAAACATGTTTATTCCTGCTGTGAAGTTGTAAATGTTTACTGCAGGAGTCCATGAAGCCAGACTCACTGTCAGTGACTCACTCTAGAGGTCGTTAGAGGAGACTGCTGCTTGGTATGAACTTCATTTCCACGGGGTGAGGTTGGGACAGTCCGGATGTTTGTCCCTGAACTGAACACACCGGACCTGACCTTTATTCTTCTACCCAGAGACAAAGAAGACATGGGTCTGTTTTCTATTTTTCTATTTCAAAAGAATCTTTACATGGAGAATATGAACAGGGCTCCACAAAGTGAATCACTTTGAATTTTTGGTCGTGAAAGGAAATAAAAATATTTTGAGTTGTTTTCAAAATGGACAAAAAAGTAAGGCAAGGCAAGGCAAGGCAATTTTATTTGTATAGCCCGTTTTTACAAACAGTTTGTCTCAAAGGGCTTTACATGGCATCGTAACAACATCCTCTGTCCTTAGACCCTCACATCGACTGAGGAAAAACTCCATGGAAAACCCTTTTAACAGGGAAAAGTCGGAGAAACCTCAGGGTGAGCAACAGAGGAGGGATCCCTCACCCAGGACGGACAGACGTGCAATAGATGTTGTTACAGACAAGAAAACAGTTTACAGTTTGTCACAGAATGTGCGAAATATGGAAATGTTAGCAGGAGTTGATGAAGGCAGTCTCTGGTGAGGGGAGGGGCGGCGGGGGGGGCGGGCGGGGGGGGGGGGGGAGAGCTGGCCAGCTCGATGGGAGGGCTGGGTGGCAGATTGGTCCATGGGAAGGAAGGGGAGGCCGGTCTAACAGCAGGGGAAGGGGAGGGAGGGGGGGGGGCGGGCGATGCAGGCGGCTGGTGCAGAGAGATGGAGCTCCGGTGGATCTGAGGAAACACAGAGAGAGTGCGAGACACCAAGGCCAAACTACAAAGTACAGCAGTAGAAATTACCTCAAAAATGCTCCGACACTGAGCGATGAAGATGCACTCTCTTCGTTATGGAAGAGAGAGAAAGAGAGAGGAAGAGGTCAGCGGCTCGGTTCCCTCTCCTCCTCTTGTCTTCCAGCTGACCTGTCTGATGGGAGCTGACAGAAGATCACAGCTTACAACTACAAAAAGAGAGAAGGAGGGGAAAGATGGAAAAGATGGAGGTGCTGCTGCAGAGCCGGAGGAGGGGAGGTTTATTCTCAGGAGGGGGGAGTCGTTCAGCTCCTACTGGGCCGGGAGATTACAGAAAAGAGGATGGATAGATGGATGGATGGATGGATGGATGGATGGCAGGACACCTCTGCTATTATACAACATCCACCCCTGATGGAATAAAAGACAAGGTAAAGGTGTTAGGTACACTGACTGCACAGCCCGCAGTAGAGGGAGGTTTTATTTCTCTGTGTGGGGATGTGATGAAGACAGACAGACTTTAAAAGTCTCTCTGCTCCTCTGAGTCTTACAGCTCCTGGCAATTTGAGAAATGAGAGGACACAGGGCTTCTTTTTATCTGGCAAATGATCAAATATTTTTGTTTTTCCAGGTTTAAATTCAGGTTGAGAGCTGCAGACGACCTGACACCGGAGTGGGACTTAAAAAAAAAGAAAAAAAGGAAAAGAAAAATCCTGGCCAAGGTTTTTGGAAATCTGCATTAAGTTTGTAGAGTCGTGGCAAGATTTTAATGGCAGTCGTTTAAATCCAATAAACCTTCAGAAGTGATGTGTAATTAGTCTGGATGGATAGAAACAGTCACCACCGGCTGTTAAACCTTTCCAAGGACTCAGAGTTCACCAGCGTTAGAAGAGAATAAATAAATTCAACAGGCCGAGCGAACCTGCAGCTTCAGCACCTGATGAGCATCCAGCCTTGATGTATTCCAGGCATGTGCACCTGAGAGGAGCGAGACCCCCCACCCCCCCACCCACCTCCCCCCTCTAGGGCAAGGCCAGAGCACCTTGGAGGTATTAGAAATCCCATCTGGCCTGGGAGGGCCTCAGGATCCCTCAGGAACCAGAGGCGGTCTGGGCTGCTCTGATTAGCTCACAGCCTAACTGGTGGAGGAAACTGATGCATTCAAGTTCTTCACTTAGATATTTACACCTAAAGATGCTCTAATTGATGCACGATAAAGAGGATTTCATGATTTAAAGCAGAAGTAAGCGGAATATTTGTGTTAATATAAGTCTTAAATAGTTCTATCTTCCGACAGCAATCACTTCTATAGAGTGTTTGGTCTGAAACACGGGTCTGTCAGTCACTCTGCTCTGCTGTAAGCCGAGGAGAAAACTTTCCTTGTATCCTACGACCTTTATCCAATGAGGAGAGAGAACAGAATAAAGGGGCGGTCCTCTGTGTGTGCAGCCAAGGGATGCGCGTGAATGTGGTGACGTAGGGACGAGGGCGGGGACTGCTAACTCCATCTGACAAGAAGTTAGCCAAAACCACCGGATCGCTCGTTGTCGTGCACCAGGTCTCCCTGCAGAGTTTCCAAACACCAAGGGGCGCCAAAGTTGGAAATCTTCAAATGCTGAACCAACTCAGGAGGAAAATCAAAATTTTCTTTCAACTTAAGTGTCAGGCTTTTTTATCCTCCACAGAGATCCTCCTGCTCTTCTTCACAATAAACACAGCAGATGATTTTAAGCAGTGGAAACACTGAATAAAGCGGTGTGGTGTCACATTAAAAGTTTGTGGTTTTTTGCCAAAAGAGACAGGAAACAGGACCTGAGGGCTGGGAGCTGAGAACTGCTGCTAACCTTTGTTTCAGTTGTTTCTCCAATAAACTTCTGATCCTCAGGTTCAGGATGTTTTCACCAGAGATGTCCTCCAGTCCATAACAAACAGAGCAGGGGATTAATACCAGTAGAAACACAGAAGAAAGCAGATTGACAGGACTGAGCACTGAGCTAAGCTGTCTCATTTATATTTATATAAAATAAAGACGTACAATAACTACAAAAAATATGTCATAAAGTGGAAAAAAAATCCACCTTAAAGGGATAGTTCACCCAAAATTGAAATTTCACTCATTATCTACTCACCCTCATGTACCAACTGTCTTCGTAACAAAAAGACACACCAAAAAACATCCAAATACCGCTCGTCAAATTTGGACAAACTGGGAAGAGGACAGACCCTGGTTCATCCAAATTTGATGAACCGGGAAGAGGAGCTTTGAGAAGCTTCCGCTACAAACAAGCTTGAAATATAGACTTATTTAATTTTTTTCGGGACAATTTCGCATTTCGGGGCTTCAATACAAGAGGGACATTACATACGAGCAGCATGGAGGTATTTGGATGTCCCAGCCCTTAGTCAACATGAGGGTAGATAAGTAGATAATGATTTCAATTTCAATTTTGGATGAACTATCCCTTTAAAACTGGATGAAAGTCGTTTTGATCTTCCAGGTTATTCGGTTATTGACAGGCGACTAAATGAAATGAAAATCAGATAGGAGAAAATGCACAACTTAAATATGTATGTGCAACATTGATTTTCATCATGACCTTGAGTAAAGGTTTGCAGAAATGGGACCTTGAGCTTTTATTTGCCTGTGACTTATCAGGGATGTTTTTGGTTTTTATGAACATGAGTGAGAACAGAATAATACATTGAAAAAGATTTTCTATTGTGCTGGTGAATCAGCAGGAAAAAAAAAGAAGAAAAAAAGAGTCTCATCTTTTTTCCACATCTACACAGTGTTTTCACATTCATCCTCCTTAATGAGGCGTCTTCATCTTCTGCTCTACCTTTTGTCCTCTTCCTTTGTCTCTCTGTGAACCCCATAATTATCCTCTGGCTTTGTTCGCCCAGGGCTGAAAGGTGAGTTTGAAGAGTTCAGCAGTTTTATTTTGAAGGGCAGATGCAATCCACATGTTCCCAATCAGGTCAGTGTGTGTGTTATTGCCACAGCTCCACCTGCCACTCACCCACTCACATAATACATGTAATAGGGCCGAGCTAACTTCATTACACACGACTGAATCAGAACCACATGACGTCTGTCCTGTGTGTGTGTGTGTATGTGTGTGTGTGTGTGTTTGTGAGGCCTGGGTTATGGAAGTTCATTGGGAAATCTAAACCGTGTAAAAACATTACAGGCGTATTATGTCTGGCTACTCTATACCGGCGAATCTCTCGTATTCAATTGGAGGTCACGACCTCAGAGTCGGTCTCCGTCTGCTAAACCACTGCAGGAGTTTTATAGATATAGACCATAGTATTCTGCATAATGTGTTTACAGCAGGACTCAAAGTCATACAAGTAGTAGTATATTCGACCAGAGAGAGACAGAGGGAAAAGGTTCAGTGTCGCACAGTCAGAGTTTTGGTTCAATGTTAAAGGTCCAATGCGTAAAATTGGGGTAAAATTGTTCTAGATCGCAGCGAGGACAAAAAAACAACTGGGACGACTGGGAGTATTTCAGGAGCATGGAGTGATGAGGTGAAGATCTAAACCATTTTACAATATGTCTGCTGTTTCCTCCTCCTTCTTCTTTCCTTCCTCCTTCTTCTGTGTTGGTTTATTTAGGAACACTAAAGTCTTGAATCGTGCTCTCTGGCTGGTTGGATTTCCTGCCGTACAAACATGGCGGCACACGATGGCAAAACTCTCTAAAGCAAGACCCTTGTTACTGTAAATGTATCTATGAAAGAATAATTATAAGGCTACGAAAACCAAGCTAATTTTATTTCATAGCGATTATACACTTCAGTTTTTTGCCAATGAACCTTGACAATTATGACACACTGGACGTTTAAAGAGACAGATTCAGTCGGAGGGAAAACAAGTGTTTTTAGTAAAGGAAAGAACACGAAAACAGATCAACAGAAACAAATCTAAAATACTTCTATTTCCCTTTATTAAGATTGTGTGTGTTGTGCCTTTAAAACAGGACGAACACATACTGTAGTGTGTGTGTGTGTGTGTGTGTGTGTCGGGAGTTAAACTTCACTGAGCTGCGAGACGTCAAGTCAGTCGCTGACAGGAGTTGAAAATGTCAGAAAGACTCCCACCACCACACACACACACACACACACACACACACACACACACACACACAGAGCAGCAGCTGTTGTGATTGGACGTCCTCCTCTCACATGATCAGACTCACCTAGTGTCACTCTCTCTCTCTCTCTCTCTCCATCTGTCTGTCTCTCTCCCAGTAGATGTGCAACTCGCCCCTGGTGTTACCAGCGCTGCCAGTGAATCAATTTAGACCCTGTTAACTGTCACACACACACACACACACACACACACACACACACAGTGCCATCCTCTCTTACCCCATGTGCCAATGAGTCAATTTCAATCCACTTAATGTACAGTTTCACACACACACACACACACACACACACTGTTATCTTTGTGTGCCAATAATTCAGTTTCAGGTGAGTTTTTATTGATAGTCCCTCCTCTCTCTCTCTCTCTCACTCCCTCATCTCTCTCACACACACACACACACACACACACACACACACACACAGGTAACTAATTGAGCACCTGGTGCAGCTTGGCCCGGCTAATCGGAGATTAATTGTTTCCTTGTTGTAAAGAGCAAGGGACTGTGTGTGTGTGTGTGTGTGCATGGGTGTGTGTTTGTACTAATTCTGTCTAAACTGTATCCGGACATTAAGTCTGTGTGTGTGTGTGTGTGTGTGTGTGTGTGTGTGTGTGTGTGTGTGTGTGTGCACACCTTTGCATATGAGTGATATTTGTCTTGTGCCCTTAAGTCAGATTTTAGCACTCAATAAATCACACACATTAGCCTCCCCTGATGCTGCCTCATAGTTAAACACACACATACACACACTCCATCAAGCCTCCACACACAGTGAACATTCTGAGAGCAGCACACGAAAATCTACGAAGGAGTTTTAGGGCCAGCCCCCCCCCAAAAAAAATCCGGCACAATAAAAAAAAAAAAAAGGCGGGCAAAAAAAAAAAAAACAGGAAAAAAATAATAATCGAAAAAAAAAAAAAATCCGGCACAAAAACAAAAACAGGCAAAAAGTAATAATCCGGCACAAGAAAAAAAAAAGCCAGGCAAAAAAAAAACCAAACGAGAAAAAAAAAAAAGTCGGGCAATAAAAAAAGAGGTTAAGAAAAAAAAGGTAAAACAAAAAACAAAAAAACTGCAGATGTTTGACCACAGTACCACAACCAACTTATTATTTATTAGTACAGCAACTGGCGGCTCAGTGACTGTAAATCTGTAAATCAACTTGATTAATTGCCTTATTAAAAAACAAACATTAATAATGGGGGTGCTACGTCCATTCTTTTTACAGTCTATGACTAAAACCAGCTCTCTCTGTGTGGCTCCACTGGAGTTGACCAACACACACACAAACACACGCGCGTGTGTGTGTTCAAGTGCTTCTGCAGCCTCTAGGTGTGAATGTGTTTCATAAGAGATGTTTAAATGTTTAACAAAAAAATGAAAAATAAAGGATGCAGAGCAAAATGTGTGAAGAGAGAAATGAAAAAGTAAAGAGATGAATTGCTGAGGCTGAAAAAGTTCACTGTAACCTGTGGTTGGAGTCAAGTATCACACACACTCACACACACACACACACACACACACACACACACACACAGAAAGCTACACATCAAGGTTAATGTGTTTCTAACAGAACATCATTTGTTCCATGTGCGACAGGTCACAGACTTTAATGCTTTATTAGAGCAGCTCTGAACAGCGACTCCTTCACTTTGGCCACCGCTGTGACTGAATAATCATTTTATAGCTGGAACTTAATCTACCTGTAAATTGCCTTTTGTTACCGTCTGCGGTGCATTTTCACTAAAACAGTCCCACAGCAGTCAAACTGCTCCGGGGTCTGCTAACCCCGCTGCTGCTGCTGCTGCTGCTGCTACTCACAATTAGTTTGGTTCTTGACCTTGACCACATGTACATGAGTTTTCTGCTTCTGTATGGAGCAGGTAATACTCATTATAGCTCATCTCTAATGCACCTTGTTAAATATATTAAAGGGATAGTTCACCCAAAATTCAAATTGCACTCATTATCTACTCACCCTCATGTCGACCAAAGGGCTGGGAGAAGTTTCAGAGTCCTCCGTGGCTTCTCTGAGTTACAGGGGGTCTCGGCGTAGCAGTGCATGTCCATATAACGGTTGCAAATGGATACCACTTTTCTTCGTAACAAAAAGACACACCAAAAAACACCCAAATACCTCCATGCTGCTCGTATGTAATGTCTGTCTTGTATTGAAGCCCTGATATGCGAAATTGTTCCGAAAAAAAAAAAAAACATGGAGGTATTTGGATGTTCTTTGGTGTGTCTTTTTGTTACGAAGAAAAGCTGTATCCATTTGCAACCGAGACCCCCCTGTAACTCAAGAGAAGAATTTGAATTTTGGGTGAACTATCCCTTTAAATATTTGTTCATATATTTCCACTGTCCTTTTAATTATAAAGGCAAAATGTCCCAAAAAGTTAGACAAACACATTAACATCGGCCTTTTCTTAATGCAAAACACAGATATTATACATTATTTATAAAACCCTTTCAAAATAAAACACCCAGTGTCTTTCTCTTCTCCTCAGAGGAGACATTTATAGCTCCTGTGGTTTGTGTTGTTGTTACCTGCTGCTATTTGACTAATAACAGGAAACCACAGAGTAATGTGCACAAATTGCAGCAGTTTGTTGGAGTAATAAACCTGCGTTAGGTTTAGTGGCTGTTGGCAGAACAACCCTGAACATTCAGCCGCTTTGAGAAGAAAAACCAAGGTTCAGTACAAAAATAAAAGAGACAGATTTGTAGGTTTTGGTTTATTTATTGATGCTTTTTATCAAAGGAATGTGGATCTTCTGTCTGGGGATAATTACTCCCCTTTCTCAGTCTCCTCTTTTACAACACTTTGCCTCATCTACTTTTTTTCCCCCCTCTCCACTCGATGTCTTCTTTCCTTTCACTTCCTCTCTCAGTCTTTTCCCAGGCCTCCTCCTCTCTCTCTCTCTGAGATCCTCATGTCTGTTTTCTTTGGACTTCCTTTCCTCCATTTGCAGTCTCTCCTTTCCCTTTTCCATCGATCTGGAGCATTTTCCTTGGATGATGTCCAACAGTTTTCTTTAATTTCTTTTTTTTCTCCTCCTGCTCTCGTCTTCACCTCATTCTATGTCTTGTTGTTCCCCCTCTTTGCGCCACTTATCTTTGTCTCTGCTTCTTGACTTTTCCTCTCCACCTTCTTCCCCTCCTCCTGACCTCTCTCCATCCTCCTACTTCTCCTTGTCAGCGCTCATCCGTCCTTCCTCGCCCCTTCATCTCCTCCCTTGTCTCTTCTGACCCACTCCACATACTTTACAATTTCCTTTTTCTGTCTGTTCCACCGGATAATAGTTGATGTGTAATTTATTAATGTCTTTTAAAAAATAAAATGCTATTAGTTGTAGCCTAATTAAAAACAAACTATATTTCCCCGCTTTTCACTTAATGAAGTCATTTTAAAGTTTTGACACTTCTAACACCTCTAACTACAACCTCAAATTAAATCCCAAACGTCATTTTAACAGATATCAATGAAGATGTGAGTTAAATCATTTTCATCTGTTGCCAAGTCGACCCAAATGAGTGTTCAAATAAAACGACTTATTTTAATTCCCATTTTGTTATATCTGCCAATTTTCATATCATAGGTTGAATATTAAACAGTTCCCAAACCTCACAAATATTTAGCTACTTGTCTTGTCTAATTATCTGTTCTGCTTCACCACTAGGCTATTACCTCTTCGGAAACTCCTGTGTCTAATCAATGCTCCGCTCTATATGACTCTGGTTATAGGGAATATGTGTGCAGGAAGCACTGCATATATGTCCTTAATGAGAAAGCATGATAATAAAGAGGACATGAGGGACACAAGCAGGAGAAAATGCACGACACGTAAAATCACCTCAACGAGCCTCAGGGTTAAATTACAGAGTGGAAGGTGCAGCCGCGGCTAAAAGTGGCTGCAAATTGCACAGGTTAATGTGTTGGACAATTAGGGTTAAGCTGCATGAGTCCAGCCACTACCATGTGCCTATGTGTGTGTGTGTGTGTGTGTGTGTGTGTGTGTGTGTGTGTGTCTGTGTGTGTGTTAAATTTGCCCGCCAGGTGCCAGAAAACACCTTTATTTGTTGAAGAAATCTGGATCTGCAGAGTCTGAGGAGATGCCAAGAGAGAAAAGGTCTGAACAGGAAATTCCACCGTTCAAGTGAAAGATGACTGAAATGGTTTATTTTGGATTCACTGTGCATCAGAAAAAAAAAAAAAAAAAATACAGTAGAGTTCACATGGAAACGGACGAGTCGCTGCAGCTGAATTAGCAAAACTACTTCTGGGAAAAGACCAGAAAAAAACAAGCTGAAGAAATATTTCTAGAGAAATCTTTGATAGCATGAACATATGGTGTTTTTATAAACTATATTTAGCTTTTTGGGATGAAGGTGGGACTAAATAAACCTGAAATGTCCATGCAGAACAGAAGAGTTAGCATTAGCACAGCCGCTAACACTGGGTCAGCCGCCCACAGCCAGTCACTAAGCTAACAAACAACATAAAAACTAAACAAATAGGCGAAAGGATGCTAACAAGGCTAACTGTACGGACGTGTCATCTTATCACCAACACTCCTTAGGTTTTAGTTTCTTTAGCCTATTCACCTTTTATGTGTAAAAATATGCATGGGGAGGTACTAAATATACTATATTGACCTGACGAATAGCGTTGTCTCTTTTATGTAGTTCTCCAATAAATTTTTGTAAACTTTGGGAGCATACAGTGTGGCGAGTCCCCTTCTTCTTTTTACTAAATAGAAAATCTTTATCAACACAGAATGCCAATAGCCCATAGCTGGCAACAGAGAGTAGTCCTTTTACTGTAGGTGTTAAAAGTAAAATACGTATTAACTTCTGCACACTATTCTTTTCAAATAAACCCCACTTTACTCAAAAATACAGTAGAGTTTTGCACAGGTCTATACGTCGTCTGATAGATGAGTGATTTAACTAATTTGAAGACCCATATTGGCATCAAATTAAATTTTCTTTTCTGAACACCTTTAAAACAAAACCCTGTGTTAAATCTGAAACACTGAGTTTTAGAGTTTGCACGTAGCAGCGGTTGAAGCCAGCTTGACTCCACAGCCATGACAATGGACTCCAATGGCAACAGGGTTAAAAAGGCTCATAGAACCGGTTCAAACAGCCCCCACTGCACAAGAGCTTTCTATGAACATTGTCATTACTTATTCACCCATCGGAGGCTTTTGTTTCCACTGTTAACTCAAGCTGTTCTTCACAAAAGAGCAGCGCTACAAATTATTCAGAGCAAAGTTACAGTTGGTGTGCGAGCGTTTGATTTCTGCTGGTGAAGTGTTAATTCAAGTTTAATAACATGATAAAGACTTCACATTTTCCCTGTCGTACAAGGGAAGGGTTTGTGTTGAAGGCGACCACAGGAGGCACAAGTCGCTTTTAGTTAAAAATTTAATGAGTTGTGTTGGGCTGAAACTACTATTCCTGCAAACTTCTCCCATCTGATCATATCTAAGCCATTCAGTTCCACATATTTCCAGGTAGGGAGGGAATTGTCATGGATATTGATTGACATAGTAGCCAGTAGCGTTGAATGAACCACCTGTGGGACTAGACAGTAGAAAACAGGCTGCACTCTGTCTACTCCACCTGTCGACCTCATAGGTGAGTCTGTTGAGGATGAAATGGAGGAAGATGATGATGATATGGATGATTAAAGGAATAGTTCACTCAAAATTTAAATTTCTTTGTTCTTTCTTTCTCATTATCTACTCCCCCTCATGTGGACTAAGGGCAGGGAGAAGTTTCAGAGTCCTCCGTGGCTTCTCTGAGTTACAGGGGGTCTCGGCGTAGCAGTGCATGTCCATATAACGGTTGCAAATGGATACCAACTGTCTTCGTAACAAAAAGACACACCAAAAAACATCCAAATACCTCCATGCTGCTCGTATGTAATGTCCATCTTGTATTGAAGCCCCGAAATGCGAAATTGTTCCGAAAAAAATTGAATAAGTCTATATTTCAAGCTTGTCAGTGCGATTACTGACGACATGAGGGTGAGTAGATAATGAGTGCAATTAGATTTTTGGGTGAACTATTATTTTAAGACGTTTCTGAAGGTACTGTAGCAGTGATGCTAGCTTCACGTTGAAGTTTGTCGACAGTGAAAAATGAAGGGACAGAAGATAAAGCATCGGCCCAAACTCTCAAACCAGTAAGCAGGACCTGCACCAAAGTTCCCATCGTGACTATATTGAGGAGGAATGTAAACATTCTGTGAAATCAATCTAAATTGGATGCAAAATTAGGACGAGCGCAGGAGGAGAATATATTGATTTTGATGTAAAAATAATCAAATATATATATATATATAAATCTTGACATACTTTTTGGTTTATTTAAAGAGATCAATGAACATGGTGTGGATATAGGATTAAAGCTGGAAAATACTTCTTCAAGTTGACCACCTCCCTTCAAGACAAAAAGCCTCTGTAGCCATCTGGCAGCATCTGGACTCAATGCTGCAGCTGTATGTGTAGATCAATCCTCCAGATGTGTCAGTGATCCACTTCTTTAGAGATGGACCATGTGCATGACGGTAAAGTTCCTTCTTGATGTTCAGTGAGTTGAGTAATAGAAGCTTTTAAGATACATAGAGTTCCTTTGACAGCATCTGATGGCCTGAGAAGGGGGGAGGGGGGGTGCTGCTAAAGAGACAGGCCATGCCCTACCGTCAACATGAATGGACTCTCTGTGGAAGTTTCTCCTCAAGGAGCCATTTCTTTTGACAATGCGCAGAGGTAAGAGCTGGCAAACGTCCCAGTTCAGCCGTGCCATCTGTTCTCAGAGCGGCGAGGATTCATCAGGTGGCGCGGCGGAGCAGAGCGGGGACAAGCTAAGGCATCAGGAAGTAGTGCGCCACAAGGAATGTATGTATGTATGTATGTAAACAAAGTGCTACAGTATCCAGAAACTTCACTGCACCTTCTCTCAGGCCTGATCTTCCTCCTCGGGGATCCGGGGACTGCTGGAGCTACGTACTAGCCTACCACTGCGGAAGCGCCTTGAGATATAGATGCTCTAACGGAGGCGAGGTGCTGACTCCATAAAATCTGAGGGTGTAAATTTATCCACAGAAACACTGACACGTTTTTCCTCCTAAAATAAAAAAAAAGTTTGATGTTCAATTTGAGTTCAGATGTATGAATCGGAGGTATATCTGAGGCTCATTATGCCTAGGTGTGTAGCTTAAGGTGCAATAAGATATTTTATACATGTGACCCACTTGCCGGTGAATTAATAGAATTCCTAACAAGATTACGCTGCTGTTTTATTTATAACGAACAAGATAAAGTACAACTCAATTTAAAGGATAATTGAAAAAGGTATCTTTCCTAACTTTTTTTTATCTAAAGGAATCGTCTCATGTCAGATATAAAAAATCCTGAAATAAATATCAGTTTTCTCTGATAAAAATGAATTAAAAAGTTGATGGTCTGTATGTGTATAAGTGTGTATGATTATTTGAACTAGAAAAATAAAAATCAAATCAAAGCAAAATAATAAAAAGAGTTGTTATTTATCAGAAGTCCTCAGCCTGACCTCTCTCTCTCTCTTTCTCCTCCCTGAGAAAGTCCAAAGTATTTTTGTTGGACTCCCTTCTCGCCTCTCTTTTCTCCTCCCTTTGCTCTTTTTCCATCCCTCGCTCCGTCATTCTGTTTTCACTGGACGGCGTCCCGGTGGGACAACACTCTGATGGCGCTCCTGACAGGAAAAACCCCCACAGCTGACTTCCATTAGGGAAAACTGGAAACCAAGACAATCCCATATTGTCAGGTAGAGTTTCACTCAGCGAGTCAAGTCTGGACTCCTTTGTCTCAGAGAGAGAAGTCGACTGAAGCCTCCGAAAAATCCTCTGATGTGACCAAACTGATGCGTTTATTCTGTTTCTATTTCTAACTCCTCTGACGGTCTTAAAGGTACAATTAGAGGATGTTGGGAGGCACTATGAAAATAAGCCAACCATCCCACAGTCAGGAAGTGAACTTTAGGCACAGCTGTTTTTGAAAGATACGTTTTTGATTTAGACCTTTTGATAGGCATGAGCTTTTGGCCACATTTCCATAGCAACCTCATTAATTGATGTGGGTAATAAATCACAGCAGGCAGACTAATGTTCTTTTGAAATTGACTCAAAGTGAGGATTTGTTTGGAGAAAAGTCTGATAGAGACAAAAGAGCTGCCTCCAAGCAAAAAACATACGAGACTTGGAAAACCTGCAGGAAAATCAATATCCATTCAAGAACACATTCTTTCACTACATCCATTTATTCTCATTTTCTCTCCCTCTCTCTCTTCAGACTAGAATTACTGACTTTATCATGACAACCTAATGAGGGAACAATGTTAGTATAAAACTAATACGTCTCTGATTGTAGACTGGGATCAGATAAAGACCGTTTGACCACCACTGTGACAGAAACCCTGCACACTCTGGCTGGAAAAGTTTGGAAAATGGTTCAAAACATCTGGATTTCCACACTGTGAAGTACTTTAAAGGTCCCAGTTAAACCATTATGCCTTAATGTCTACATGTGGCTCTGACCTGCTTCACACTGAAAACAATTATTTGTTTTGTTGGAAACAATGTGAAGGTCTAAACTAAATCTATCCAGCGTTTAGCCCTGACTTTAAGATTAAGATCATGTAATTTACTGCAGCAAGCATTAACAGTTTGAATAGAACAATAAGAGCAGAATACTGTAAAATAGAAACTATTTGTTTAAAAATATATACATAACATAAAAAACTGGAGATGTGCAAGCTGCAGGTATTGAGAAAAACTTAAAATCTGAAAATCCAATCCTTGTGGGTCATTTATCGTTGGTCTCCCAGGAGGTAAACAACTCTGCCTCTCAGCAGTTTTTATTTTTTAAGTATAAGTAGGAAACTTCATACTGCATTTTAAATCGGAGAGAGAGAATGAATACTGGTCTTTGAGCGGTTTATAGCTGAAGCTGTGAGGTTAGTTAACCAGATACCTCCCGGCCTGTTAGAGGCGGTGTTGATGAAGATGGAGTAGAGCCTCTATGTCAAGTAATTTCCATCTATTTCATACAAAATCTCACATCTTCTACTTTTAAATCTATTCTCAGCCATTGCTTCGGCTATGTTAGTGCTGGTTGTTTTCCTTTCTGTCAGGTTAGCTACTGATTTGAACTATTCAACCGTTACACTTAAACATGCAGGATTTCAATGTTTTCTTCTCCCTTTAGCATTTCTACTGCTTTTTACCTTTAAAAAGGCATTCATCTTATACTTCAAGTTATATGTTTCAGCTTTGGCATTAGCCTTTTTCAACATTGCTTTAGCAGTTTCTTCAGCTAATTTAGCACTGATTCAACAATTTCTTCAGCTCATTCAACATTGCTTCAGCAATAGCGTTCAGCTGCTTTCGGCATTCACACGCATTTTCTGCAGGAAATGCTATCTTTTTCTATTTTTCTGTTTCTTTTTTTTGCTCTTAAATCCACAAATACATCTTTGTATGTATCAACACTTGAAATAAAACACAGGAAAAGGTGTAAAATCTGAAAATCCGATCCTTGTGGGTCATTTATCGTTGGTCTCCAAGGAGATAAACAAATCTGCCTCTCAGCAGTTTTTATATTTTAAGTAAGTAAGTAACTTCATACTGCATTTTAAACCCTAAAAGAGAGAGAGAATGAATACTGGTCTTTGAGCGGTTTATAGCTGAAGCTGTGAGGTTAGTTAACCAGATACCTCCCGACCTCTGCGTGCTCCCGGCCTGTTAGAGGCGAGCGGGCGGCGCTCGGCTCCGAGCTGGTTGATGAAGATGGAGTAGAGCCTCGATGTCGAGTGACCACGGCCGTCAACTTCTCACTTTCCTGCTGCTGCTGTGTGTTACACTGCAGCGCTCGCGTTGAAGCGAGGGTTTCACTTTACCACGGGGTTCAGGAAGTCAGGGAGGCAGGGAGGGGATGAGGAGGGGATGGGCGGGGGGGGGGGGTGGAGGCACTGTCTGAGACTGTCAAGACCGGCTTATAAAAAGACCCCAGGAGAGAGCAGGAGAGAGAGAGAGAGACGGAGAGAGTGATTGAGGAGCGAGGGAAGGAAAGAGAGAGAGGAGGAGGACAGAGGGGACAAGGAGAAGGAGGTGAAGGGAGCAAGAGGAGGAGGACAATGAGGCTTTTGATGAGGCCTTTCTGGGGAGCATATGTGGGTCACAGCATGAATAAACAGACTTTCACTACCCTGAATTGATGATTTACACACACACACACACATGTACGTGCACACACAGCCACGCAGTGTTGTTTATGTTCCCCATTTTGCCATTTACACACACAGCTCAGTCCAGATATCACTCTTTATACAGGCTGAGGAGCGCACGCACACTCACACACATAAAAACAGAGCCACATTGTCTTGTATTCATTGTTTATGCCTCTCCATTTCACTCATTTATGGATGTGGCCCCTTTGTGCCCTCTCTTTAAATCGCTTGGCTTACTCATACCCATAAAATTTGGCCATGTTTCTCTCTCTTGCACACACACACACACACACACACACACACCGTCATTCCTTCACACACACACACACTCGTTGTCTAGCCCCCTGGCTGGCTTCCTTATTCACTGCCCATGCTACATGGCATTAAAGTATTAGCTGCATTGCTTCTTCCTTTTTTTTTTTTTTCCCTTTTTCTTTTTTTTTTTTTTTTTACATCTTGAAGCTTCAAATCCTCTGTAACAAGATGAGAAGACGGATAACAGACGAGCGGGAGCCGCTGCGCCGCTGTCGACGGGGGGATAACGCTTCAATATTGTCACTCTGCTGAAGTATCCTTGAGCAAAAAAAAACCAAAAAAAAAAAAACGCTGGATTTCCCTCCCAGCCGCAACGCTCCGCTCTGAGCTGACCTACACCAGACCTGCAGGCAGCAGCATCTGACTAAATAAATCCTCCGCTGAAAAATGAGCTCCACGTTCTCAGAAACCCAGCAATTTAAATGCTAAAAAGTTGCTTCATCTCATAAAAGTAATGATGATTCAAACACACACACACACACTGTAGTGTCATTGTGGAGAGATCAGTCACTGTATTGTCAGAGTATTACAAGATTAATATTGTAAAGACTCCTGAGGCAATTACCATCTCTGTCAGTGGCTGTTACCCTCCATCACTTGGTCATTCACAGTCATGTTCCCTCCACCGCCGCTGTCTTGTTTTATGGTTTTCATTATTTTTGCATGATGTTTTTTTTTTTTTTATCTTTCAACTTATGCTCACATTTATTTTCTGGGTCGAGCTCACACATGTTGATCCATCAGTCTGTTCTTTTTATTTTTCTCTTCTGTCTCCTCTCCTCTTGTTGACATGGAGCCTTTAGGGGACACAAACCTAAATCTGAGCAAATGTATTGAGCTGCCTTTAAAAAGAGAAAGAGAGAAAGAGAGAGAACTACAGTTGCAGCGGCATTACACCACACTGTTCACTATGCACTACAGCAAACGGAGGCTAATAGTTATTTTCACACTGTGAGCAGAACAATCAACAAGTCAGTCAAAGTCCATTCACTCCTTTGTCGCCGAGCTACCAGGGAAACTTCTTCAATGTCTGGATGCTGGGCTCAGCGAGGTTAAAGAGTCACCGAGGTTGGTGCTTAGTCACAGTCTCTGCAAACTTGTTTTCCTACCGAGCGATTCGGCCTAAAGAACAACAGGTCTTTTGCCTTGAGTGCATAATCAACGCAGCTTCTCATCTCTAAAAAAAAATACTTCATTTGAAATAAAACAAAAGGTGAAACTATCAGAAAGAACAGTGGGTTCAGTTTCTGTGGTTCTGCATGTTTAAAAATAATCATTTTTCTGTGCTAAACTTAGTATAAAGTCATGCACCTAATTAGCATGTGAGCTCACAAGTGTCACGACTGTGAAAAATTAAAATCTGTCAGTCTGGATGAAACCAAAACCATCACTTAATTGGAAATTAACCTCCCTAAATGTTGGTAACACTTGGTAACAACTACACCATAAAATATCATCTATGAAGCTTTTTTTCCCTACATTGATGCTAATAAGTAAGTCATGTATGAACATGTGAATTCACCTATGTTGGACACATACTGTACAGTATGACAGAGACATGTAATACATGTAACTACTCAGACGCTACAATCAAATATAAATTCCTCCCATGGAGGTTTTGAAATAATACTGCGGAGCCCCTTTTTTTGTGTGTGTTTTTCTTCTTTATTTCATTGTTGCCTCATTCCAGAAGCCAGGATTCACAAGGTAAAATCCTGGTGTTAGGATTTAGCAGCATTTGTCTTTTTGGGGGGTTTAATAAGATTTCAGTCATCCTGACTTTTAATGCAGCTGGCACACACTGGCTTCTTTTTTTTTGAAGCTTTACTGCTCATTCTTCTGTGATTATTATTTTTTCCTTAACTCTGCCAGCTGCTTCGCTTCACACACGGCCGTAAAACGAGAGAGAATGTCTCCTTGTTAACTCGGCCGGTGATGTGATTTGTCCAAATTACCCACGGTTCTTTACTGTTATTGCTACCTGATGGTCACTGGACTCGACCGGTGGCCCCGGCACGGAGAGACGGCCCCGGGCTCAACAGGAAATGTTAAACATTTGGAACGATTTAGGGTTAAAACACAGGCCGATGTGTGATTGAGATGCTGCCGGACTCTCGCCGTGTGTTTTTGTCACGATGATGAGAAGCGGCGTTGATGATTTGCTCTGCTCTTCGTCTCCTCCTCCTCCTCCTTCATGAAACATGGAGAGCTACTGTTTATGTCTGTGCTGTTTTTAATCCTTCACTATCAAAGTCTCCATTTCTTTCTCTGACCTCTATCATTTCCAATAACATCATCACAGGCCCCCGTTTCTGCTCCAGTTTACTTTTGGAAAAATGTAATAAGTCTGGAGTCGTGTGAAAGCAGCTTATTTGAGCAGACTACTCCTCTTTTAACTGCTCTGTCTGTTGCTCTTTTGTAGTTAAATCCTCACATCAAATCCGAGACGAGCTTCAGAGGAGTTTTTACTAATCATTAGCTGAACCTCTGACAACATTTCTAAAGCATCACATCGCCGCTGTTTGGGTTTAATTTGAGACCTCTTTTATTTTCTTTCTTATTCTCCCTCTCTCTCTTTTTTACACACTTACACACACACACACACACACACACACACACACACACACACACACGCATGCATGCAAAGCCTCCCAAACAGTCGATGGCTTTAATCATTAAAATCAATCACAGTTTGTTTGATATTCTTGTCAGATCTCTGATCGGGTATCGGAGAACAAGACCGCAGCTCACAGCTGTTTGTTGATCGATCAACTAATTAACTAATTGAACGATTGTTAGCATAAGCAGAAAAAAGCCAAAGTTAGTGAGCAGAGGAAGAGAAGAAAAACACCAATAAACACTGAAAAGAAGGAAAACTGTTACAACATTTTCATCAACTATAGGTGAATTAAATGGTAATTTGATGGACGACTGAACTGAAAAATGATTAGGCGACATGACAAAGCTCATGTCACTGTGTTTTTTGTGGATTTCCGCTGGTTTTTGTATAGTTTTCCATTTTATGTGTAGGTGAATTTTTCAGAGACAAAAGTTTTTAGATTTAAACTCTGTGGACGAGCTGATAATCAGTCATTATGACATTATGTCTTTGTCTCTGCTCTGTTTTTATTGTGAAAATAGGGTTTGGCTACTTTATATTGTGTCACAACAGATCACATGGGTTTTCATGATTACAGGGTATTCATACTGTATAGAGTATTCATTTGGACAATGCTGCTAATTATTGATGAGTTTTGAAAGAAAAAACGTTATCCAAACTAAACAAAAAGAGCAACAGGTTGAGACACAACCTGTTCTCACTTCAGTTTATTGTCATTCCACATGTTGAAAACATAAAAGGAGCACAGGTCCTGCAGCATAACGGATAATAACATAGCCTATAAAAACAACCTACGGTATAATACCTATAATAATAATAATAAATATGAATACCGTGTGAAATACACTATGGGATTTCATTATTGTCTGTAGCCTTGTCACAATTATGACATAATCGCCTGATCACAATCATTTGAGCTGACCGCAATTATTTTTGCAAAATGGTTAAAATGCTTTTCATCCATCTGGATGAAAACGGCTGGATCAAACTAATAGAAATGTCAAATTTGTGGACGACACAAACTGTTTATCCCGCGGAGCTTCATTTCTAATATTCGATGAGCATCTATTGACATTAGCATCATGGATTTAGCTGCAAAGCCAAGAAATGGCTCTTCTTCCATTTCTTTGTCAAGTGAGTGTGTATTATTAAACTATGTTTAGGCGTATACCGTAATAGTGGCATAAAATGATCAGAAAAAGACAATAAACCAGTTAAAGCAGAAGTAAGCAATCCGGTGGTTTTGGCTAACTTCCTGTCAGCCGATGGAGTTAGCAGTCCCCGCCCTCGTCTCTACGTCACCACATTCACGCGCATCCCTTGGCTGCACACACAGAGAGGACCGCCCCTTTATGCCGTTCTCTCTCCTCATTGGATAAAGGTTGTAGGATACAAGGAAAGTTTTCTCCTCGGCTTACAGCAGAGCAGAGTGACTGACAGACCCGTGTCTCAGACCAAACACTCTATGTAAGTGATTGCTGTTGGAAGATAGAACTATTTAAGACTTATTAACACAAATATTCTGCTTACTTCTGCTTTAATCACAATTATTTGTTGGCAATTGATCGTCAGCTCAAACTTCATAATTGTGACAGCCCTGACTGAAGCAGAGATGGAAACAAAACACACCTGAAGATGAAACTGTGTCAGCTACGACATGTAGAGGGTTGAATGGAAACTACAAAATAAAACTTTGGACTCGACATGTTCTCACACGGATCTCTTCTGTTCTGTTCTGTGAAAGTTTGTTTACTCAGAGGTTGCGGGAGGAAAAGCTGGAGATGAAAACAGACGTCAGGCTGCATCAGCATCATCCTCCAGCTCCTGACCCGTCCTGCGGTGTCTCGGGGACGATCCCTCAGAGTCCACATGAACTCTGCTATACGCTTCGCTTCGCTTCCGACCCGAGTCTGTTCAGCCTGTCCCCTTCATCAGCTGATTGCCGATCCCAGTGCCCCCCGGACCGGGCCAGACCGGACCGGACCGGACGCAGCGCACCTCGGAAAAAAGAAAAGGTCGATTCCAAAGTCTTTGATCTGACAGCCCAGACAGCTCTGATATCAGCTTATTAGTGAAAACAAGCTTCCTCGCTCCTCTCCTGTCTGCTCCTCATCCTCTTTTTCTCGGTTTCATCCCCCTCCTGGCACCTTCTCCCTCTTGTTTTCTCTCCTCTCTCCTTCCCCTCCTCTTTCCTTACCCTTCCTGTGCCCTCTCTCTCTCTCTCTCACTCCATCACTCTTATCTCCATTTCCTTCCTGGCTCTCTCCAACTCAGATGTTCCTACTTTCTTTCGTCTCCTTGGGCTTGCAGACCTCCTTATCTTCCCCTACACTGGTTTGCACTTAAACACACACACAGTGGGATTGAAAAGAAAGTTGATTATATACTGGAGCAGAGAGTTAGTTGATGGGCAGAGGGAACAGCTCCTCTGTCTCCGTCCTGTCCTTCCTCTCTTTAACACACTGTGCATGCGCTCTGCTCTCTCTGTTCCAGTCTATTATAATCAACCATTTGTCAGTCTATCACATCACCGCCTGTCCTTGTTTGATGTTTCACTCCGTCGGCTTCTGCAAGTTTCTTTGTGTATGACATATTTCAAACACTGAGGGAAATTCACAGCTTCCTTTTATGCAGCACAAAAGCAGAGACCTCTCCCAATTATTATTTCATTGCAACACATGAAATAAGGTTGTTAGGTCGTTCAAGTTCAGTTTATAGTCATTTTTTTTGTGCGTCATGTCAAATTTCTGATGCAAATTCAACACATTTCTGTTGTAAATGTTGAATTGCAGAACTTTTTTACCATCTGAATATCACATATTCAGCTACAGTGTTAGCTGCTGTGCCTGTTAAAGGGATACGTGTCTTGCCTCACTCCCGAGTCCATGACCAGCAGATAGACACCATCCTTTCGACTGTGCGTGCAGTAACAAGGGAGATAGAGCCGTATCGCCCGTAATTAGCTTAGCTGAAACGCTGGAAGTGTATGGGTAGTGTTAGCCTGCCTCCACCTAAAGTCATCAGAGAAACTCTTCAGCAACTCTAAACGGACCAATCTTCGTCTCAGAGCTGACAAAACTCTCCGGTAAGGCATCTTGAGCGGTCAAATGCCGGTAACGGGACGAGATCGGTCAAAACAGAGGATTCAAGCAAAGACGGTTTATTTTGGTTCAGGCTAGCTACATCGAGGGTAGGTTAGCTTCCTATTTCAAAGTAAAAGCACAAATTATGTCGTCATGGTTTTCTGTATGTAAAGGGCAACGGGTGTTTTATTGCAACGGTGAAATTAACCGGAAATGCGTTGGTCACAACGGCTAGCTTGAGTAGCGTCGAATTCGTCCGAACAAAATTGTAAACAGCTGGTATTTAGACAAATTAACGACACACTGCTGATCTAAACGGCTACTTTCTCGCCTAAAATGTTTGAAATGTCGATAAAGTGATATATTTACAGAGTTTAGAGCTAAAATGAAATCAGCTTCTGACTGCTGATTTCGGCTCGGGTAGGAGGCAGGCTAACACTACCTATACACTTCCAGTGTTTGAGCTAAGCTAATTACGGGGGATACTGCTCTATCTCCCTTGTTACTGCACGCACAGTGGAAAAGATGGTGTCTATCTGCTGGTCATGGACTCGAGAGTGAGGGAAGACATGGAAAAAAAATGTTGGCGTATCCCTTTAACACAGCAGCTTGTGTAATGATGCTATGTGTTGTTGTCCTGTATCTCAGTGGAGGTAATTACAGGGTCTTCACTCGAATCCGTCGCCACTAAAACGTGCCACTCAGGTCTACTTTATGCACTTTCACATGGTAATAGACAGTAAGCTGGTTATTTATAAGTCCTGTGTGTGCAAAACAACCTAAAGACTGTTTTTTTTTACTGTTTGGCCAGCAAGTTACACATCAGAGGCGAATGTGTGTGTGTGTGTGTGTTGGGGGGCTTTATGCTGATAGACGGCAGCTCACTGCAGTTACAGTACAAACTGTTCTCTGTGCTTTTCACACTCTGTACTCTGAAGACTCGTCTGACTTCCACCGGCATTAAAACGACAAACTAAATGGCTTCCACCTCCGTCTCGTCTTCTTCTTTCTGTGGCCCCTTATTTTGTTTAATGACTTGTTTTCCAGGCTCCTGATAGTACTTTCTCCAGAAAGAGAGAAAGAAAGAAAGCTGGGTGAAATATATAGTCTGCTTACCGTTAGCATTGTTAGCATTCCCCATTGCCACCTACAGGCATAATTATCTGCAAGCTCTGGGCTTAAAGGGGCATTGTGTAACTTCTCCTGTTATCTATTCTCAAAAATCGATTATTTCACGGTGCAGTGAGGAGGAATGGAGCGTTACACTGATGCTGCATTCACCTGCAGTCGGGCAGACGGCCGTCGGTAACAAACCAGATGTCATTTTAGTCACAGAAGTCAAGAGAAAGCCGGTAAAACGTGGGTCAGGTAAACAATACGACATCGCCATGACAACATATTGTCAAGTGTATTGTTTTGCCTCGTGCTGACGGACCACTTGTTTACGTGCAGCGGCTGTCGTCCGTCTGCTGTCTGCCCAATTTTACGTGAATGCAGCATGAAAAATACAATTGAGTTGCTTGCGATATACAACCGCAACGCTAAATGGGAGTAATTCCTACACAATGTCCCTTTAAGAAAACAAAAATGTGCAATTCACAGTCCCACAAATGTCCCTTGAAGCTAAATTATTCAGTTTGTGCCGTGCAGTATCTGTTCAGACAGAGATGTGATGACATAACAATCACTCTTTGGTCTTTTAACTGCTTTTAACTGCGAGTTCTGCTGATTAATATCAAACTGGAACAGGTTAAAAAAGCTCCATGAGATGTTGCCTTCGTCCTGTGTCACTGAGTGCAACACAGGGAGCTCAGCATCTAATTGCCTCGGTGCAACTGGCTGCAGCTGACAGATGGAGGTGGCTATAAATACACAGTATAGGTTCTGCTCTCCACGGCCGCTGTGATCTCAGGTATTTAAAGTTTTCTAACCTTGATGACAGTTTTTTTCACAGCGAACCTTCACTCACCCAGACATCCCCTGATGTTACCAACTGCTCTCTGCACCCCTTTAAAAACCTGCAGGAACTCACGATGTTCAACTGGCTTCACAATCCTACTGTATGCATACGTTGAGGTGTGTATGTGTGTGTGTGTGTGTGTGTGTGTGTGAGAGATTTATACAGGAATATCTCTCCACTCCCAGCAGAACTGTGTGAAGTCAGTAAACTGCTGTGAGTGAATAGGAAGGAGCCCCCGGAGCTGAGGCACATTCGGTGGACGAGCTGCAGCTTGGCAGACACAACATGGACTTTATGTTGGTGGTGATAACGTTTTAGAGCCGCAGCCACAACAAGACTCCTGCATATGTCCAGACTTAATCCACACAAAAAAAATCTGCCGAGTTCAGTTAACGGAAGATTCACGACCGTCTCCTCGGACCGTGAACATTTGATGTCAATCCGTAGATGAAGTGTTTGTCATGGATGCAAAAGGAGGTGTGACAAACTCTTTAATGATTTTCTATATTATTTAAAGGGATAGTTGAACATTTTGACAATTTGCCCATTGCCATAATCCCTATAGTTTTAGCAGTAGGTTCGTTACCTTTAATTGTCGGTGCAAGCTATTTTTAGAACGGCGGAGCAGAGCCACAAGCTGCTCAGAGCTACGCTACGGAGGCTCATGGGATTTCTTGGTTTCCCTCATCAAACTCATCAAATACACAATCCAACAACTCCAAAACGCTCTGGTGGACAAGTTGTGACCTGCACATTCACCACGCTATGAGATGATAACAGAACGTTACCAGACAGAGTTGTTTTAGAGGGAAATACAGAGACTAATTGCTGAAAAACGCATCAGTTTGCATGAATTTACCTCAAAAACAACTCTTTTCAACTCAGCTAGCGGCTCTGCTCCGCCGTTTTAAAAACAGCTTGCACCAACAATTACCGGTAACAAACCTATTCCTAAAACTATAGGGATTATGACAATGGACCAATTTGCCAAAATGTTGAACTATCCCTTTAAGCTGCAATCTGTTAAAGAGGAACGATGTAAATCTGGTCGCTTTTCAGCTGTTCTGCTAACCCTTCTCTCCTCCATGTGCATTTGTTTACAACGATCCCGGCTAGAAATCAATCAACAGAGTGGTAGATAACAATATGTGATGTTACGACATGTGTATTTGTGTAGTTTAATCTGTCATAAATAAAATATTACGGGATACTGGGTGTGTTTGTGTCGCATTGCTGCTGAGATGAGAGCTGGCAAAGTTGTTTTTCAGCCAAGATAGGCAATAATTGACATGCATGTGAAAGGCAGAGACCCTCCATTGTCCCTGTAATAAGTCAAGCCATTTATTAAACCATCGCAATTACTCCAAGGCTGTTTAATTATGGTAAAAATGTAGCATAGATAAGCTACAAATCCTGCACAGTTCACCCATCCTCTCTCTTTTCAACTCCTCACCAGAACATCTGTCCTTGCACTTCTACCTGTCGATCTTCTGCCAACAGATGCCCATATTAGCCTCTTTCAAAGAAGATACGGAGAAAAGCAAATATGTTGATTGCAGGAATGATCCGATGTAGTAAAAGGGGAATGACACTGTGGTTCATCTGGGAGAATCGGCAGGCAGGAAGCTGCAGCAGCCTCCTCTCAGGTCTCACTCCATCAGGCCCTGTGTGTCTTTTAGTCTTGAGCTGGCTATAAAGAGGTCTGAGAGCGCAGAGGCAGAAATCTTCCCTGAGGCGAGAGTGGGGGCACAGAGAGCCAAGCGCTGTGCAGCACCGAGGCCAGAGCCAAGACTGAGCAGCAGAAGGAGATCCTTTTTTTTCCTTTTTATCCTGCAGGAAATCCTCAGAGATGTGCATCCTCTTCTGAGGTGAATGTGTAAGTACACGTTTACAGTACAGACCTATAATCATCCTGCAGAAATGGCGCTTTAATCATGTATGTTTTGCTGCGAAATGCGGAGGGAGCGAATCCACCTGTGGGCCGGGAACAACTGGCACGACGAGCTAATTGCACAAACATCCACGGTAACAGACGACACCGTAGAGCCTGAGTGGGCTGCTTTAATTACATATAAAAACACATATAAGGAAACTGCTAAGTGGTGTGAGTACATGGTTCTATTTAAGGTTGCAATGATGTTTGAAAGTGCAGACAAAGTGAGGAGGGAAAATAGTGGTTATTAAGGCGGAGGAATTACAAGACGTGGAAAGTTTTTCATAGGCTTAGAAGTAATATAAAAGAGGCGGCGAGATTAATATTGTAGCCTACCGCGGTGTCTGTTTTATTGAGTAATGTGTTCTAAAAAAGTGACAAGGAAAATTAAATGTAAAGAGAAAGTGAGACAAGTGAGAGAGAGCAAAGTGAGTGACAAAGCGGCTCCTGCACTTCACACAGAATTTCATGAGTTTGGCTTTCGAAGAAGAGTTTTAGAGGCACGAGCCGAGCCGAGAAAAACGCCGTTTCAAAGGAGTCGCATGGATTTTCGGTGTCACGCTGTCATTTTTATCACTTTCTCCAGGGAGGACGGCTCTTTTTCTTTTTCTGAGAAACATAATACTTTAAGAGTTCTCACAGACGCAACGCTGCACAAGAACATCTGCAAGACGCCCTGTCTTTCTTATTGTGTGCACGCTGAAACAATAAGTTCTGCACATAATGAGCTTCCTGTTTCCATCCAGTACCAAGGATTCAAACCTGCAACCACCTCGTCCAATATCTTCTTTTTTTTCTTCTTCTTTTTGATCCTCATGGCTGCCACCATTGTTTCAGGCATTTCAAAAAGAAAACCCCAGGGTTTAAAAAAAAAAAGAAAAAAAAAAAACCTGAAGCAATAGTATTGTTCAAAAGCAGCGCAGCATGGCGGCGATTCTACTGAAACGCACACACAGGCTTCACAAAGTGTCATCAGTGCATGTGTAACAGCTGTCAGATGAAAAAAACACGTCTTGGAGTATTAATTCCTGAAATTAGGTTAAACTGCTATTTTTGGACTCACAACCACATTATTGAAAACGGGACGGTGGTTTAAATACTTCACGCCTCTTTTCATCAAACGCACACTCACGTCGTGTAATTTGCTGTAATCCATGAATAAAAGTGTTTTTTAAAAAAACGTGACGGGAGCGAATACACAGTAAATACACGATTAAACGACAGTAAACGACATTTCGGGACCTCTGTTCTAATTATAGCGACTTCAGGGAAAACACAGAGGAGGAAGAAGAAGCTCAGAGAGAAAAACACAGAGACTTCAGTTCTTGTCATGAATCATTTACAGTGAAACTAAACATACGTCACAACTCAAGAAGATTTAAAACTCTGGAAGCAATGTTTCTGTTTATAAAAATACAAACCGGTTCAAAAGGATTGATTAGTAGTACTGATAATGGGTCAGTGAATGTCATAGATTAAATAACGTCCTTTTAAAACCTGCTGTTACCAGTGTAAGACAATCTCATCACATTCACAAATAATGGCAATTAATAGCCACTAATTAACCCAGTATAATAATAATAGGGCTGGAGCAAGAACCATTAATTGATTAATTGGTGTTTATTACAGTAGGGCTAAACTAAAAACCCTCAGGTCAAAGAGGAGATGAATAATCAATTAACTCATTTTAACAGCTTCTATAGTGACCCTTTTGATTCAAATGAATGTTTTATTATTTTTTATTTGGGCCTTTAATCTGATTAATCAGAGAGTAGCTGTGGATTAATCATTAATAATCAACATTCTTAACATAAAATTCACGTTTTGTCTGAATATTGTTGCTGAAAGAGAAGACAGATAAATGACTGGAGGTGGATATACAGTATATGTTTAATATTAGTTTCTTTTTCTATTCATGACCAATCCAAATGATGTTTTTATTAAGATCATACCACTTTTTATTTGAACATGTGTCTCTCTTTTATGTGGGCGGATGAGTAACAGGCAGGTGTCTGGAGTCGCTCTCCTCCACTTTTGGTTTTGATTTACTGTTCAGTTGATTTACAATTTCTTTTGTTAGTCTGGTGCTCGTTCCATCTGTCTGATGTAAAAACTATTAAAAACAATTTTCTGTTGAAAAAAAAAATCCTTTGTTTTATTCCATGCATGTCTTCCATTATTTGCAGAGCTGGTGGAAACTCCACATGGAAACACTCACAGGTTCAAACCCAAGCAGGACCTCATTGTCCCCGACTAACCGCTGCACCACTGCACCACTGCACCACTTTTCTAATTTAACATCAAAAGCACTTTCAAAAATTACTCACAACTGAACTATATTGTCATAAGATGTGAAGCCTGTGTCTTTTCAAACACTCTTAAACCTGTTCTCATAGAAATAAGTTTGGTTAAATTTGTTGCAGTGACATAATTAGATACTTTAATAAACTGAGCGGCTGCAGGACATCGACTATAAACACAGACGTGTTGGTTAATATGGATTTTTATCTGAACCGTACGGTTTTCCTGGACGGGATCAATTCAAACACACATACTATATCCACACATTCATGATCCTCCTCCCGCCTCCAAGAGACAGATTTATGAAGCAATAAAAGCTCATCTCTCGGAAATGGTCTCACACACACACACACACACACAGAAATCCATGCACACATCATAACCCGGCCAAGTGCGGAGCTTTGCATATCCTTTTCCCTCGTCAACACACTGGAGACAGATGTTCTCTGTGATATTACATCTGTTTCTGCAACACACACAAATCACAGAGACACACGCACAAGCACAAAAAAAAAAGAAAAAAAAAAAAAAGACACTAACACATTTCCTCGTTGGACCAAGAGGACGGTTCCAAGTCCAAGACTGTAACAACAGATCCTCGGCGCTGGCTCGGTCAAAGTGACTGGGAGAGGAAAAGTACAGTGAGGATGAAACAAAAAGAGACAATGAGGAAACAGTGAGGAAGCGAGGGAGTGTGTGTGCGTGTGTGTGTGTCATTTAGGCCTCTTACATGAGCAGTTCAATTACTTTTTGGAGCCGTGGCCAAAATGGATGGAGGGATGACTGGCTGGCGAGCTGGTTCAAGGACTCCTCGGCTCTTTGGCTGCCAGGCTGCGTGGAGGGATGGGTGGCTGGCTGGATGGATGGATGAATGGATGGATGGATGAGTGCCCTTGAGCAAGGCGCTTAATCCCCCATCAGCAGTGTTGCTACTGTGCAGCTCCAGCCCTTGTATCTTTTTTGTACAGTGGTGCAGCCGCAGACCGCTGCCGCTGCACATTGTGATGTAACTGCAACAGTCGTCTCTTTAATCCCTGTGAGTTTGGTCCGTGGTGTCAGTGTGCAGCTGATGGTTACTACTCTCTTTTTTTTAAAGGTGTTAAAGGGATAGTATAACATTTTGCCAAATTGGCCCATTGCCATAATCCCTATAGTCATAGCAGTAGGTTTGTTACCTTTAATTGTTGGTGCAAGCTATTTTTAGAATGGTGGAGCAGAGCCGTGAGCTGCTCAGAGCTACGCTACGGAGGCTCATGGGATTTCTTGGTTTCCCTCATCAAACTCATCAAATACACAATCCAACAACTCCACAACGCTCTGGTGGACAAGTTCACCACACTATGAGATAAGGCTCTTTAGTTGCACTGTTTTACTTTATTTAAAGGTATAATGTGTAGGAATTCCCCCCATCTAGCGGTGCGGTTGCATATCTGAACGTATTCTTGATGTTGCATTCACGTGAAATCGGGCAGACGTCAGACAGACAACAGACGCTGCATGTAACAGGATAAACAAGCGTCTATGTATGTCATTGTCATGGTGATGTGGTATTGTTTTACCGTCTTTCTCTGGTGGAGTAAAATGACATCCGGTTGGTTTGCCGACGGCCGTCTGCCTGACTGCACCTGAATGCAACATCAGTGCCTCCGTCCTTCCTCACACTACACAGTGGTGACAGTTTTAACAGGCCGAGCCCACAGCTACGCTGAGTTTCCGTGGTTACCTACGGTCACGCTGCCACTCAACGTAAAAAAAAATGGCGATGCAACATGGCCGCCTCGGTTCGGTGTGTCGCCCACTTATGTATTTGTAACGACTTGTAACAACTCATTCTAAGGTACCAGAAAGCTTTCATTTGTATGCAGCTGTGATTCCACTTCAGTGAAATACGTATTTATGAAAGACATATTTGATTTTTGCTCATAAAAAGCCAAATAAGTTACATACTGGGGCTTTAATTTTATTAATTGGAAGTCTGAGTCCTGATTAGTAAATCTTGTGAGTCCCTGCCCAGGTCCCTGTGTAATATGGACGGTTTTTATTTCATTGTAAAACAAAATCTACCTGCAGGTACTAATAAAGTCATCTGAACCTGTAAAGTTATTTCCAGAAAGTAGAAAATACCTGTGCATTATTAAAAACTACATTTATCAAGAGCTTGTTTCTACATCAACTCTTTAGATAAACTTGAATCAGAGTGTGAACTTTTGCTCTTTACTGTGTCGTCGTCTCTGTTGGCTTCTTCAGGACTTCCTGAGCTCGTTTCCGGGAAGCGTTTAATTCCTGTCAGACTGTTTCTACGGCTCCAAAAATACTCAAGAGACAAAAGTTGTGGCGGAGGAAGAGGCTAAGATTGTAAAACGCTTTTTATACCGTCTGTGTTTTTCGCCCAATCAAGCCATCAGTCACGCCAATTTTAAACTCTCTTCCTCCTTCCTCTTCCCCTCCCTCAGCCCACCAGCCTGTCAGTCTCCGCGCGCATTACGCATTTACAAGCTGACATAGGCACACAAATGTACGCACACAACCACACACACAGGCCCATTCTGCACAAAGACCCCCCACTCTGCCCCCTTGACGAGCACCCCACATTTTAACTTCAAAAACGAGCCTTTTTTGTGGAGCTGTCACAAAGTCATCACAGCCCCGGTTTAGTCAGAGAAAGAGAAATAGATTGAGAGAGGAGGGGAAATTGACACAGAGAATGAGTAAGAGTGAAAGAGTGCGACACAGAGAGATGTCACCCACGCTCCCTTGCTCTTTCTGAACAAGTCGCACGGTACCGACTGACTGACACCGCTCCCACGTTCAACTTAAAAAAAAAAAAAAAAAAAACAGACGTCAGACTCTCTGCCTTTTTTTTTCTTCCACTTGTTAAAAGGCTTTTCAGGCTCTTTGTAGACTTTGGTAAAAAGGCAGCAGAAGAGCAAAGGTGTGTGCAGCTTCCCAGCGGTGAAAGAAACAGGAATTTTTCCAGGTGTCTAGGGTGCCGCTGCTCAACTGAAGTCGAAGTCTTGTCAGCGCCGAACCGTGTGAACTATACACGCCCGTTTGCATTGCAGAGTTTGAACAGTTTACGTTTGCCGCTGGATTCGAGTTAAACAATGGAAAAGTAGAATGTCACAGAGAAGTTCCCTGCACTGTTTTAACTACAGAACTGCATATATTTTACAGTCGTGCTACTTGTGTCAAAGCTACATAACAAATGTACCACTGAATGCAGAGGAAAACTCAATAAATATAAAAGGTCTGGGGGTTAAAATCCAGTCCAGTGCATTTGTGCTTAGTGGATTATATAGAAACAAACAAACAGACCTATTACATACTGATAATACAGCATCATGCTTCCTCTGCTCCCACAGGTAAAACTCTCTGCTGGAGTCTTGATTGGGCAGATGTTCCCATCCAACACCTGTAACAGCTGCTAATGATGCTGTGATGATGTTTCTGCTTCTCAACCGCACAGAAATATAGAGGCAGAACTGTAATGTGTGTGTCAATACCGAACCACGGTGTCACCGTCACTGTCTTCACGCTGTGTTAACCTACTGTATATTTGAGAAGCAGAGGAGCTCCAGGACAACCCGACAGACACACACACACACACCCTGAAATATCACAGCTTTATTAAGTGGATGTGTCTCGGGTGTTTGGAAGGAGCTAAAGGAGCTGCACTTCTGTTAACTCCAACATACAGTATATTCTCCTCTCGGCTCTTGATGCTTGAGCTGTTCGATGTGCTGCTTTTCTTTACCTCTAGCTGCTGACAGAGATTATCTGTAGCATGAGGAGAGTGTATCAGAGCCAGAATACAGCAGCCTACCTGGCGTAAGTGCAATACAGTAAAGGTCTCATGTGTGAGATTTGCATGTCTGTTTTAATTATAACGCAGCTCTAGGTTCTATATTAATACTGTGAAGGTATCAAAGCCTCAGTCCACAGAGAAATGCACACAGCCTGTATTCAGAAACTGAGCCTTAAAACCAGCCGTCAGGACTTCCTGTCACTTTGTGATGTCACAACAAAGCCCCGCCCACATCACCTTGACCAACTATCCAACCAACAACTTGCAGGATTTGGTTTCTTCTCTTATTCTGGATCTGCTCGTTTTGTATTGGATAACTCAAAAAACAGTCAGCCAATCAGAAGAGAGGCTCAGAGCCTGCCCTCTTCTGATTGGCTTACACTGACCTGTTGTAACTAGAGCTCCAGAGAGGAGATGGAAAACTACACCGAGATGTTTTTTGGTTCTTAAAACCACAGAATTATCTTTTTCTACATCAACACTTGAAATAAAACTATAATACACTGAAACAATGAGGCTAAATTAAGATAAAATCTCTGGTTCAACCCTATAGTTCAATGCAATTAGACACAAGTCACTTAAATAACAAAATATATTTACAGCATGAAGCTTGAAGTTTGCATATGACCACACATTTCTACCTGTGACTCACTTTAAGCCTTCATAACATCAAAATGTTAATGTGTAAAATATATATATATATATTTAAAAACCTGAAGATTTAATCTGTGTTGTGTAGTTTTGGTGCCACTGAGCTGGGGTTCCTCCTCCTGGGTGAATGCAGCCTCTATGAGCAGGAGGAGATGTGTTTAAGATTCAGTGCATCTCTGCAGACTGTCACCCAAACACACACACACGCACACACACACACACACACACACACACACACACACAGAAACAGACATGTTATATATGAGTGTGCTGCACTGAAAACCTGGTTTTTAGCTATCACCCATCACCCAGACACTCAGTCATCCACAATTTCATCCATCAGAGACATGCTGCTGCTCGGAAATGAAAAAGCTGGTTTTTGAGGTCAGTCTAACACACACACACACACACACACACACACACACGCAGGTTTGAAATGGTGAAAACCAGTCACCAAAACCACTGTGTTGAAGAGGCATGTTAATTACTCCAGGGTCTAAAAAAAACCTCACAAGCAGCTTATATTAGGACCACTTATGTAAATCAAGGCAGTTGCTGTTCCCCAATTAAAACACTTGAGACAGAAAACTGTAAATACTGAAAACAATAAAAGCACCGGGCGAAAGGGGAAAAGATGGATTTTTACAATTCATATCTCCATGAAATGAGTGTGAATTAAACACCGATACAATATACAAGCTGTAATTTTTACTCCACCTGCTGAATTCACACACGTTTGAGTTTCCTGCTCTATCCAGGTTAGTACTGTTAAAAAAAAAGAAAAAAGAAACGGTTAGTGCAAAACTGTCAGTTGAACCCAGGTGCAGAAAAAACAAGTAGACCAAGAGAAGAGCAATTTAGAGACAGTTTACACAGATCCTGTGGAAAGTGTTTCAACCTGAGGTCTACGAATAAAAAGCAAAACAAAAAAACTGACTGACCACGGCCAGGAAAATTATCTGCAAAGAGCAGAAACAACTGGAGAGAGAGTGTGTATTTGTGTGTGTGTGTGTGTGTGTGTGTGTACAGTCTGCAGGTGGAACAGAAAGCTCCATAAATACAGCCTCAGCTTGTTGGAACACTTTTTCCAAAATGCCCTAAAACTGTACGACTCTGCAGAGCTGCAACAACAACATGCACAGGAAGTCCTGTTGCTATCTATACTGTAGTAACCTGTAGGCAGCAAAATTAAAGGGATAGTTCAACATTTTGGCAAATCGGCCCATTGCCATAATCCCTATAGTCATAGCAGTAGGTTTGTTACCTTTAACTGTCGGTGCAAGCTGTTTTTAGAACGGCGGAGCAGAGCCGTGAGCTGCTCAGAGCTACGCTACGGAGGCTAATTGGATTTCTTTTCCCTGATCAAATACACAATCCAACAACTCCAAAACGCTCTGGTGGACAAGTTGTGACCTGCACATTCACCACGCTATGAGATAATAACACAACGTTACCAGACAGAGTTGTTTTAGAGGTAAATTCATGCAAAACCGTTGATGCACGCTGCTTCCAGGGACAGTTTTTCATCAGTCTCTGTATTTCCCTCTAAAACAACTCTGTCTGGTAACGTTGTGTTATTATCTCATAGCGTGGTGAATGTGCAGGTCACAACTTGTCCACCAGAGCGTTTTGGAGTTGTTGGATTGTGTATTTGATGAGTTTGATGAGGGAAACCAAGAAATCCCATGAGCCTCCTTAGCGTAGCTCTGAGCAGCTCGCGGCTCTGCTCCCCCGTTCTAAAATAGCTTGCACCGACAATTAAAGGTACCAAACCAACTGCTATGACTATAGCGATTGTGGCAATGGGCCAATTTGCCAAAATGTTGAACTATCCCTTTAAGAGTATGTTCCTGAAGCAGTTCCTACTGGTTGTACAGCTCAGGTATCATTGTTCTACCACACACACACACCAGCAGCTGGTCCACACACACACCTTCATATCACACATTTGCATTGCACACAGTCACCGCTGAAGATGAAGCTCCTCAACTCCTGAAACCTGGTTTAGACAGATCAGCCGACCGCTCGGTCCGCCTGCCTGTCTGTCTGCTGCCCACACACACACACACACACACTCACTCACCTGTCATGTATGGACAATGAACATGAGAGCTCTACAGTGGAGAGTTGGATTTTAACCCCTACCATGCTGTTTAACATTCCCTAGCCTCGTGGTTATCTGGGCTAGCAGGCTGCTAGCAGGGCCCAGGGCTAATTCATTCCCTCTGTCACACTGCACCACGCTGCTCCGGGGCCAATTACTTAATCAGCAAAGTGAGAGAGAGGAAGCTCCACTCCTGCCTGAGCCTGTTACCGGGGTAAGGCCGAGGTAAATGCACCGGTATACGAAGCCTTAATAAGCTGCAGGCTGAGCAGACCGGTCACCTGGAGTTAATGGGACAGAACGCTCTCACACCGACCTCGTCTGGTCTGGACTTTCACACTTCTCCGTTGTATCTGAACATAATTTACAGGTGGAAGCTCCACCGGACCAAACTAAACCATGTTGCAGACTTTTGCAATGTGAAACTTTTTTTTTTTTTCTCAATGGATCGGACTTTCGCACCTTTAACAAAAAGATGCGCTGGTTAGCCTACACAGGTTAGCATAAGCTCACAGATCGGATCGGATCGGATCACGGTTTTGAGTCAAAGATCGGATCATTTTGGTTGTTGTTTTTTTAAATTGCCATTTATTCAGCTGTGGCGGTGTGCCTAAGTGTTTCTCACCTGCAGTTCTTGTTGACCACTTGCGTGCTGATCTGTGGAGATTGATCCAAACAGGAGACAAAGGTGGACATCTTTTGCTTCCACTGACATTGTAAACACAAACTGGCACCTGTGCGTATGTACTGTATGTAGGTACGAATGTGGATGAGTCTGTATTGTTGAGTTTGTATTGTTGTGTTGTTGTGGATGAGCTTGTATTGTTATTGGTGGACTGCCGAACAGAATAGCCCTCTGGGATTAATAAAGTTGATCAAATCAAATCAATGATCCGTTTGTTGCACCACTAGTTGGCCGACCCACTACACCTCCCTGCTCTCTCCTAACGTGGAGCCAGGGTTCAACAGAGCTTCAATGCAGAGACAATAAAGCTTCTGCATGACAAGGACGTTCATCTGAATCTGAACTAGGTTCCATATTGGACCTGAGCTGTCGATGCTAACGGTAGCGATGCCATAATAATTATCCTTGTTCATTCATTTCCTTAGATGGCTACTTTGCCAACGAGCCTATTTTAGGAGAGTTTTGGTGACTTTGTGACTACATCATACACACGGCTGTTAATAAACCAGTCAATGTCAAGTGTAGGGAGACAGGAGGAGAGGACAGGACGTCAATATGTCATAGAAAGAAGTTATTTGGTGTGAAACTAACTTGATCAGACGTAGACGATGGAGCAGAAACATCTTGGACCTGGGTTCAGACTTTGATAATGATGCTCTGCACATCAGCTCCTGTTTGCAACAAAGTTTGTGCAACAGTTGCATCCTGCAAGAAGAACATAACACTTGTGACACACAGCTCTCCTCGCTCTCAGATCTATTCTGGCTCTGATCTTTTATATAAAAAAAAACAGCGAATGCACACGTAACCTTTAGTCTGTCACGTCAGAGATATAGAACCATACATATATAAAAATAAGTGTATTACTGTACAGTAGCTGTAACCTGCAGATGACGGCAGCTCACACCGTGATGGTTTCACCTTATTCTCTCCACCTTGTTTTTCTCTTCTTATTCCTCTAACGTCTCAACTACGAACTCTTCCTCAGTGTTTACACTTCCACTGACACTAATTCTCTCAGCTTTAACACTCCAGCTGAAATTCCAGCTCCTTTCATTGCTCACACTTTAATTGACACGTCGAGTTTCTTCAAGTTTTTTCTACTGACGTTTTTTTCCCCCAGTGCATGAACTTCAAAATGACTCTTGAACTGCTGCAGCACTTTCATGTCAACTCACACCTGAACTTCTTGTTGCTCCTAAAATTTCATCTCCCACTTTAATGTCTTTAGTGTTTATTATTCAAGTGTCACTCCAGCTGCTTCAGCGGGACACTGCATCTTTAAACAGGTGGGCGTTTTTATTCATGATGTTAGTTTTTTATTACATATATCATGGCTTTTTGCTTTTAGCCTCCTGTATTAATTCTGCCTTAGAAATAAAGACAAAACATTACAATAGAGATTAATGTCATTATTAACAGCAGCTTCATGTTACTGAGAATCAACATTTAAATCAAGTTGTTATTTTAAGAAGGGATAAAAATGGTAAAATGAGCATTTTGAGACATCGTTTTGACTAAAATATCTCTAATTGGAGCGGATTTAAAGAGCTCTTTAGCTGAGTGAAGAGCCGGTGGGATTTGAGTCAGTTTCTTTTTACTGTGTGTGTCTCTGTGTGGAATATCTTCATTAAAAGGAAGTCAAATCTACAGCTGCTTCAAGTCAGATGCTTCACATGTACAAAAACACACAGTTTATACTCAATACTGCTGTGTTGTATTGTTGCATCTCACATCAAAACAACTAGTTAAACGCTGGTGCTCCCTCACCTTCCTCCTAGTAGCAACATGGCAGCCGTTGATAATGAGTGTCCAGGTTTTTCATGTGCTACTAAGTGTTGCGGTACTTGCTGCGCCTCGCACACATTAAGTGTTCACACCTGCTGCTGCTGCTGCTGCTGCTGCTGCCGACTCCATCTTTGTATAGTCTTATTCTGAATAAATTATTTCTGAGTCGTTTTTGATATAAATGCTTCAAAAGTGCCACCGTCTCCATTTGAAGCAGCTAAAATGGTTTAAAATTAAAACTGAAATTAATCTGCAAGAATAATCTAATTATCCAAAATGATCTTGCCAAAGCAACATTGTGCTAACGACAAGCTTCACGTTGAATGAACCAGCAACAACAGGTCAGATGTAGGGGTGGGCAAAAATATCGATATGACAATATATTGCGATACTTTATATCGCGATACGATATCGATATTCAATATTTAAATATTGATGTTTTTTTGTTTTTTTAAATTTTTTTTTTTTTTGGCTTTTGGCTTTTGATGCCTTTATTGATAGTATAGTTGAGAGAGACAGAGAGAGGGGGGATTGAGGACTGTAGCCTCTACATGGGGCGCCTGCTTAACTTCCTGCTCCACTCGATGCCCCCCAATATCGATACTTTTTCAAATAATAAATCGTGTTTCAGACGTAAATCCAGTATGACTTCCGCACCTCTGCTCCGCGAGGTGTCGCTGTACTGCTACCTCAGACAGTGTGTTGTACATGCCAATATGTTGTTGTAACTTGCACTTGTATAAAATGGCATGGATAATTTGAATTACATTGTTTTGACTCAGTTTGTCCCATAAATTATCACTATCATCTGATGTACATACAACTCGGATTTTAAGATGCATAATGCCTTTTACATTTTTCAGTGAACTATGTAGAATATCGCAATATATCACAAAATTTGGATATCGCAATATCGTATCGTATCGTGACTCAAGTATCGTAATGCGTATCGTATCGTGAGGTCCTTGGCAATACCCACCCCTAGTCAGATGAGCCATCTAACTAAAGCTTGTAGCAAACAGCTGTCCAGATGTGTGATTGGAAGTACTTGCTTCTGATTGGACAAGAACATCAAGGAAATGCAGATGTTCAAAGATACAAGCAGTTTTTTTTTCTTCCTATTCATTCGGCTTGGACAGCCACCGTAAAAACATGTATGTTTTATAATGGAAAAACCATGCAAATATAATATATATGAGATAGCGTGTGACCTGTTAACATAGAAACCTAAATGAACAAAGAACATCCAATGAGCTCACAGCCCTGTACAATAAAAACAGGAAGTGATAGTTTGGACATTCAAAAATTGGGATACAGTTCATTGTCAGCGAGATTCCTCAAGAAGAAATCGAGTTTGAGTCAGAGTTTCAAATGTTTGTGTGATCAAAACAAAAACACAAAACAGCTGACATATTGAATTTTTTTGCAGAATATCATTTAAATGTTCAATTTCCAACATAAACCTCTGCAACATTTCCTTGGATGTAGAAGCAGATTTTTTTTTTTTAAATCCCTACCACCTACCTAAAACTGAAGTCTCATAATAATAAAGATAATAATAACTGATAATAATACTAATATACTTTTATCAGATTTCAAATCAGCCAGCTGCAGATTTTCTAACAGCTGTAAAACCTCCTTTAAATTCTTTCCGAGCTGCTTCCTGCTTCTTCTCCACAGACTCATTATATTCACAATCTTAAATCCAGATCAAAGACCACACGCTCCTCAAACAGCCTCAACAGTCAGACACTCAGCCTCCTACAGGAGTCAATCATCCCTCCAACCAGCTAGTCAGTCACACTAATGTCCTCTAGTTACACTTTTGAAGGTCTGTTATCGGCGAGGACACGGACAGTTAATCACCTTAATTAATCTGACAGGCTTTATCAAAGACTTTATGAGCAGAGAAGAATAGAGGATGGAGGAGGAGGAGCAGAATGAAGGGAAGAGGGAAGGAGATGAGGCAGAGAGGAGGAGGAGGAGAAGATGACAGGTTTATAAATTTGTCATCACAGCAGGAGACGGACAGAGGGGAGGAGAGGGGGAGGAAATTAAAGAAGGACAAAGGAGGAGCGCAGACAGATGTTTGGACAATAGATGTGAAGAGGGTTACTCTGTGGTTAATCCTCCATAATTCACAGCCGCAGAGTTTCCACAGGAGCTCGTTACAGGCTGAGGAATCCACAGGGGTCGTCTCTCCACAGCCGGCAAACCAAACCTACAGTATGTGTGATTTCACAGCGGTTGGAAGTCATAATAAAGGTAGAAATAAAACATAGTGAGGCTGCAGTGTGGAGCCGGTCATTCCGTCATGTATTATGTCAGTGGTTCTCAACTGGTGGGTCGGGACCCAAAAGTGGGTCGCGGACACGTTCTGGATGGGTCACGGACAGCTGGTCAAAAAAGTAAATAATATTTAATGCACATCTGATGTTGGACATGTCTTTTATTTTGAAAAATAACTTATTTTGAAAGGCACGCGAGACACGTGAACACATGCAGTTGTAATGGTCCTCCTCAGTTTCTTATTATCTGCTCCATTTGCTCTGAATGCAAAGATATCAGTTTCTTATTAATGTGGACTGAATGCAGTGAAAATACCTTGTTTTGTTTTGTGGGTCTTTATTTTGTGCAATTTGATATTTATTAACTTTTGTGAATATGCTCTGAATGCAGAGATGCATTAGACGTCAAATATATCGTTTTGTTGGTCTCCATTTTGTGCAGTTTGATATTTTTTTATTCACTTCCGTACATGCAGTTGTCATGGTCCTCCTCAGTTTCATTCATGTGCTCTGAAATGCACTTTGCTCAATAAAGAGCAAAATGAGTTTTTAAAGGCTTAAAAAAAAATCTTGGTTTGAATTCTATAAAAGTGAGTCGCGACTTAAAGCAGAAGTAAGCGATCCGGTCGTTTTCACTAATGCTGCGTTCCAGGCAGGCTTTTGAAATCGTAAATTACAGCTTCAAGTCACAGCTTACGACTTTGTAGCGTTCCAGGCAACCCACTCATGTTTTTCCGACCTGTTTTACCAGTGAAAGTCACTATAACGGCCACTCGTAACTTCCGACCTGTGAACTCGTACCAGATCAAACTGATACAACTTCACAGGTCGGAAAAACAGGAGTTACGAGTTTCCTTGAACGCACCATAACAGTCCTCGTCCCTACGTCGTCACATTCACGGTGTCCCTTGGCTGCACACACAGCCCTGCATGCCGTTCTCTCTCCTCATTGGATAAAAACTGTAGGATACGATAAATGTTTTCTCCTCGGCTCAGAGCAGAGCAGAGGGACTGACAGACCCGTGTTTCAGACCAAACACTCTATGTAAGTGATTTATGTCGGAAGATAGAACTATTTAAGACTTATATTAACACAAATATATCACTTACTTCTGCTTTAATGACCATGGGAGAATGTGGGTCCCAGAGTGAGACTAGTTGTGACACCAGGAGTCCGGTCATTGTGGAGCAGCTTGACAACACAATATGTCCATTCTTTGTCCCAGTGGACTCTTTGACTTGTTAAAGCACAAGTGGCATTTATATAATAATACGTTTTCTACCTCTTCCAGGGGCAAAGCTATAATACTGTAACTGTATGTTATCAGATCCACCAGCCGCCTTTCTGGCTTTGACTAACAGAACCAGAGACCTGGCTGTGACTGAATACACTTTGATTTGATTTTTGAGCCTTTGTGCTGTTGTTGCCTTACACTTTCTGTACAATACAATATCCACAGAGATCAAGGCCTTAGAGAGCTGGAGGAGACTCGAATTCTCTTGCAAACTTCTACTTTCTGCAAAATAATACTGACCAGAAAATAGACATGTAACCTGATGAGGTCATATCACAAATGAATGAAATGTGTTTATTTTGGTCACACAACACCAATATCAAAATCAACCATTTTGTGTTAACAATTTAGCCATACACCATTGCAACCATACACACACACACAAAAGAAAATACCTTACAGTGACCGAAAAGGGAATAGGCTGAAGCCCGAGGCTTATATTTGCCTATCCTTTACACTCTATGAAATTAGATTACCTAGAATATCAACAGTACAAAATAATAAGATGAAAGTAATCATTACTGTATTTTATAATTTTTCATTATTTTACATTTCCAGGCTTTCTTACAACCCAACAAAGAACTACATGTCGTCAACTCATCACTGAGCTTATTCCACATTTTAACTCCCAAGACAAATACTGATTGTTAGGTATCACTAAGGCAACACATATTGCAGGGATGTTTGTTTACATGATATTGAATCAGAGTTGTTATTTTAGTAAAAGAAAATGACAAAAAAAAACAGGACATAATGCAGTATTCCTGTCCGCTTATTTCCAAAATGAAAAGAACCATAAAAGCCTTGTTTTTTTTATGACTGACTGTCAAGTACGAGCTATTATTAAGTGTTGTCCTTCACAGTTTATTCGAATGCGGCCCTTCAGAACAATATCACACAGCAGAGTGAATCTGTAACACGCCGCTAAACATCTGTAAGCCCAAAAAAGAAATAGAGAAGATGACAAGACAGCAGCTGCATTGAAAATACACAGTCATAGACATTATGTCTGTGTTTTAATTAAAATAATGTTCAAATTAAACCCTGCGTTGCTTTGGACATCAAATAAAAAAGAACCCCCGTTGTGTTTCTTGTATGTTTGCGGCCCGGATGAGTAACCCTGTCCAAGGACACTCACACCCTGATGGATACCACAGGGATCAAACCTCTCAACCTGATATGATATGATCAGTCTGCTGCTGTCCGTCAGCGCCCGACCGTGTCAGCAGCCGCGCTCACACACACGCAGGAGAAAAAGGGCTGATGATGCAGGTATAGGAGCGATGTCATTACAGGGCTTTTTACTTCCTGGGCTCAAACAACGGATTAATGAGCAGATGTCATTATGTCATTACACAGGAGGTCATCGTAATGAGGACATAACGAGGTCAAGAGGCCCCTACGCCATACACGGGGCAAGAGACGGTGTCAAAATAATGGGGACATAATGGCGGGGAGTCACTCTAAGGTGTCTTCATATGGAGGTGTCCCCTTAATACAGTAATAAGCCGCTCTCAGTGTTTACCCCAATTAGACATGAGAGAGACAGACAGAGGGGAGGGTGGGGACATGCAGAGGACCGGAGGGAAGGAAAGAGAGGAGAGAAGGAGAGAGAGAGAGAGGAGGGAAGGAGGAAGGAAGGTTGCATATGTGGGCAGACAAAGAGGGGGGGAGGAAGAGAGTGAGGAAGAAAGATGGAGAGAAAGTGAGATTGAAGGGGCAGGAGGCAATGATTAGACTGTGATGGCCTGTGTGGAGCCTGGCATCATTGTGTGTGTGCGTGTGCATGAGCGTGTGTGCATGTGCATGAATGCGCGTGCATGTGTGTGTGTGTGTGTGTGTGTGTGCGCTGCTCTTGGAATTAATGAGAATCTCAGATGAGAGGAGAGGGTCATCATGACCTGCATGCAAATGACACCCAACTAGGGATGCAAAGGGGCGGAAAATTTCCAGTAAATTTCCAATAAATTTACAGAAACTTGAAGTTAAGATGGGGAATTTTGGAAGTATTCCAAATTGGAAACTTTCCATGGGAATTTATGGTAATTATTGGGAATGTTTAACTGGAAATAGGGGTAATTTAAACAAACTGTATCATATCCAAACATAAATGTAAATATTTTTGTTTTGTCATAAGCAGACATCCATGCAAAATAATACAATTAAAAAACATGGCATTTCGACAGATTATTTGTGAGCAGAACTTTATCAAGTTTTAATTCTTGTATGAACAATCAATTCTTTTACTGAACAACAAAAACATGAATGTTGAGTAAAATGTCACCTTCAATTTTGTAAATTTCGGATTTATTCCCGTTTATTCTCATATATTCCCATGGAATTGCTCATACATGCACGCGCACACACGCACCCTCAGGATCTCATTCACAAACACTTTCTCTTCTGCACATGCACACACACACACACACACACACACACACACACACCCTGTCTCTCTGCTTTTGTTTGGTCTTCAGCCATGATGATGGCATGCATCAATGTGCCACTGTGTGTGTGAGTGAGTGGCACCGGGCAACACAGCTGCTCTGCCTGCTGTCCTACACGACACCGTGTCATTCATATATGAATGTCAGCGGTTCGTACGTGGAAAAGCTCAGTGTGGCTGCCGTCACTCAGGACTCTCAGCTCGGCTCGGTAAACAACGGAGGACGAGACGTCTCCACTAGAAATGTCAAGAGCCAGATTCATATCATGACGCAGCAGCTGACTCTATGTGCACAAGTAACATATCTATACAGTGACATATGATAATCAACACTAGAATCAAACTTCCATGCAAAATATCAATCCCATATTTTTGCTCATCATGTATAATCGATAACTGATGCATCACAGTGTCAATCACACCAAAATAGCCAATAGGTAGCACGTACTGTAGTTCTACACGGAAATATTTCAGCCTACAGAGCAGCGCTGCAGAGTTGCCACATGCATCAATCTATTGAAGAAGCCTCATTATCTAGTTCATTTATTCAGTTTAATTTGAATATGCAAATGCATGCAAATTACACAACACAATGGTTGATCTTAAGAGACTAGCTGAAAAGGTTACAGTGCACAAGGATGGTTACGTAGGATGCATCCTGTCAAAGTGTGATAATCTCCTTATGACATAAATATGCCGTGGTTATAATGGTCATAATGGTAATAATACTGAGTGCAAACAGAGAATGAATGGGACAATGGAAGCTAAAATATGAGTTAAAAGACAGTTTGTGCTTCAAGGGAAAACAGTTAGATGTTAAAAAATATTATAGCTAAAATATAGCAAAGACTGATGATAACTCCTTGTTATTCATAGGTTTTCAGTCTGCTAAAATGATCTGCTGATTGACTGTGTCTGTCATCTACTGCTCTTGCCTTCCAGGTAGAAGAGGCAGAGGAAGTTAAAACGGATAAAAAGATGATTTTCATTGAATATGTTTTATCCTTCTTATGTAACGTGATATATATAGGCTACTCGTTTTTTTTTTTCCTGTGAGTTGACATACGAGTTCGGAGAACGTGTCGATCTGTTGTTGATTGCTTATGTCTTGTTCAGCCTGAGTAGAGGAACGCGTTGCTAATGCTAACGCAACAAAAAAAAAATCTCACAGTAGATTTGACAGAAGTGTGTGTGTGGTTTTCTTCATTGGCCCCTGTTTACTGTAGCGTAATATATATCTTTTGTTATCAGAGAGAGAGACCTCTAGTGGTCAAAGTAAATATGACAGGAGCAAACGATAAAATCAGAGCGACAGTCCTAGCAAATGTGCTACAAGTGCAAAGACCAAGTAAAACATGTTTCTCCTGAGGTAAAAGTGAATTCTTCCTTCCTCTCTTTCACTGCGTATGAGGGGTTTTCAAATACCAAAGGGATTTAGGCTAAAATTCCCTCCAAACACTCGTAACGTGGCCGAGTGGCCGGCGATAATGATCATCTGCGCTGTAGTTCCTTTCAGCTTCTCCTCGCTGGTGTGTTTCATTATCTCTCCTCTCCACTGCTTTTGATGTTGCACCTTATTCTGCTGCACTATCATAAACCATGCACACACACACACACACATTCACACACATGCAATTCACACACACAAAAGCCTGCAAGTTATTTCCTCTGCTGATAACACAGGAGAATAAGCTGAAAAATCCCTACAATTTTAAAGGCTCACGCTAACACACCATCAAACACAGACGAGAGCACATGAACACCTGTTGCTCGGCGACACACCCACCGCTTGCACATTATCTATCTCCTCTCTCCTTCTCTGCATTCCCTAAACAGTCATCAAATCACAAATGTTGAATATATTTCCCTAAATCCTTCCCAATCTAGGCATCTGTCAAAAAAACCCCTCAGTTTACCCAGAAGTTAACGCAATGCCTGTTCCCCCAACGCAATATTTTTCTGCAGCACTCCCTCAACGGTGTCGGTAGCACGGTGACCTTTTCTGCAGCAGTTTTGAGTCTCTATAGGTGGCTATCCATTCTTCCCTTTGTTCAGCCATGGGGGGAAAATGGTGCTCTTAACTATCCACTTTGTCACTTTATCTCTCCGCATCGCTTCCTGTGTGGTGGAGGACTGTGTGGCAGGAAAACTCCCACGTTCCCAAACCCTCATTTTCAAGCTCATAAAGGCATGAAGGGGGAAAAAGGTAAATGAACTCCATGGCTGGAAAGATACAGAGTCTGAAACACTCTATCATAATGTTCATCTATCTACATATCCAGAGCAAAGTGCTAACAAAGGGCTCATGATGATGCTCTAGAAATCAGGACTGTTGTATTTATTAAAAGGATATTCCGGCGTAAGTTTAACCCATGATCCAACACACCATGACACCAAATAAGACCCTTAATCAAGTTAGCCGACCGCTAGCTTTTCTAGTTGTAGCAACTTCAGCATAGACCGCACAATAACAATACACTGCAGTCTATTCCTCCACCAGCCAACCAGCATCAAAAGAGCCAATAGCCACAAATAATGCTCAGAACAACAGCACCAAACTTCATCAACAGCACAAATAGCGTCCCCGCCCATAATACAAGGCATCAAACACCTGCTAGCTTTGCCTGAAAAGTGACGAAAACAAAACTCACCCACTCCCCTCCAGCCGCTTGCGAAGCCCTGACAAGTCGATTACCGAATGCGTGTGGGAGTTGAAGCTTTAGACTAGTTTAACTTGACTCGTGCACCTTCACTGAATGGAAAAAACGTTCACAGAACTCCGGTGTAAAAAGATTAGGCAGAATGTATTTCTTGTTTTCCAAAGTATCTGGTTTTCTCATCAGAAAAAGCAAAACGGCTTTTTCTGATGAGAAAACTAGATAAGAAAATTGTGTGGCTCAGTCCTAACCAAGCCTCAACTAACTCTTAAAGCAAAATCCTTTTTTAACTAATCATGAATTAAATTAAATGAATTTAACTTTTGCCTAATCAACTATTTATCCAATCAAAACAATTATTTATTTACGCTACTTTACAATATAAACAAGCAAAACATGTAGGAGCACACAAAACACACTTTGGCTCCCACAGTGTTCCTCTCTGTCTTCCGTCTCTGTTTCTAACAATAGCACAAACGAAGTTTTGATATACTTCAAATCCTGTTAAAATGACTGTGTTGAATAAAACAAACAGTAATGTCTTCATTGATATTTTACTTTCATGTTTATTGAAAGCTACCTTTTATGTTGCAAGAGTGCACTTTATCGGAGTGTTGTTGTTTACCTTTTACTATGTTTACGTTGTTTGCACATGTTGGCAAAAGTGCAACTATTTAGATTAAAATCTATTCAGAAAGGTTATTTGGCCTAAACTGTCTGTTTTTCTTTTTTCGATTTAAGATCGTGATGAAATCGAAATTGTGACTTCATTTAAAAAAAAATCGTGATATGATATTTTTGCCATATCGCCCACCCCTATGTCACGGTGTGTTAGACCATGGGTTAAATTTACGCTCGAATATCCCTTTAATGTACTTTATATTACAGGATAAAAAACCTAGACCTCTGCAACTGATATCCAGGTTTTTAGGATTCATACAGTCACCACTGGAGGTTGAGAGACTGATGCCATAATGTTACATTATTACTGTCGTGTGTTTACAGTGAGTCCATCAGCCGTCTACCTGCAGCCAAATAAACTCATCATCTCTCAGTGTCCGTTGGAGTGACAGTGATGAAGTGTGGGACGTGGTCGCCGTGACCGTCAAAAGTGAAAATGTGTGACATTTCAGGAAGAACACTGACTGACGCTAAAAAGGAACAAGGGTGTGTTACCCAGCTGCACCAAAACTCATCCCACCACCTCTCCTTCAGTATCTATGGAAAGAGCTCTGCTGCTTCCATCTATATCTGTTCATCCATTATGCATGACCAATTTACACTGTCGAGATAGAGGGAGGAGAGGAGGGAGCGAGGGAGGAGGGGAGAGGAGGGAGAAAGAGGAGGAAAATGGCAATTTACTAACCCTGCAAATTGATAGAGTCTATATCTATATTAGCAAGGATAATCAGGATATTGGAAAACGTGGCCACATCTGTACTGTATGTCTATTCATAATGGATGACCCATTTACACTTTTATTTACACAAGAGCACAGAGACACGGAGGAGGAGGAGGAGGAGGAGGAGGAGGAGGAGGAGGAAGAGAACAAGTGCTGCCACTCTCTACCCGCAGGCGATCCTATCTCAGAGCATCATTGGCACAAGTCTGCTGTTATTGCTTACCTCACACACTTTTACTCTGTGTGTTAGTGTGTGTGTGTGTGTGTGTTTGCGACAGTAATGGCACTCTCTCCTTGGAACAGATGCCCTTAACAGATGTCATTCAGCTTCCAACAGAGACGGTCAATAAGACAATGAATTGTAGCTCACCGAACCCACATCAGTCCATCCATTAGCGCTGTACGATTAATGATAATTGATGAAGAAAAGAAAGAAAAGAAACACCTGATTGCAGCTCTGACGGTTGCACTTATCAAACTGTATGAGGCTGAAATGTCTTCTTATGGAGGAGAGAAACTGAGTGTAGGAAGTCAGCAAGTTTAAACGTCTCCATTGTATTCAGCTCACACACTTGTCCAACAATAAATAATAACAACTCATCCAACACTGCCCATTTTTTATCTATCTTTTAAATTACCACTCTGTATTCACCAACTGTACATTTAGTCTTATCCACATGCCTCCACACTCTGCAATGTTTTACTCTACTTTAATGTTTTATTCTTTACACTGCAAAATCTCAAAATCTTACCAAGAATATTTGTCTTCTTTCTAGTCAAAACAAATTTCATTATACTTAAAATAAGACTCATCACATTAAAAAGTAGCTTGTTTTTAAAGACATTTTTTACTTCTTTCAAGCATATTTTCACTTGAAATAAGTAGAAAAATTTGATAGTGGATCAAGTTTTTCTTTTTTACCGTATTACAAGCACAAAACACTTGCTTTCATGTTACTACTTATTTCAAGAGAAAATAGTTTGAAACAAATGAAAATTATCTAAAAAATAAGATCATTTTTAGGTGATGATTCTTATTTTAAGTGAAAATAGTTTCGTTTTGACTAGAAATGAGACATTTTGACAAGAAATAAGACAAATATTCTTGGAAAGATTTTGAGTTTTTGCAGTGTACCTTTGCTTTTTTACATCTCCTGCTGTAACAAGTAAATTACTCATAAGTGGGATCAATAGAAAGTCTTATACATCTTATAAAATACCAACATTTCTCTATATGCAAGAGTCTATTTACATCTGTGGCTTTATCACTCCTGCTGTGTGATGCACACTCGTGCACATCACAGGTGTAGCGAGGCCTTAGGAGGATAAAACTTCATTATTAAAGCACAGTGCTGTAAAGTCTTGTAGTGCATGAGATGCTGAGTTCAAGTCTTTTATTGCACCAGCACCCACGCAGGTGTTTTTAGTTACTGAGGATGAAGGTTGAAGCTGGATGGAGCTCAGCTGGGACCGCGCCGACGTCTCCACATCTCAACAAATCAAACAAAGCCAACCAGGAAGTGAGGGACGACATGTCAATCAAACTGTTTTTTTTTTACTCAGATTATTTCATATAAATGATTCAACCTCGAAGAGATCAAATTATTCCATTAAAGGGATAGTTCACCCAAAATTCAAATTTCACTCATTATCTACTCACCCTCATGTGGACTAAGGGCTGGGAGAAGTTTCAGAGTCCGCCTTCTCTGAGTTACAGGGGGTCTCGGCGTAGCAGTGCATGTCAATATAGCGGTTGCAAATGGATACCAACTGTCTTCGTAACAAAAAGACACACCAAAAAACATCCAAATACCTCCATGCTGCTCGTATGTAATGTCCGTCTTGTATTGAAGCCCCCGAAATGCGAAATTGTCCCGAAAAAAATTAAATAAGTCTATTTTTCAAGCTTGTTTGTAGCGGAAGCTCCTCTTCCTGGTTCCTCAAATTTGGACGAACCAGGGTCCGTCCTCTTTCCAGTTCATCCAAATTTGACGAACCGGGAAGAGGAGCTTTGAGAAGCTTCTGCTACAAAACAAGCTTGAAATATAGACTTATTTAATTTTTTCGGCACAATTTCGCATTTCGGGGCTTCAATACATACGAGCAGCATGGAGGTATTTGAATGTTTTTTGGTGTGTCTTTTTGGACGAAGAAAGTTGGTATCCATTCACAACCATTATATGGACAAATACTGCTGCGCTGACCCCCCCGTAACTCAGAGACGGCACGGAGGACTCTGAAAAATCTCACAGCTCTTAGTCGACATGAGGGAGAGTAGATAATGAGTGAAATTTTAATTTTGGGTGAACTATCCCTTTAAACAGTGGAAAATCTGACTGCATCTTGATGCAACAGAGTTCCCCACTATCGGTTTCAGTATCTACTGATCTGCAGCTGCAGGAACAAACTGATCACTGGTTCACTAGACAAATATCAGGCAGCACATTATTACCTCTGCAAATATATGAAACACAGGAATCTGTCAATCACCTGTCTCACCTGTTCCTGTTTGTGAATTCTCCTTCTCTGTTTATATTCTACCAGAAACCACAGCCAATTACAAAATACTAGGAACCCTGTTACCGGTTATTGGTTATGAATCAGCATAAAATTGATCTGCAGTGTTTCCAGCTGCCTTGTTTTTACCAAATGAAGATGCTGCTCCCTGGCTCTCCGGGCCAGATCTCCTCCAGCTGTGTGAACCCGTGATGGCAGCGGTGATGACTCTCACACGCCTTTTGCTCGGTGAACGGATGTGTGCAGAACAGATAATGGTGGTGTTCCTGTGAGCAGTGTGTGTGTGTGTGTGTGGTATGAATTATTGAGCGGTGTTGATGCTGGCCAGGTCCTCCCTGCCTGCAGGCTGCAGCTCAGAGATGTCATGTTAGCGCAGCAGCCTCGGCTCTCAGCGCTACGCTTCACCTACTGTACTCTCATTCATATGTACACGCAGCCACGGCTATCCACTGCTATCTGCATTATCTACCACACACACACACACACACTGAGACAAGTAACGCACACAAATACACAAACATCCTCCAGGGGAAATGGCCCATTATTTAAACCATTTGTCAGCATCTCAAGTAAACAACAACACACTTTAGATAAATATATAAAATCAATGGCAAGGCAGAGCATGCCCGCCAGTTAGAGCTAAAAATAGACAGAAATTAGATTGATACTGAATGGGATGATTTATGATAAAGTTAAAAAATTACACACAAAAGTTATATAAAAAAACTTCTTTCACGATACCGAAGTAAAAGATGAAAGTGAAGTTTTTCTTTACAGGCTCTCGGCCATATGTTGCATTACAGATCATTAGCACGGTCTAATTAAAAACACTTAAAAAGCATCAATTTTGATTGGCCTGTCTGCACTTTGAAAATGTCAACAGGAGCATAAGTGGCCGTAACTAATAAAGCATAAATAATAATAATACTCTGATAGATTGAAGCTTTTTAATTGCCAGCAGCAGCAGCAGCAGCAGCAGCCAGCAGAGAGGATGTGTCAACTGATCCCTGATCGCTCATAGTGAAGAGTTAATAAAATAATACACATTACAAAAACATGACTTATGTTACTCATCATGTTCACCTGATGTCATTGTATTAATATTTCTAAACCGGGAACCTCGATATGATTCACACATGAGTACATTTGTCATAATATCAACCGACTTATCAACTAAATTAAAATAATCCCTCTAAGTTTAGACTCATTCTCTGTTCTGATTCACTGCTGCACAGTGATGACACCTGAAGATTCATGAAGATTCCTCAAGAGGTTTTCACACTGACCTCATTCAGACTTTTCCGTTTGATCCAAACCAGATATACAGGTGTGAACGCTCCTCTGCACCAAAGACCAGACATTTGGTCCAACCCAAAGAGGTGGTCTCGGACCATGGTTCAGACTTTTACAGTGTGAAAGCTTTTTTTGTTGTTGTTATTGCTGGTTTGGACATTCGTAGCTTTAACAGAAAGTAGCAGTGGTTAGCCTACACACGTTAGCATACACACTTTAAAAAAAAAATGTAACCAGGTAAAGCTTATTAAGATATAGCATCTCTGTTTCAAAAGCGACCTGGCCAAGAGGCAGCAAAAATTACAAGTACATGCAGTAATACAATTAAATACAGTAGAAAACAGTTCAATAAATAAAAATGAAATTATCAGGGATAGATTAAGTGTAACATCTGGGGCGGTGCATGGCGCAGTAGTTAAGGCGGTCGCCCCATGTAGAGGCTACAGTCCTCAACGCAGGCATCCCCGGTTCGAATCCCGCATCGGGCAGACCTTTCCTGCATGTCATTCCCCCTCTCTCTGCCTCCCCCTTTCCTGTCTATCTCACTGTGCTATCAAATAAAAAGGCAAAAACGCCCAAAAAATATACTTAAAAAAAAAAAAAAAAGTGTAACATCTGATTTAAAAACAGTGGCAGAGCCCGATGCTTACGAGTTCCTTAGTTTTAAGAATTTTAACAAAGTTACCAAGAGGGATCAGATTCGATTATTTTAAAAACGCTAATATTTTAAAAACGCTGAACCGTGGAGCCAAGGTCCAGCAGAGCTTCAGTCGTCTTCGAGACGATAAAGCCTCCACATGACGAGGACGTTCATCTGAATATGAACTAGGCTCCATATTGTACCTGATGGTGTTGATGCTAATGGTAGCAATGACATAACAGTAGAATTATCCTTGTCTGTTCATTTTTCTAGATGGCTACTTTGCTGACAAGCTAATGGGAGGAGAGTTCAGGTGAGAAAACGGCCTTAAAGACGACAAACCTTCTTCTTTTTACAGATATGAAATAGAATCTATATTTGCAAAACAACATGTTTTAAGAAACTCATCATGTTAATTTATGTGCATGTGGTTGATTCCTGTTTAGAAATCTGTGCTGATGGTTTTCACTGTGTCATATTAATGTTACGCTGCCGTTAAGTAGCTGCTTCAGAATCATTAATTATGAGCAGGATTCATTGAAAACAGCGCTAACGTTACATCTCTTTTATGTTCGCCCGAGGACACTCAGCTCCTCTTAATCGTCCCTTTTTTTTTTTTTTTTTAACACATGCAGATTTGTTTTTTTGTGTTTTCTAAATAACGCCACAGATTTCATCATATGAGCTGGGGTGATTTCATCATGTCTGAGCTGCCAGAGGCGACGCTTTCAAGCCCTCTCTAATAAAAACAAACAAAACGGAAAAAAAAAACGAGCCTCAGCACTTTAGTGTCCCTGTCTTTCATCCTCCTCTTCCTTTGTCTCTCTTTCTTCCTGCCTGTTGATGGCCGCCTTTGAACACACACACAGATAAATATAAGACAGAATGTGTTTTTGTTGTTTGTGTTTTTTTTTTGAAAGACAAAATGAAAAGAGCGACGGCCGCTGTCACGTCAAACGTGTCCCGGCCGTCCACAGAGTGTGTGTTTGTGTGTGTGCGTGGGAGCAAAGTACCTTCATCGTCCTCCAGTGTTTGTCAGCGGGTCAAATATTTACAACTAACTCATCTAATCATAACTACAAACCCACACACACACACACAGCTGCAATAAAAATGTTTAGATGTCATTTATTCAGAAAGAAAATTAAAGGGTGAAACGGAAAATCTTATGAATCACAAACTAGAGCGTCAATCAAACCATCGTGCACAAGATGTTACTGTAAAATCTAGTTTAAAACACTTTAATTGTCAAATGACAATTAAATAGAAATATGAGAGGTAACTAAAGCCAATGTAAAGTATAGACTGAATATGCAGAATGTGAAAGGGAGCTTCTTTAGCGAGACAGTAATAGAGGGTTTTGATATAAGCACGTTGGAACATGTCATAGCATTTTAATGTGACTGCTCCCTCAGTTACAGGTGCTCAGGCTCAATAGCAGGGCTTACTGCGGCGCTTAAATGAAACTGAGCGATCGTTACTGTTATTAGTTCTACCAGCTTTTCTGCTGGGAAAAGTCTAAGAGCTGTGAAAGAGCTCCGTGACCTTCTGACCCCTTCCCAGGCTCTGCAGGTCTAAAATACAATAAGGGATCAGCTGAGGAAGAAGAATGAATCTAGATTGAACGTCTGAGAGGAGGCAACTCACCATCATCCAGCAGAACTCAATTATATAATAATACCTGCTATGGATCAGTATGCAGAGCTGCAGTGTAAGTTTATGATGTGAGATTATACAGTAGCCTATAGCAGAAAGAGAGGTTTTATGGAAACACAACAACACAATTCTTCCACTGTGCAAAACACATGGAAAACGAACCAAACAGGAAGTTCTATTTCGTCCCTCCTGACCGCCAGAGGCGGTGCTTTAAGCACTGGATAACTCCGCCCGCGCTAGCGCATGTCGAGTACGAATAACAACAATGTCACCTGTGACCCCTGCATGACCCCCGGGAGGCTATATCTTCCGGTGTCAGCAGGCAATCGGCTCCTTCATTCTTCTCGCGACCGCGCGTCGAGGTGTACGTAAGTATAGCATGGCCATTTAATTGGCCTGGTACAGCTATTACTGGCGTGCTGCTGGCTTTGTGCAGCCTCGTGCCTCCGTGGCGGGAGTAACGGGCTGACGCTCGTCCTCCCAGAGGCTGTAGCCGGCGATTTGCACGTTGTATGTTCTTTACCTGCTCTGTAAAGGTGGCTGGCTGGGTGGTGGCGTTTCCGCCCCTCACCTTCCAGCATTGCACGCAGCTGCTGAGGGCTGTGTTGCTAGCAGGTTTGTGCTGCTTTGAATGCTATTAACTGTTCTGTTTTGTGTTTCTCTGTTAGTGTTCAAAGTATTATTGAAGGATTCAACTGTGTTATTGAGGTAGGGTTCCAATCCCTCTTCTAGCTCAGTTGTGTTAAAAAACTGCTTACCTTGTTGGTGAAGGTTGCGTTCCTGCCCCCTCTCCCAACTTGGCTTTGTGTTTCAAGGTGTTGGCGTTTCCGTCCCGGCGACGTCACATCTTGTCTCTTTTTTGTGTTTTTTTGCCACCTGGTTCCGGATGGCGCATGCCTGTGGCAGCTGTATGGCGTCCCTGGAGCCTGAGGATGGCCATGACCGGTGTGTGTCCTGCCTTGGTGTGGATCACCTGCGGGAGGCCATCACCGATGAAGCCTGTATAAATTGCAGCATTATGCCGAGGTCGATAAGGCTGGCCAGGCTAGCCCAACTGGATCCACTCTCCTGTCTGCCCTCATTCCAGTCCGGGGGGGCGGATTCCTGTCGGGATGCTGCACAGAAGAGGCCTGCCTCACGGGACGTGGGTGCTGTCCCCGCAGGGAAACGACGCAGGAAGACGGACGACCAGCTCTCCTCGAAGGTTGACCGTCTGGCGGCTGATATGGAGGAGATGAAGGCACTTCTCCTTGGCCTGCAGCCTGCTGGTAGGATGCCACATGCTGCTGCTACGGCTACTCGGGGGTCACCGCTGCCAGTGGACGATGCCATCTCCATTGCAGCTTCATCCAGCCAGTTTAATGATTCTGAGCAGGTTGAGTTGGCGACTCCAACAGTAGCGGGCTCCTCGCATTCTTCGGCCTCGGGTTCCCGGCGGGGCTCTGAGGATTCGTCCATGGGGGCAATCATCCGGGCTGCCCTGGCACGCCTGCAGCTTGATGCACCTACCGAGGGTAAGGCTCCCAGTGCTTTCTACAGGCGCAACCCCCCACCGGCGAAGACTGTGGTACCGCACTCTCCGGATTTTTTGAAGGAGCTGCACTCTTGCTGGGCAGACACGTCGGCCTTCACCAGGCCGGGGTCGGATGAGCGGGCCTTGGCTGCCATGGAGGGTGCTGAGGCAGTTGGCCTTCTCCACATGCCAGCGGTGGAGCCTGCGATTGCGGCCTTGATCGTGTCTCCGGATGAGGCAATGAAGCCTGACCCCCGGTGCCCTTCTGCCCAGTGTAAAGTCACTGATGATTATGTCTGCAGGGCTTACACCACAGCAGCGCGCATCGGCCGCCTGGGAAACACCCTGTCCCACTTCCTCTTGGCTCTCTCGACTTCTCTGCAGGATGCCCAGGTGGACGACTCCGTCCGCGACATCTGCGACGCCTCCCTGCAGGCCTTTGCCTGCCAGTCGAGAGAATTGGGTCGGCTCATGTCCACTCTGGTCCACACTCGCCGTCACGTCTGGCTGGCCCAATCGCCCCTGACGGAGGCGACTCGCAGGGTCCTTCGTGGGGTGCCGGCGGCGCCTGGTGAGCTGTTTGGCTCCGCAGCCCTGGAGGCCTTGGACCGCACAGCTGAGGCGGATGAGACCAGGAGGCGACTGGCAGGTCTCCACAAGAGGACGCCTACCTCCAGCAGGCCGAGGGCGTTCCCATCTGCCCCTCCACGTCCTCCACAGATGCCCCCCCAGGCTGCTCAGCGGCCGTCGCGACGGGACACGAGGAAGCCGACAGGTGACTTTCGTGCCACAGTGCGCCGCTCACCGCGCCAGCAGCAGGCCTCTAAGCCCGACCGCCGTTCCTCCGGTTCCTTCAGGGCCCGGGGGCAGCGGCGCTAGGGCCACGGGGCCGGTCGTCGGATGCTTTTCCCAGCAGCAGCTCAGTCACTGGGCTGCCTGCTGTCCGGACCCCTGGGTTGTGTCCACCTTGACCCAGGGGTACGAATTGCAATTCCGACGCCGGCCCCCTGCCTTTGGCCGGGTGAAGATCACATCTATCGACGACCCGGCCAAGGCCCAAGCCCTAGCCCAGGAGCTGTCCACCCTCCTGGACAAGGGTGCCATCCTACCGGTGGACCCCCTCCTTCATCCCGGGGGAGTGGAGGCTACACCCAGAGGTGGTCGAGCTGATCTGGGGCGTTTTCGGCAGGGCGGAGGTGGATCTCTTTGCCTCGAGGGCGTCAACCCATTGTCCCCTGTGGTTTTCCTGGACGGAGGAGGACAGTCCTCTAGGACAGGATGCCTTGGGGCACGAGTGGCCCAGCGTCTTCCTGTACGCCTTTCCACCGCTGCCTCTGATCCTCCCGGCGCTGCAGCGGGTCCTTCTTCGGGGACATCGCCTCCTCCTGGTGGCCCCATTCTGGCCAGGGAGGCCCTGGTTTCCTCTGCTGCGGAAGCTCTGCTGCAGCTCGCCATGGCGTCTCCCAGGGAGGAGGGATCTCCTGTCCCAGCTAGGGGGCCGGATTTGGCACCCCGACCCCTGCCGTCTCCAGTTGTGGGCTTGGCCGCTGCAGGGCCCGACACACTTCTGACCGGTTGCACTGAGCCTGTCCGACGAACCATCTCGCATGCTCGTGCATCGTCCACCCGCCTCCAGTATGACTGCAAGTGGAGGAGGTTCTCTGCCTGGTGTGCTGACAGGGGGGAGGACCCCACTTCTTGTCCAGTGACCACCGTTCTGGACTTTCTTCAGTCTCTCCTGGACGATGGTCGTGCACCTTCCACTTTGAGGGTGTATGTGGCTGCCATTTCAGGGCGGCATGATCTCATTGACAGTGCTACCGTCGGGTGCCAGCGGTTGGTGTCTCTATTTCTGAGGGGGGCATTGAGGCTGCGGCCCACTGTGTCCCCGAGGGTTCCAGCGTGGGACCTCTCCCTGGTGCTGAAGGCCCTGGCTTCTTCACCCTTTGAACCTCTCGCCCAGGCTGACCTTAAGTGGCTGTCGTTGAAGACGGCCTTTCTTCTGGCTATCACCTCAGCAAAGCGGGTGGGGGAGTTGCAGGCTTTGTCTGTTGGCGAGTCCTGCCTACGTTGGGGGCCTGAGGGTGCGAGTGTGACCCTGTGGCCTAATGTTGCATTTCTGCCGAAAACCCTGCCCCGTGGCCATGTCAACCGCCCTATTCACCTGGCGCGGTTTGATCCCCCAGCGGCTGATGATGAGTTGCGTGTTTTGTGTCCTGTGCGGGCCCTGGCTGCCTATATCAGTGCCACTGCACATGTGCGGCAGACGGAACAGTTGTTTGTTTGTTATGGGGGTCGTACCAGAGGTTGTGCCCTCTCCAAACAGCGCCTTTCTCATTGGATTGTGGACACCATCTCTTGTGCTTACAGGATCAACGGTCGGGCGTTGCCGGCGGGGGTCAGATGCCACTCCACACGCGGTGTCTCCACGTCCTGGGCTGCCCTGAGGGGCGTACCCCTGGATGACATCTGTTCTGCAGCCTCTTGGTCGTCGCCGGGTACTTTCCACCGCTTTTACCGGCTTAATGTTGCTGCTCCCCACCCGTTGGGCGTGGTCCTTTGCCTGGGCCTTCGACCTCTCTTCAGTAAGGTGGGTTGTGGGATTCTTCATGACACTGTTGGTATATGTCATCCAGTGCTTAAAGCACCGCCTCTGGCGGTCAGGAGGGACGAAATAGAACGAAAGTTACAGTTGTAACTACGGTTCTATGAGTCCCGGATGACCGCCAGAGCGCTCTGTCACTCAGAATCCTCGCGCGTTCACGAGCAGATTTTGGGAGCCGATTGCCTGCTGACACCGGAAGATATAGCCTCCCGGGGGTCATGCAGGGGTCACAGGTGACATTGTTGTTATTCGTACTCGACATGCGCTAGCGCGGGCGGAGTTATCCAGTGCTTAAAGCACCGCCTCTGGCGGTCATCCGGGACTCATAGAACCGTAGTTACAACTGTAACTTTCGTTTTCTATATCTCAAGATAACACTGATACAGGAACTCCCCAAAATCCCAGCTGGTTTGCTTCTCAAACTCAAACAACTTTATTAATCCCACCAGGGGCAATTGATTTCTGTCATTTTTGTAATCATTATACTCTTATAACCAATGAACTTAGATTGGGTACAGCAACCCAAACCACCACAATAGCAGCCACAACGACAGCAATAAGAGCAACAACAACAACAACTGAAATGTTCAACCATGTATTAAATGACCACCTTAAACTCACAGATTTCCCCGCTCAGCAATAACGTCAGTCAGCTCAAATAAACAAAAGAAATCCGCTCGTGCTCACCTGAAGCCCCTCCAGACAAACCGGAAACGCAGCAGACTCACGGGACCACTGACGCTCTCCTCCCGCGGCTCCAGCTGCTCCAGCTGTGCTGAGTCCGTGTAAAGTTTCCTTCTCCTCGGGTGTTGGTTTGGTCCGTCGGTGCAGCGATAATCCAACAGCTGAAACGCAGGGGAAACCGCGGACTTTTACTCGCGCATAAATCCGTCCTGTGAGCCGACAGGTGACTCGACCTCTCCTGCTTGGCGCCATATTTCAAACGGCCCCACCTGACGTCGCCACGTCAGTACCCGGCGGGCCATCCCATTGGCTGCTGAAATCGTCGACGTCATAAGTGGGGGTATAGAGAGCCCAGAGCGATAGATATAACAGAGTGGCGACAACCTTTGATGTCGCCGCCAGCGCGGTCACGTGGTTCATGTAGCTCCCAATAGTTCCAAACGAGGCTGCCGCTGTCATGTTCTGCTATGGGACAGACAGCACTGAGCTTGCTTTTGGACGGTAAATATTAAAAAATAAACCGTACAAAGGTGTATTTACAACTGTTACTGAATTACTGTATGTACATCAATGTCAGTTTTAAAACAAAAGGCAAAATCTTCTTGCTTCAAGGTTTTATTTGTCACTCTAAAGTGCAGATTAGCCTGCCCTACAGTAAAAATGGCATAAGAAGAGGAGTAAAGCAATATATTAAGTGGGAATATATATATTTAAGCATCAAAGATGTTCAATCAAACCCACACAGTTTGAAACAACGTTCAAAACACACACAGCCAGTATCACAACTAAACATAAAGCCCGTTAGCTTAATGCTAACGTATAATGCAAAACCTCATTGACGGGCTAACAGAAATTAGCATCGATATCGCCATTTCGCGGCAACCAAGCCATAGCAGTAAAGCTGCCAAAACCTGGCTTTAGCGCTGTCAACACGTCACAGTTTTCATGCAAGAAAGTCACCGTTTAATCCAGAGTCTGTGGTCAGTTCATAACGTTTGTTAGGAACTTGCACCGATGTTTGTTTGGGAGAAGTGCAGAGTCTGTGTGAGCCCAGACCGGGGACCAGGGCAGCGGCTGTCACAGCAGCAGCAGCCGCTCTACTGAGCTGATCTGCCGGCGGGGCCGACCGTCCATAGGCGGCCTTACCTATGTTTCAACCGTTTCAATTGAAACGGGCCCCAGCCACCAGGGGGGCCCCCAGCTGCCAGTCACCAAGTAAAAGACAGCACAATAATTCATCACCTAGGTTTCACCTTAACATACACACACACACACAGGCCTACATCCACCACACACACAAACAGCTCTGTCCACCGTGCGGTCACACACTCGACCCCTGATCCGCTCTACAACCACTGATGCGCGTGTCATGCCACACCGCGACTGTAGCCTACTAGTCGCTCCTAATTAATAATACGGCAGGAAATATCAATAACAACGTAGCTTACCTTTGAAAACGGCCCGCAAACTACCAATAGACCCTCGTTTTCCTTCTCCCAGTATTATTCCTTTTCTCTTAGCGTTTCTAATGTCCTTGTGTTTTTCCTGCTTTCCTCCTGACGTGCGCCCAGTTGCGTAACCTGATGATTGACGTCTGTCAATCACTTTCCTCCTCTTTTCTTTTTTTCCTCGGGTTAAAATGCCTCCAAACAAGCGATCTATGAGTACGTCCCAACTTAACAGAGAAATAAAACACAGCGAGAGCACAACTAAAATGTGACATTATTGGCAGCTTATTTACAGATTTTAATAATGGAGGAGACAGCTGTCTGTCTGTCTGCTGCTCCAGCACCGCAGCACCGACAGGATCAGCGCCTGTAGACGTCTGTCTGTCCGCATGTCTCGTCCTTTCCTTGTCCGTGGTCGTGATGCTGAAATAACGCGGAGCACTTTGCTCTCATTACTTTTGTTGCCAATTTAAATTCAGAATAGGCTATTGTTAAAGTTTTTGATTGTGTTAAGATCCCTGGTTTCTTGCCCTTATAGTGATTTTAACACTTAATGTGTTGTGCGTACCTGGGATGCATGGATAGTGCGTTACTGCGTCCTTTCAGGGTAGCATCAGCGACACATGGACACATAGCTGGCAAATAATGTTATGTTTAACAGGGTAGGGCCTCATATGAAATATTGAAACGGGCCCCCAGATGTCTAAGGCCGCCACTGCGACCGTCCTCCTCCCGGAGGAGGAAACGAGCCAAGTAACGGTATCCGCATGTTTTTAGAGGTTTACTGCTGGCTGGTTAAATTATTTTAAAGAGATTAATGTTGGTCTCATTGATGAAATTTAACAACTGTGGCAGTGGCATTAGTTTGTTTGAATGAAAAGTGAGCAGGGCTGCTTCTGGGCTACGGACTGAAATCACCACAGTTAAATAAATGTTTTTCAATGAACCGATCAGTCTAATAATTTTTATTTTGTTAAGTCAACATGGTTACTGTACTTGGGAAAGATTATTACCACTTTATGACTTAAAATTGGTCGGTATTTCATCAACGTAGCTCAGTAGTTTCTTGCTGTGCAGCCATAGAAACAGACGTGGTCCAGCGCCGCTGGAGGAATGTTTGGAACTATTGAGGGCTCCATGACCCGGAAGTCGGCCCGCCATTTTTTACAACGGAGTCCTATGGGAGTGTCGCCACTCTGTTTTATCTATCGCTCTGAGAGAGCCTAAGCGGAAGCAGGAAGTAACGGTCACCATGGGACCTCAACTCTGAAAAACTCGCCATTCAAATGAACGGGACTGAAAATTTTATTTTGTGATCCGTTTGAATTGTGCCATGAGAAAAAAATATGTCCTCTAGGGGAGAGCCACCTCAATTGTAACGTTTTTCACTTTTCACTCTACTACACAGAGATCGTTTTACCTACATATGTCACATTTTCAGGCAAAGTACCAATACATGTCTGTTATCAAAAACGACTTAAAGTTTTTCAATTAATAAAAGAGGTCTTGAGTAATATAACTGAAAGCGGACTGTGTCCGATGTTACAACTGAAGCGCTGGTGCGTCTTGATTGTAACAGCGGGTTTGATAGGTTGTAACACTGCTAAAAAGTAGCATTAAACTCATCGTTTTCAGGTCAAATCAATTATATTTCATTCAGGGAACTGCTTAACGTTTCTTTAACACTAAGAATGTCCTATAAAAATATTGTATATTATTAAAACTTACCGAAAGTACAAGTTGGAGAGTTTGTGTGAATTCATTGATAGGAGAATGCATGCGAACACTTATGCTGCATTCGATTGCACTCGGAACTTTTTTTTTTTCAGAAGCAGCGTTGCTCTTTCTCTTTCTCACTCTCTCCCTCTCCCTCAAATAGCTAATATCCTCCCCCAACAGTACTTTTTGATTTTCGAAAGACATCCAAACAAACATCACCACTGTGGCCGCCATGTTTTCCGAGGTTGTGCAATGAAACGCATTTACCTCGGAAGTCATAATTTCCAACGAGTGCAATTGAACGCAGCATTAAGAGTCCCATTCATAGCCTATACCTGCACTGACCCCTGTTGGGTCAAATAGCATCACCTCAAATCACTTCTTTTTTTAGAGTCTATGCAAAAGAAAATCAGTCGGTTTGCACAAGTTTTATTGCAACAATAAGACTATAGGCCTACACCTCAGTGCATTAGAACATTATGTGCAGATCAGTCCTTTTCCTCTCCTGTTGTGGGGACATTGTGTAAAACAAACAAAAAACAAACAAAGAGCAAAATTATTCGAGCTGTGTTTGCAGATGTCTGCCGTTGTCATAATTGTAACATGCGTTACAAATGAGCCGCTCGGAGCACCGTCCATTTGGCGTTGTTTACAGAACACACCTACCAATAATTATGTGTTAAAACTATGCAAACTAGTGACTAACATATACATAAAGACACCCAAGCGGATTTTAGCCCTGTAACATTAAAGAAAAAATCTGTAGTCAAAAACTAATGTGGGAGTGAATTTTTCTTATTTTGCGAAAATCCAGCTTCTCCGACGATATCTCACCACAGCGTGGAGGAAAACACTTGCACTTTGCCAGGCATGTGTATTACGGTCCTCGTCACATCCTGACGTAATGACGTCACGATCGCATCGACCAATCAAGAGAAAACGTGAACGTTACAACCGTGAAGCGTTACAATTGAGGCGGCTCTCCCCTACCTGTTTAAAACATCACGTTTCATCCCGAGAAATCAGCAGTTTGTTGTAAAGCTATTGTAGAATAAAATTCAGAAGAATCTGTAACCAGAAAGACTACAAGTCGTGTAGGTGACGTCACACACCAAATGCCGCCCTTTTCCGTGTCAGTTGGTGACGTATTTTCTGTAGGACACAGATCTGTAGTCCGTAGAGCGTCTTTACACAAAATACATTCTTCTGTTGCCGTTTTACGATGAACGGCCGATTTCTCTTCATGAAACGTGATGTTTTAAACAGGTAGAGGACATATTTTTTTCTCATGGCGCAATTCAATCGGATCACGAAATAAAATTTTCAGTCTCATTAATTTGAATGGCGAGTTTTTCAGAGTTGAGGTCCCATGGCGACGTTACTTCCTGCTTCCGCTTAGGCTCTCTATAGTGTAAATGCGCGCGGAATACAATACTGTACTCTTACCAATTTTATTTTCATGTATTTATTTTCTCTCTGTTGCTCTCCTTATTTGATCCCTGCACTATTGTCATTATTATGTTTTTTTGTTTGTTTTTTTCCCCAAACTGCATAATGGTTTGTATTGACAGTTGCCTTTCTAAAAAAAAACTGTATGTAGAAACAGCATCATTTGTCATATGATTATAACAATAACAATACTACAACTAAATAACGTATATTGTATGATTATATTATATTATATTATATTATATTATGAATAACCTTTCAATATTGTTTGTTAACTGAGGTCCCATAAGCAGTGGCATATCACCACACTACTCTGCAGTTGTTGCATGAAACCACATTTAACAGCTAGAATTAACAATGTGTATGAATCTACTAACTACTCCAACTATGTTCCATCAATATTGTAACTTTATTGAAGAGATGTTGTGTCTTTTTAATCCATTATTCTGAAAATGAGCCATAAAAAGTTATTTCATTCAATCTAAACTCTGAAAACTTTTCAGTCGACATGTGATAAATCCATAATAACACAATAAGTCTGTATCATCCTTGTTCTCCCCGTTCCTCCTCACAGGAAGCTGCAGCAGCATCAGTCATTTCACTAAGTGCCTCAAAACGATGTGTGTTTACGCTCTCAACTGTTAAAGACGTGCAGCAGCCGCCGCGGTGATAGATTACCAAGGATTCATTTGAGATGTTTGGAACAACATTCATGAATGCTGTACTGCTTTGGTAAAGAAAGCATTTCCATCTTTAAGCTCCATACAGTATAAAGGTAGATGTTTGTATTAAAGGTCCATACGGTATAAAGGTAGATGTTTGTGTTAAAGCTCCATACGGTATAAAGGTAGATGTTTGTGTTAAAGCTCCATACGGTATAAAGGTAGATGTTTGTGTTAAAGCTCCATACGGTATAAAGGTAGATGTTTGTGTTAAAGCTCCATACGGTATAAAGGTAGATGTTTGTGTTAAAGCTCCATACAGTATAAAGGTAGATGTTTGTGTTAAAGCTCCATACAGTATAAAGGTAGATGTTTGTATTAAAGCTCCATACAGTATAAAGGTAGATGTCCATGTGTAGTGTGATTATAAAGCAGCTCTAGGTTCTATATTAATACTGTGAAAGTATCAAAGCCTCAGTCCACAGAGAAATGCACACAGCCTGTATTCAGAAACTGAGCCTTAAAACCAGCCGTCAGGACTTCCTGTCACTTTGTGATGTCACAACAATGAGGTCATCATAGACTCCCCTATCCAATCTTGCAGTTTGGTTTCTTTCTCCTCTTCTGATTGGCTCACAGAGTTGTTGTCTGCCTACTAGAGCTCCAGAGAGAAGTTGAAACTTTTTATGGATCAGCACTTACAATAAAACACCAGAGTGTGTAAAATATTGAACCACCGAAAAACAACATTACAAGTTTGAGTTTTAAGTAAGTTTACTCTTCCATTTGGTATCCGCGGTAACAACTATTTGTTATGATTGGCTGTGGGGGATTTGTGTTTTGTTTTTACCTGATAATCTGATGTGACGGATACCTGGATGGGTCAATCTGGGCTGCAGACACACAACTCTCCACTTCCTGACTGATTGTGTTTGACAGGCCGATGGGTCTGTCACCTCTGCTGCTCATTAACGTGACCTTTGCACACACACACATGCACGCCCTGGATGCTCGCTGTCTAATTGGGTGAACAGACAGTGTTTTTCTTTGCTTTAACCTTTTCTATAAAGAACTCACAATACATCCCCCCAATGAAAAGGACAGTAAACAGATAAATGGTTTGTTTATACCTCTGCTGAAAAGAGACACTGATGTTTTTTCCTTAATGACTGTTTTACAGTATGATGTGTGTGTGTGTGCATATGCGTAAAAAGCGTCTGTTGTTGTTGCTGGTGGGCATGCTGGCTATCAGAAATACACCCAGCTGAGCTGCGGCATAATAATCATATTATCTGAATAAAATGAATGTTGGTTTGTTTTGTGCTGAGTGTGTGAGTGTGTAGGAGGACGAGTGTGTTTTATCATTTAAAGCCTGAGTCAGATATATATTCTGACAACTGAGCATAAGACCAGCTATCCAGGAGTAGGAATACACACACACACACACACACACACACACACACACACACACACACACACACACACACACACACACTTAGGCTAACATTTAGCAGGTCTGGTTAGAGATGTTCTATAAGTCAAATCAGCCCATCTACCCTGATTTTTAATTCTGTGTTATGGAGCGAGTGTTTATGTAGCTATTAAATATGTATGTGCATATGTGTGAATGTGAACATGTTCCACATTTCCATTACTCGGGTGAGCTCAGTGAGATGTGTGAAGATGCTCTGGTTAATAACGTCAATAAGGCCAAGGCTGGAGCTCATCAGGAGTTGATCATATTTAGAAAATATTCTGAACACAGCCAACTCTCAAACTCAGACTTTAAGTTCCTGAGGTGTAAGAGCCACAACAGGCTGGACCAGGGTTAAAAACAACAGTCAGTTCAATGATAAGAGAAGAGCAGAAAGAGTTCCTTATACCAAATGTATTAACTTTGCATCATTCACACTGGAAACATGTCACGTTGTGCTAATTTCATTAGTCAAGGACGTGTTTAACCAGCAAGTGAACATACGTATATTAGTTACTGTCAGTCTGCTCCAGGGCAGCTGGGGCTACACACGTAGCTGGTGTGAATGTGGTATGAATAAGTAATGGTTACTTATCGGGTATCAATAGAAAAGCGCTATATAAATGTATACCATTATTATTTATTATTATTATACAGTAGTATACTGTAGTAACAGGAGGAGAACCACTGGTTGTATTGTCGTTATGGTGGCATCCACTGTCCACAGGAGGAAGTCACAACCTCCTGATGAGTGGAAACATCTGACTGAAATGAGTAAAGATCTATTAAGAGAAAAACAATTAAAAAGCAGAACAATGTTATATCATCTGTAAAGTGTTAGAGTCTACAAATCAATTTGGATTCAGTCTCTTTGCCTCCTCAGTTAAAACCCCAGTAAAACCAGCTCCAAACTCAGTATATGCTAAATGGTACTGGTAATATATAAAGTGTCATATATTCTCTAGTGTCTACGACCACTTCAAGCTCTTTACAGTGTTTCACATTCATCTATTCAAACACACATTCATACACTGATGATGGGTTCAGTATCTTGCCCAGAGACACTTGGACATGTGGACAGTTCAGCGTCAACCTGGACGTTAGCAACTCTGCACGTTTGTATATTGATCACCATCATTTCTGAGGCTAATATGTCTCATGAATCTCTTTGAAACATGGACACGCCCTCAAACACAGACACACACACACATGCACACCACTGATATTTGAAGGCAGAGAGTGTCTTCAGTCCACCGCTCTGAGACATTTCACTCCAGACGTGTTTTAATCTTCCTGCTCCTAAAAACTGAGACGTCAAATGTTGCTACGTGAGACAAACTTCAAACAAACCTGATTGAGTTTAAACAGTGAGAACTTTATTTACACAACTCAGAGATATTTAAATATATGTGTGTGTGTGTGTTGCAGATGTCACTACTTGAAACATGGATGCTTCTGAACTTTTAGGTGATATACTCTAGTGTAGCCAAAATTGAAATCTTGTAACACCTTCTATGTGTGTGTGTGTGTTCATGTGTTAATAACTCAGAGCTCAAACATCATTTTATTCCCTCTGCAGCTCTGTGTTCACACCTTAATTAACTTATTTGGGTCTTGACAAACATTTGAATCCAGTTTGACAGCTCCTACATCAATAACACTCACTGATCCAATAGACTGGAGTGAATCAGAAACAGGTGCAGAGTTATTTCATAAACTTCAATGACCTCACTCTAAATCATGTTTTAATGTTTTCATCGCCGTTGTCAAGTCTAAGAACTAATTACAAGTGTTTGACACTGACTCCAATAATAATTTCTTTTTGTCCGCTCGTAGTAATTCTATAGAAGAGAACAATTATATTATAGAAAGTTAAATTAAACTCTGAAGTATCTAATTTCCCTCTCAGTCAAATGATGTTAAACATGATAATAATCCCAGCTAGAAGAGCGGCATGACGACTCTGCTCTGCTCAGCCACCTTTAATGAATCCTTCTCACTTTTTTTGTCACTTTTTTATCATTTTCTATCTGTGTCTAATAAACACGTTAAAAAGTGACAAATTAACTGATGTCACAGGTTTTTATAAGTGATTGTTGGAAATATCATTGCAACACCCGGAGCATTGATAAGCAGCTGTGACAGTCTCCAAGTGTGGGTTTGAAGTGTGGCTTCATATATACTGTATATATATATTATATTTCCACCTAATATCATCAATATTCATCACGTATCATTATCATAAACTGTGATTTTTTGCTGATAAATACTTTAAGAAAACGTTTAAGTTACTCAGAGTGTCAGGTTTATGATGAGAAACTGGACCCAGACTGCAGACTCACACATATATACGGCCATAAACAAAAAAAGGGAGTTTATTTGACCTACAGTACAATATGGAGAAAAAAAAACAAAGAACACACATAAGGAACAGGAACATGAACATTGGAAGAAACACAGGACATCAACACAGACGAACCAACAAAGGACAGTGGGAAAACACATGAGGGGGCAAGACACAGGTGGTGCAGTCAACACAGGAAGACAAAACATGGAATTTCAAAATAAAAGGGACGAACCATTATACACAGAGTATTTGAATTAGACCAGCAGAACTTTTACATGATAAACTTTAATCTATCACTCAGAAATGTTTTCATGTGACATATCATTCATAATATCTATTTATATAGATAATATACAGTGATATACATGAAATTTCTTATTTGAACCTTTTCTTATTGTCTCAACAAGCATATTTTCAAGATGGTTTTATTAACTTATCTGGTCATATTTTGTTAAGACAAATTATTGTCTTTTGTTCTGCATATACAACATGTGGGTCACAGTATGTTTATTTTATTGCTCCTAATCAACAGAATAGACAAATACAGTATATTATCATATACAATGCATTGCATAGTATATATTATAAGACAAATAGAGACCAAGTAATTCATAAAATAACTATATTTTAGTGTATTTAGCAATTGGTATTGCATCGGTTGTGCTATGAGACACAATGAGCTGCATACTGAATATTCTTTAATCAAAAATGTTGTTTGGTCTCTTTTGATTGGTCTGCTCAGCCAATCATTTGTCACTATTGTCACTATGGTGTCAGACTCAACACTCAAGTCAATGTATTAGTTCTTTTTCTCAGAGTTTTCACTAGTTTTTTTTGTGTTTTGTGTCAGCTCAGTGTTGCAGGTGAATATATTAACAACCTCATTAGTGAAATTAAAAATAAGTTTATTGTTACCAGTGCTGTAATAAAGCAGTGACGATGCCTGCAGCAGCAGCAGCAGCAGCACACAGAGCAGGTTGTGTTTATACTGATGCTTTGCCCAACACTGATTGTTATGCAGTTGCAAAATCTATGCATTTTGCACAATGAAGATATGGAAGTGTGTGTATGTGTATGTAAGCGTGTGTAGTGTGTGTGTGTGTGTGTGTGTGTGTGTGTGTGTGTGTGTGTGTGTATTTGATCGTAATTCGCACACTCGTACACCTGACAGGCGTCTCTCTTCCTGTTTTTCTCATCTTTCTCTCGCTCACCTTTCCGTTTCAGAACGATGAATTAATGTCTGCATACATCTCCATATCTTTATGCTGGAGATGACACCACATCGCCCTCCACTAATCACATACACACTCACGCACACACACGCACACACACACACACACACGCACACACACACACACACACACTGTTGATTATTGGCACATCGGAGGGTGCTGAAGTGCAACCACTGTGGAGTGGAGTGTGCATGAAGGGAAACCATTGTGTTTGATTTGTGTGTAGCTATGTGTGTGTGTATGGCGTGCGTGTGTGTGTGCATGCGTGTGTGTGTGTGTGTTTCTTAGGGACTTGGTTGTGTGATTGGTAATTGATTTTCCAATCTGTGCAGACCACGGCTCGGTCACAGAGCTGGATACAGCACAGGTCGGCTTCCTGTTAGCATCGACCGCTAATGCCAGGCTGTGGAAGCAGCTGGTGGAGGCTAAAACACATTCTTCATTCTTCACACTGGGGGGAAAAAAAAGACTTTTAAAAGCTTTTGTTGAGCTGGAGCTTTTTTCGTCTTCCTTTGCTGCTTTTTAACACTTCCCCTATTGAATGGAGCCTCGATCACTGAAGTTCAGGAGGAGAAAAGGCCACAGATCTTCTGTCTCCTCCTCTGCCTGTTGTTATGTGTTTAGTCAAAGGCCACGTATATGACAATGTGAGCTGAGACACTCGTTTTCTTTTTCTTTTGCTTCCCTTAACACTGAGAAACGGTTTCCTTAACGATTTAATGATGGGATCAGGTTAAACTTTGGTCACTAGTTACACAAGAGTCCAATGTTTCTTTCCTTTTCTTTCTTTCTTTTTTCAATCAGCATAGGACTGTATGTCAGGCACCTCTAATTACTACAATATCCTCAGACATTAGCAGCCCAGCCATCCCAGAGTCTCAGCAGCTGTTGCTATAGAGAAATCATCAGACAGAGGTTAAGAACCAGAGCTGAGGTCTGTTTACAACGTTTCATGGCTGTAATGAGGAAAAAAAATAATGCAACCAGATACTCTCAGTGTGTATTTGTTTCCCTCTGGTACATCAGCCGTCATGGTTGCATCATTTTCTCCGTATCTTTTCATCTGCCCAAACTTGAATGTATACTGTTCATATGCACTCAGGCATAATTGCACTCTGGTCTTAGCCTATATGTTTCCTGTGGTTGCCATGGTTACAGCTTCATTCATAGTAACATGTTGTGAAAGGCCAACAATCTCCAACTTGTCAGCTGCTGGTAAACAAACTCTACATTTAGACTTTGGCAGGTTTCTACTGGACTCCACTCATATTATTCTTAAAGGGATCGTTCAACATTTTGGCAAACTGGCCCATTGCCATAATCCCTATAGTTTTTGGAGTAGGTTCGTTACCTTTAATTGTCAGTGCAAGCTATTTTTAGAACGGCGGAGCAGAGCCGCGAGCTGCTCAGAGCTACGCTACGGAGGCTCATGGGATTTCTTTGTTTCCCTCATCAAACTCATCAAATACACAATCCAACAACTCCACAACGCTCTGGTGGACAAGTTGTGACCTGCACATTCACCACGCTATGAGATAATAACACAACGTTACCAGACAGAGTTGTTTTAGAGGGAAATTCATGCAAAACAGCTGATGCGCGTTGCCTTCAGGGACAGTTTTTCATCATGCAGTCTCTGTATTTACCTCTAAAACAACTCTGTCTGGTAACGTTCTGTTATTATCTAGCGTGGTGAATGTGCAGCTCACAACTTGTCCACCAGGAGTTGTTGGATTGTGTATTTGATGAGTTTGATGAGGGAAACCAAGAAATCCCATGAGCCTCCGTAGCGTAGCTCTGAGCAGCTCACGGCTCTGCTCCGCCGTTCTAAAAATAGCTTGCACCGACAATTAAAGGTAACGTCAACGTAACCTACTCACCACCAGATGGACAACTCATCCTCCTCCATTTAGATTTCCTCTCAGATTATTTCAGGTTACTTCCACTCGCATCGCCCCTCTCCCCGTCAAAATCTGAAGCTTTTATTTCCATCCAGTCATTACAGTGTCTGATTTCCCTGATTGCTTTCCTCTTTTTTTCCCCAGCTGGATGTTTGATGGCACAAAAATGAGATAGTTGCCCCTGACAACCATACTTCTCCAACCCCCGAGAACCGACGGTGTTGTCGTCAGTGCTCTGTGCAAACTGCAGCAAAACATCCAAACTGTGAGGCTGCTGGTGACAAAGAGAGATGAAGGCGAAGATGAAGATGAGTGTGTGTCTGACAGTCTATGTGTGTGTGTGTGTGTGTGTGTGTGTGTGTGTGTGTGTGTGTGTGTGTATGTGTGTGTGTGAGTGTTTAAGCACCCTCAGGGCGATGCCACACGTCTTCCCACAAACACACCGTTCTCCTCAGAAAGTGCTTCAAACTCCTACTTGAAGATTAAGATGAGATAAATATGATAATCTTGGGAATTACCTCAAATCCTGTGTTTTAGCTACGAGGATATTTATGTTAATATCTGTGCTTGTGTATTTATCTATGTGTGTGTGTGTGTGTGTGTGTGTGTGTCCCAGTGATAAAACTCCAATATTTGTCTGATCATTCTTAAATTATTTTCCCATTTCTCTCCAGTTTCCGCCACGTCGCTTCCCACATTAAAGGAGAATTGCCGTTTTTTACAATCTGGACCTTATTTCTAGCATAAAATACAATCTATTTACTCACCCAGATAACTTTGGTGTCATTACAAGTCGTTCTGACGAAATTAGCTCCAGCCAAGAGCCGCGTATATCCATATAATGTGAGTCTACAGGGCAGCAGAATGCAGCCTCTAAATAACACATTATCTGCAGAGAAACTCCTTCATTTCACCAATATTTAGTTCTGATAGGCTAGTGCTATTCCCCTCTGAGTCCGGGGTTAGCTGTTATCAACATCCGGGGTCTGTAGGTTGACCTACTGACCTCTGACCTGGATGATGTCATCTCTGAGCGCCGCCCGGCTCATTCTGATAATAATCATTCCGCTTCGGCATTCAGGTCCATTTTTATCTCAACTAGCCGGAGCTTTAGTGAGTCCAGGTTGAGGAGAGGAAGCCTGTGGAAGCTGAACTTCATCCAGCTGCTCATTTTGTTCTGACAAGTCGGAAACACGCAGAAACGAACCGTAGCATTAGCGGTAGCAACAAGCCGCGCGGCACTCAGAGATGACATCATCCAGGTCAGAGGTCAGTAGGTCAACCTACAGACCCCGGATGTTGATAACAGCTAACCCCGGACTCAGAGGGGAATAGCACTAGCCTATCAGAACTAAATATTGGTGAATAGACGAGTTTGGCAGCAGATAATGTGTTATTTAGAGGCTGCATTCTGCTGCCCTGTAGACTCACATTATACGGATATACGCGGCTCTCGCTGGAGCTAATTTCGTCGGAACGACTTGTAATGACACCAAAGTTATCTGGGTGAGTAAATTATCATATTTTGTGCTAGAAATAAGGTCCAGGTTGTAAAAAACGGCAATTCCACTTTAACTTCAAACTTACTTTGGCCTCTTCAAGCCTCTCCATACTATACAGTATCTTGCTCTTTACTTTGCACACAGACTCATTAGAATCGAATTCATGAATGTGTTATGACTGGTAGGGAAACTTGCAGCCAGCAGCCATATGGACAGTGAGGTTATATAAAGACATATAGTAGTAGATACACTGGAGTCTTTAACTCAGTGTCTCGGTGGCGTCTCCGTAATCCCTGCTCCACCATTCCTCTAATAGAGTGATATCTATTCAGGCTGCGTCGCTGCCACTCCAGCTCATTTAGCATAGAGGGTGTGCTGCTCGTAGCATCATTTGCAGCCAGTTACTGTGAAACCAAGCAGCACTCCTTCTCTCTTTCTTCCTCTCTCTCCATATATCCCCCTCTTTCGAATCATTTGAAGTACCCAAGTATTAGTTTCTCGCTGGCCTGCTGACCCTGAGCTGGTGAGAAAACACATAAAAAACTGTCATGCATCTTGTAAATGTGTTTTTCAGCAAGGTTCAAATGTCATTAGCGCCGACGCAGATCCAGAACCAAAACAACACAACAGACCTTCTCTTAAAAAGGGAGGTTTGTTCGCATCGTCTGCAAGTATATATCTTTCTGCATCGCGCTGCCAAGAGAAGAGGAGAGGGCATCAGTGAGAGCACCAGCCTTCCTTCAGACGCTGTGTAGAATTTATTTTGTTCCATCTCTTAATTTCCTGTTGCCGTCTCGCCCGTTATCTGAATATGGCAGATCTGAGGGGCCTGCAAAACAAATCATCCCCCCGCATCGTTGAGCTGAGGGCCGGCCTTTACTGATAATGTGGAGGAAGAACATGTGATAGCGCTCTATATACGTGAAACCACAAGTGGCCGGCTGCAAGATAACAAAGCAAAAACATATGTTCGGAAAAAGAAAAAGAAACCTCAAACATCTTCATCTCAGAGGGGTTTTGTTGATTAATGAACCTCAGACTTTATCTGGACTCCAGGAGCAAACCCTGAGTGGATTCAATTAAGACTCGAGGTGCATGTGAATGAGATCATGAGAAAACGTGCTGGTTCTTCCGAAGCAGCAAGAGAGATACTTCGTGTTTTTGCATTTCCATCAGATATGATCCCATTGTTTGTTTTGGTTCTGCGGTTGGAGTTCAGATCGATTGTGCAGTGATTGACTGGTGATGCCTTTAATTGGTGCATTGGTTTCATTCTTCCCTATTCCACTATTTATTCAGCCTGTTTTAACAGTAATTTACCAGTAACAGTTGCCAAACTGTTCCTTATGTGGTGTAATGTTGTTGAGTATTGATTACTGACATTTTATTATTATCATGATGTAAAAAAGACTGGTCGAAAAACTGCCCCCAACAGCAACAGCTGTTTTGCATGAATTTCCCTCTAAGACAACTCTGTTTGGTAACGTTGTGTTATTATCTCATAGCGTGGTGAATGTGCAGGTCACAACTTGTCCACCAGAGCGTTGTGGAGTTGTTGGATTGTGTATTTGATGAGTTTGATGAGGGAAACCAAGAAATCCCATGAGCCTCCGTAGCGTAGCTCTGAGCAGCTCACGGCTCTGCTCCGCCGTTCTAAAAATAGCTTGCATCGACAATTAAAGGTAACGAACCTACTGCTATGACTATAGGGATTATGGCAGTGGGACAGTTTGCCAAAATGTTGAACTATCCCTTTAAGGGCACAACACACAAACTTGTAAAAGGTTATACTGAGTATTGTGTTGATATGCAAGTATTTTAAATCATAAAAAAAATATTTTTCTCTATTTGTCCCTGAGCCAGTTTCACCTCCACAGCCACAACTGAAAAAAAGTCAGGGCTGTAAAACTGTCCTCAACACAGACAGTATGTTTGTGTGTGTAAAATACAGCAGGAAGTGGTTGCGAACATGTATCCATCCTGTTTTCTACCACTCTGCTTCTTCTCCCTCCTCTCCTCCTCCATCATCTCCCTGCCTCCCCCTCACTCTGTCTCTATTATAGTAATCATTGTGTTTATATGGGGCTAATAGAGTGATATGCATGCACCGCCGCTGCTGCTCCAGCCAGCTAAGTCATTTAGCTGAGAGGACCACTTGACCAATGCTGACAGCACACAAGCTACAATTAAAGCAAGGGCAGACCCCCCCACCCAACATACACACACACACACACACACACACACACCCCTCCTCATCCACTCCCAACCAAACACACATGCAAACGCACACGCTTTCATCTCAGGCATGCAAAAACACAACAAACACAACTCAGAGATACTTGTATTTTCACATGAACACACTGACAGCTGTTGCATGTAAGAATCTAATAACATGATGGATGGTACACACACACACACACACACACGCACACGCTCGTGCTATTATCAGAGTGCCGCCTCTTGACAAGGAGTAGTATTACTAAAAGGTTCTCCCTCCTACACACTCACAGAGGGGAGGGCAAAGTGAGTGTGAGGGCTCTTGTACCTCTGAAGTCATTATGTGTTTGTGTGCACACGCATTTATTTATTTTTGTGTGTGTGTGTGTGTTTTCCATCATGGATGTGAGCGTCTGGGTGTGTGAGTGTGTGGGAGGACGTGTAATCTGGGAGGCTCAGATGAAATGAAAGGAAAATAAAGTTTTACAGTAGGTTTGTTTGCATTTACAGTGTTTGAACAACAAGAACAGGAGTCATGAAGCTACACGTCGACATGATGCATTCATGGACACGGGTATGTTTGTTTTTTTCTGACAGAGAAAGGCCAGGAGTAAAAAGTCTTGATATTTACAGTAGCTACTGCAGATTTCTGATAATAAACTTTATTGTGATTTACTCTAAACCACAATATCCAGGTTCCCACACTTCTTTAAAGGTACATTGTGTAGGAATCACTCCCATCTAGCGTTGTGGTTGTATATCGCAAGCAACTGAATCGTATTTTTCATGCTGCATTCACCTGAAATTGGGCAGACAGCAGACGGACGACAGCCACAAAACAATACACGTGACATGGCGATGTCATATTGTTTACCTGACCCACATTTTACCGGCTTTCTCTCGACTTCTGTGACTCAAATGACATCTGGTTTGTTACCGACGGCCGTCTGCCCGACTGCAGGTGAATGCAGCCACTGAACGTAAAAACATGGCGACACCACATGGCAGCCAGCACCGAGCTTATCCGCTCCATGTAGATATGAACGATATGAACGGCTAATTCAGAGCTGAAAGGAACACTTCAGTTTGTTGATGGGGGGGGATTACTGGTTAATGAAAAACAGACTTTTGAACAAAATAATCGATTTTTGTGAATAGATAACAGGAGAAGTTACACAATGTCTCTTTAACATCAAATTTTCCAGGCACCATGCTTTCAAAATAAAACTCTCTGTTTACTCTCGATTAAAAGTCAATGTGACCTGATCTGACTCTGTGACTTTGTTCCACTCAGCAGGATAAATCACGCCGAGGTTTCCGCCCGCTGATGGAAACCTCGGATGTGTTTAGTTCAGGGCCTTCATTGTGTCCTGTTAATGTTTTGCCGTCTTTGTTTACTTGGCCGGGATGTTTTCATTTAGCTTTAGTGTGGCTACACAGTGTTAGTGTTCCATGCAGGCCCATTTAGAAGGAGCGGCGTAATTAACTTTTCTATGGTCCTTGAGTGCTCGCGCTGCGTGTGTGTGTGTATGGGTATTGATTAAAGCAATGTGGCATGTGAGAGCCGCACAGTGTGTTCATGTGCATCTGTAATGTGGAAATACTGTATGTTAATAATGCACTCTTGTGTTTTTTTTAACATGTAACAAATGAGTGTGTGTTAATTGATATTATTTATATAAAAGAAGATTTGGATTAAAGCCTGACCGCCATGTTGTTTCTTGTTGAGGATTATTAAAGGTTGTGTGTGTTTATGATCATGATGCAGGATTTCCAATTTTAAAACTGAGATTTCTGAAGTGATGCTGAACTCCTTTGAGACTCTCTCTCAAAGGATTATGGGTAACAAATCACAAGCATCACTGAGCTTGTTGTCTTTGCTGGTCGATGTCATTCGGTTTACTGCTTTACAGTAGATGTTTATCACTGAGAGGGTAAACACCTTGAGATGGACCTCACTGTTTATTTGCACTGCATGTTACTCTACAGTACAGACTGGCCATTGACCACGTTTATTTAACTATTACTGAACTGCATATCTGTAAAGGGAGTAAATAATTTTAATAATGAATGAATAATTTTGACTATTAATTAAAAAACTGTAGCTCAATCCACAAATTTAAAACCAAAAAAAAGTATAAATCAATCATAATTGACAAATATAGGGCTGTATCATGACACATTGGAGAACTGGGAAGTCAAGCTTGTTTGCTCTTAGTCTTCTCTTTTGTTTTGCAAATATAAGACAATATTTATTCTGTTCGATTTTTTTTTAAATTCTTCATCCTGTAAGGTTTATGTAAAAAGGGTAAAGGCCTACACCTTTTTATACACCTTCTTGGACCATGTTTCACTGACCAATCAATGCATTATGCCACATTATGAGTTGTTCTTAATTGACCAAATAAACTGAAACTTAAAACAACGTATTCTTATTATTCTTTGACTCATTGTTCAGTTGTTGTATTTCAAAGAGCAATGAAAAACCAGTGAAATTCCTTGTATGTATGTACTGTATGTAACACACTTGGCCAATAAATCTGATTCTGATGAACCCTCTCATGCTCAACACAATGCGAATACACAATCACACACACACACAAACAAACTCTTACCCTCCCACCTCCACAGCTGCTTTGCTGTTCCTCACTTGTGGCATTTCAGGTAACTAAACATGTACAGTGTACTGTAGATCTATGCGTGCAGATCTGCTTCCTGCTTTGTGTATGAATGTGTTTGACTTTGTGTTTTGACCTGTTGATCCTTGGTTATAAACTTCTCCTACAGACGTTTGTCCACATCCTCAGAGACAACCGCAAACATCCCATAACCTACAAACACTTAAAAGTCATCACCTCATATTTATCATATCTTCTGGCTGGATCGAGAAGATAGGCCTACTCTGACTTTTTCTTTTTTTTGTTTTTGTTTTTTTGTTCCTGCAGAGATCAAGCATCATTTTCTGCCTGAAAGACAAACACAGCCTGTAACAAATAGTCTAAATAATTAAGATGCAGCCGACAACAGTGGAGAACTGTGGGAAAAAAAAAAAAAAAAAATCTACAGCGAGAAGAAGACAGGATTATCACATGAGACGCTGGGATGTGGTGAAGGAAACTGACAAGAGAGGAGAAGAACAAAAGGTAAGAGTCATAAAATATTTCTAATGTCTCATTAAAGATTATGAAACGTCGGCACGGGCGGAAAATCTACGAGTTTGACTCTTAAAAAAAACAGGAATTCATCAGAAGGTTTATCACTTGTGACGCTGAGGTTTTATTTATTAATTTCTCTGTTGAGTTTGGTGGTTTGGAGGCTTCTCAGCTGCTGCCATTAAAAATACAACATTTCAATACGCAGCTCTAATTGGAGCGTATTTATCTTCACTGCTAAATTCTCTGTGACAGGATTTAACGTGTGTGCGGCGTAAACACTTTTCTCTGCGGAAACTTTTCACACACAGACACACACACACAGAACAACCCTTGAAATGTGGATGTGAACGAGCGCGGGCCTCCGTCGTATGGTACTTCTCACCTTGTTGAATGGTGTGTGAGGGAGTAAGTGTGTGTGTGACAGCTGATCTTGTATTGACACACTCGACAGTCACTATTTGTACAATGAGTTTAAACAAAAAAACAAAAAAAAAGATAAAACACATGAGAGGCAGAATCACACCTTCACAAGTGGTTTAAACACACACACATACACACACTGTTGGGTATTCACCACCATTACCAGCCTCAACCCCTCTTTTGTGTCTCTCCTCACCCACCACTCTCATTTTCCCATCCTCTCCTCCCACTCTCCTCTTCTCTCCTCTTCCTATTCTTCTCCTTCTTCACGTTGCTTTTATTTTTACATTTCCACTCTTTTCCTCTCTGCCTTCCTGACTCGGTTCCCCACTGCCCCTGCTGTGCCGCTCCTCTTCATGCATGTTAAACAGCACATGAATAAAGCATGCCATTATTGCAGGAAGTCAGTGTGTTTTTAGCATTAAGCGTGTGTGTGTGTGTGTGTGCATGTGCTGTCCAAGATGCACAAGCATGCACACGGTCAAGTGCACACTCTCATCCTTATCAAATGAGATAAAAGCCGGCTCAGTATGACTACAACCCCCTAATAGCAGCGGTGACCTTCATCCATGCATTAGCCCCCGCTGCAAGATAAGAGTGCTGTTTTCATACATGTTAACAGCCATGTGGGGCCTCTGCAGTCGGCCGTGGTTTTATCACAGGCCAGTACGTTGGCTACAGCTCCGTCTCTACGCTCCTGACTCAAGGTGATGGCTCACTCATGCTCGGACCTGGACCTCCGCTCGTTTCTCTGCTCAGGGTGATGTTAAGGGGATATTTCAACATTTTGGCAAATTGGCCCATTGCTATAATCCCTATAGTTTTAGGAGTAGGTTCATTACCTTTAATTGTCGGTGCAAGCTGTTTTTAGATTGGCGGGGCAGAGACTCGAGCTGCACGGTATTTCCGCCTTTCCCTCATCAAACTCATCAAAAACACAATCCAACAACTCCAAAATGCTCCCATGGACAAGTTGTGACCTGCACATTCACCACTCTATGAGATAATAGCCGAGCAGCCATGTCGGGAATGTAGTTCCGGCTGCATTTGTCTCGAAAACAACTCTGTCTCGTGATGTTACATGATTATCTCATAGCGTGGTGAATGTGCAGGTCACAACTTGTCCACCAGAGCGTTTTGGAGTTGTTGGATTGTATATTTGATGAGTTTGATGAGAGAAAGGCAGAAATACCGCACGGCGTGCAGAGCTCTCGGCTCTGCTCCACCGTTCTAAAAACAGCTTGCACCGACAACTAAAGGTAACGAACCTACTGCTATGACTATAGGGATTATGGCAATGGGCCAATAATTTGCCAAAATGTTGAAATATCCCTTTAACTTTTCCACTAAGATCGAGAAGCTTCTTCTTCTCTCTTGTGGTCCATCTCCCTCTCCTCCTCTCCTTTGTCCTTCCTCCTCTTCTCTTCCTGCCATTTCTTCATAACAATAGACAGTGAGGGCCATCTACAACATCATTTGAATTATCAACAAGAGGGATCACAAAAACGAGCTCAAAATATCCATCAAAATGTAAAATATACTGAGATGTGCACATTCAGATCAGGAAACAATGGAGCTACACTTATGCAAATACATTAAGAAGAACTGTTTATTGTGTGGAAAGTTGCAGATACACTTCTTGCTTCATGACTTTCAAACAGGTTTTAAATTATTGCTCAAGTAGCAGCTTTATATAGCTACAATAAGTCTGTGAACATCTGTTGAACATGATGCCTCCCCCTTCAAGACGAGATACTCATGTTAAATCACAAACAAAGTAAAGATGTTTTTAAAAATATATGTTATGGTTTGAATAAAATTAGCAAATAAAACAGGTTTAAGTTGCAGTTTTTCTCAGGTTTCTGAGGTGGAAGTGAGAGGGAGGAGGCTGCAGGGAATCCAGCAGATGCAGATGTTGTATGGAAACAACCTTTGACAGAGTGAGAATTATGTGTTACAACACAATCATCATCATCTGTTCAAAACCTTGTCGACACTGTTTGATTGACAGGTGAAGTGTCGTAAGAAAAACAACCCTAACCCTACCAACCATAATCCTGATATCACACACTCCCAAAACCTAAAATATGCTCTCAACTAATATTACCTGCATCGTGAAAACATTACACACCATGTAAACAACGCAACCATGTGTGACAAACTCACATTATAGCCTATAATAAACATGCACACAGTGTGGACATATATCTGAGGAGTGCAGACTGCTTCACAAAGGAGGAGGAGGAAAAAAAAGAGAAAGTGTGGCCACGGGCGAAGCGACGTTAGAAGGTGCAGCTCAGAAATATTTAAACAGACGTAATGAAGCAAAGCGATTAAACACAAGTCAGAGTTACCAACACGTGTGTTTGGAAGTGTGCGACTGTGTGTGCAGCGCTGTAGATGTACATCACACGAAGCAGCAGCAGCAGCAGCAGCGGTGGCGGCGGCTGCTGCTCCTTCACCCAACTTACTTACGGCGGCACGGTGGCACAGTGGTTAGCACTGTTGCCTCACAGCAAGAAGGTCCTGGGTTCGAATCCCGGGCCGCCCAGGGCCTTTCTGTGTGGAGTTTGCATGTTCTCCCCGTGTCTGCGTGGGTTTCCTCCGGGTGCTCCGGTTTCCCCCACCACTAAAAACATGTCGGCTAGGTTAATCCTCCAGTCAGTGCCCCTGACCAAAGGCACTGGCTCATAATCTGGAGTTGGTCCCCGGGCGCTGCACCGCGGCTGCCCACTGCTCCTCAGGGATGGGTTAAATGCAGAGAAAGAATTTCACTGTACTAGCTGTATATGTGACTAATAAAGTACCTTTACCTTTAGCATCGCCTCAGGTGCACATCAAACACACACACACACACACACACACACACACACACACACACACAGTCATTAGTAGGCAACACACATTTTATCAGGAACCGCCTTCAACACCGGCAGAACATCTTCTTCAGCTTCTTCAACTTCTTCTTCTTCATCTTTTCTCCTGTAGTCCATCCCCCTCTCCTCCATCCTTTCTCCTTCTCATCTCCCTCTCCTCCTCTCCTCCATCCTTTCTCCTCCTCATCTCCCTCTCCTCCTCTCCTCCATCCTTTCTCCTCCTCATCTCCCTCTCCTCCTCTCCTCCATCCTTTCTCCTCCTCATCTCCCTCTCCTCCATCCTTTCTCCTCCTCCTCTCCCTCTTCTCCTCTCCTCCATCCTTTCTCCTCCTCCTCTTCCTCTCTCCTGTAGTCCGTCTTCTTCTCCTCCTCTCCTCCATCCTTTCTCCTCCTCCTCTTCCTCTCTCCTGTAGTCCATCTGCCTCTTCTCCTCTCTTTCATCCTTTCTCCTCCTCTTCTTCATCTTCTCTCCTGTAGTCCATCCCCCTCTCCTCCATCCTTTCTCCTCCTCCTCTCTCCTGTAGTCCATCTCCTTCTCCTCCTCTCCTCCATCCTTTCTCCTCCTCTTCTTCATCTTCTCTCCTGTAGTCCATCCCCCTCTCCTCCATCCTTTCTCCTCCTCCTCTTCTCCTCTCCTCCATCCTTTCTCCTCCTCCTCTCTCCTGTAGTCCATCTCCTTCTCCTCCTCTCCTCCATCCTTTCTCCCCCTCTTCTCTTCTCTCCTGTAGTCCATCCCCCTCTCCTCCATCCTTTCTCCTCCTCCTCTTCCTCTCCCCTGTAGTCCATCTCCTTCTCCTCCTCTCCTCCATCCTTTCTCCTCCTCTTCCTCTTCTTCTTCTTCTCTTCTGTAGTCCATCTCCCTCTTCTCTTCTCCTCCATCCTTTCTCCTCCATCCTTTCTCCTCCTCCTCTTCTTTTTCTCTCCTGTGGTCCATCTCCCTCTCCTCCTCTCCTCCATCCTTTCTCCTCCTCTTCTCTTCCTGTCATTTCTTCATAACAACGGACAGTGAGGACCATCTACAACATCATTTGAATTATCAACAGGAGGGATCACAACGAGCTCAAAATATCCATCAAAATGTAAAATATATTGAGATGTGCACATTCAGAAAAGGAAACAATGGAGCTACACTTATGCAAATACATTAGAAAGAACCCGTTTCTTGATGAAAACACAGTTTGTTGCATTTTAAAACAGTGTAATGAGCCTTTACCTGGCTTTTGTAAAAGACCAAACATGTTGCAGTAAATCATCTGTGCGTGTGCATTTCACTGCATCTCCAGCGAAATGTCAAGAGCGAAGAAGAGCTTCATGTGACAATTTACACAAAAGAAGCGGTGGAGTAACGATGTGTGTAGAGCAAATGGAGTGATGAATCGCACTGTGTGTTTACTAAGAACAGGTTGTGTACAGTAACGGTATAGACACAGAGTGACGAGAGCACAGAGGACAGGACGAGACAGGGAAGACAGTGGCTTTCACAGGCAGGGAGGGAGAGGGAGAAATGGCAGCGAGACAGATCCTAAGGGACAGCGTCTGTCCTGTCCAACACCCCGGTGACACGGGATTGTCTCTGAAAATGTGAGAAGAAGAGACAGCATGGGAGAGTCAGGGAGCGGCGGTGGTGAGAGGCCGATAATGATCATGTGAAGCAACTGTCTGGCAGCTTCTTATGTTCCCATCATGCTTCTGTGTTTTTATAAAAATAAAAAGCAACAGATCTGGACACTGTGCAAAGACGATTTCACCTTGATGATGAAGTTTACTTTACTTGATTTTAAAGGGGACATATTATGGAAATATCACTTTTTGAAGGCTCTTTAACATATATTTGGATGTTCGTCTTGTCTTCTGAAATATGTAATTTTCAGGCTCACGAGTTAAAAATCCATGTGGTTTTATGAGCTGTTCCCTGGCAATTATGTCATTAGTATTTTAATTTGCATAATACCACCCATACCTGTGAGTACTGGTACCAGTAGAACGGCGGGGCAAGCAGTGGCTCATTTGCATTTAAAGGGACAGGCACTGCAACCAGCCGTTCCGAACAGCGCTGTTTTTAGCGGATGAAAAAAGTGATGGGATGTTTGATCCATTGGGTATTTTGATCAAAGCATGTGTCTTTAAGACACCTGGGAACTATTTTAATTTGTGGAAAAGCAGCAAAATATGTCTCCTTTAATGAATCCTCTCCTCAGGCTAAGTGGCCATCTTGTCTTCTCTTGTCTTGTCTCGCAGTCTTCTTTCAAATCCTCCAAACCTCAAAAGTGACTTCAGAAAGTTTAGAATAAAGGATTTGGTCGTGGATCGCTCAGAAAGCACTGCAGTCAGCCAATCAAAGGAGAGAGTCTTAGGGCCTCCTCTCTTCTGATTGGCTGACACCAACCTGTTGTTTCTATAGAGCTCCAGAAGAAAAAGAAGAGGAAGCTGCAGAGAGAGGAGGAGATGGGAAAACTCCACTGGATCAACACTTCAAATAAAACAAAGGACATGTTGGAAAGCCTGATGGTTTAGTCATAATAATCTGTCGTCAAAAAGTAATGTAACTAGACAGAGAGAGACTGGAGAACATCCAGGAGGACGGTGCACGATTGTTCTCCGTCAGCCCTCAGGGTCGCCGGCCGCCCTCTCGTTGGCCACTGAGCATCTCATCTCCACTGAAGCTGCTGAGGGACCTGACTCTGTCGTCTGGGGAGACGTCACGCCTCGCCCAAGGGCACCTTGCAGCAGGTATCTGCAGAGTGACAGCGTGTCTTGTTCACTTCACGTGCAGCTGCTTCTGAAACTGTTCACAGCTTCTCCTCTGTCAGCCATTAGACTCCCAGTGCATCCAAAAACGGCTCCACACCTTCGTTTCTCCTGCAGCTCCTGGCCTCATCGTGAGGACGGTAGCCGGCGTAGTCAGTCAGTTTAGGTCTGGCAGTTTAAGACCGTAGTCTGCTGGCTCTATACTCAAGGCATTAGCATTTAAATTTAAGTGCCTGGAGGTATCATACATCAGAGTCTTGGATCTGTCTGTTTCCAAGTTTGGAGGAGACTTATTCATTCTACACTGAGCGAGCCAAGTGTCCAAACCCGCTGGAATAATGCATGTACGTTAAGCAGTTGGTTACATAATGATGTGAATTAATGCATCACAAAAAATAAAAAAAAGACCTGGGGACTTTTTTTTATTTTTTATTCCAAGATGTCTTCACACATTTACTGTTAACTACCCAAATCATGTCTTTGGTATAGATATGTGTTACTTGTAGGGGGATTAATTAACCTTTAGATCAATATTTATGTCTCCATAGGGCGTCTTTGATCACTGCAGCTGCAGTCATGAATTTTTCTAGCGGTGGAAATTTCTTTTTTTTTTGAAAAACTGTGCGTCTGTGTCAATATTTTCAAAAGGTTTTCATCCAAAACCCTCAGCAACACTGAGGTAAAGTTTAAAAAAAAAAAAAAAAAAAAATCTTGACTTATAAAATTCTCATTACCCAGGAGAAGGTGGTTTACTATGATCACAGGAACAACAGGGATGGAGTAGGTACATGAGAGCAGCTCATAATCACAGTGGAAAAATAAAGACTCCTTAAGGGCGTTGTAGCTGTTACACAATAGTTAGCGGTGTATGTTCACTCTCTGGAAATGTCTCCTCTTCAAAGAAACACATACATGAGAGCACACACACACACACACATACGAAAAAATAAAAAAACACAGAAAAAACAGGAGGAAACGAGAGGCTTCGCCAACCAGATCCCAAGTTACCAGGAGACATGGCTGCGAGGCAGAAGCTGCTCTTTGATCAGCGAGACGTCTTGGCCCAAAACTGCTGCAGGATTTCAACAGATCTGGTTCAAGTTCTCAAACATTTAGAGGGTATACGTGTTGTGTTGCGTTGTGTTGTGTTGTGGGTTTCCCTACATGATGACGGGTATTTTTTTTATGTGCATCACTGAGTTGATGTAGTTTAAAAAAATATATAAACCTCAAGTACCCGGTTGCATATATATAGGCCACTGCAGTTTGTTTTGTTTTTTTTTCTCCCCCCCCTCCACATTCAGCCATTGTTGTCGACGCTGCAGACTAATATCTGTGGTTGGAGGAACACATTGTGTTATTCAGCGGAGCATGAGGACATTAACACCCTCCTGCTGCTGCAGCTAATCTCATAGACACAGAACAGTGACTGCACTGTTTCCTGTATAGTCCTGCAGGCAGCAGCTCACCTCACACCTCACACAGGCTTTATCTCATTCACTGCTTTTAAAAAACACAAACACAAAAACACAACACACACTTCCAGAAAGGCCACTATAGCCTACACTCTGCTCTAGAGCTGCGATGCATTCATGGGCCATGGGGACATTCAACATCGGAGATCCAATAAAGATGACAAAAGCTTCTTAACCATTAATAAACAGTGTTAAGTGTAGTTTTGTAATGTTTTCATTCAAAGAGACATTGTGCAACTTCTCCTGTTATCTATTCTCGAAAATCGATTATTTTGTTCAAAAGTCTGTTTTTCATTAATCAGTAATCGTGTCGCCATGTTTTTACGTTCAGTGGCAGCGTGACGGTAGGAAACCACGGAAACTCAGCGGAGACACCGGAGCTGTCGGCTCAGGTCGAGGTGGCGTCTGTGAAAAGTCACCGTGGTAACGCAGTGAGGAGGACTGGAGCGTTACACTGATGCTGCATTCACCTGCATTCACCTGCAGTCGGGCAGACGGCCATCGCTAACAAACCAGATGTCATTTTAGTCACAGAAGTCCAGAGAAAGCCGGTAAAACGTGGGTCAGGTAAACAATACGACATCACCATGACAACATATTGTCACGTGTATTGTTTTGCCTCGTGCTGATGGGCCACTTGTTTACATAGAGGCTTGTTTATGCCGTTACGTGCAGTGGCTGTTGTCTGTCTGCCGTCTGCCCAATTTCAGGTGAATGCAGCATGAAAAATACGATTGAGTTGCTTGCGATATACAACCGCAACGCTAGACGGGAGTAATTCCTACACAATGTAGCCTATACCTTTAAGGTTACATTGTGATACCTGCAATCAAGAGTGAAGTATCAGCAGTAACCATGACAACAAGCACATCCTGATCAGAACCATTCATAAAGAAGAAGAAGTCTGGACTTATAATAAATGCATAGAGATCATAGAGTTATTGTTATTGATCTCATAAATGTAACATTGTCTGTTCGGGGGGTTTTCATCCTTTTAAGGTGGAATTCTGGGATTCCACCTTACAGTAAAAGATGCTGTAGCTCAAGCATCAGTGAGTTGTCATAGATCAATCGCAGCTCTGTTGTGTCCAGCTACACTAAGTCTGTCCGGGGTAATTGGGGTAACATATGTGTGTTTTTTTTTTTTGTTTTAAGGTGTGGATTCAGAGCTGTGTGTGTGTGTGAGATTTGTGTTGACTTATCCCTATTGGCAGCCTGTCTCCTCGCCCGCTGAGTCAATCAGTCTGGGCCTGTCTCTTTGTTAACAAGTCGTCTTTGTGTGTGTGTGTGTGTGTGTGTGTGTGTGTGTGTTTGGTGTGTGCGTGCCGTGGATAAGGTGAGGAGGAAAACCAAAGCCAGGTGTGTTTAGTGGAGACAGGGAAGAGGAACTGAGGGGTGAGGAGCGCGTGGAGATGAAAAGCAGCGTGAGGAACACAACAGTTTGAATGTTGCGGTCGTCTCAGCAGCGACTGGGCTCCACACAGCAAAAAGAGATGAAGGTGCAACAGCAGGTGTGAGAATATGAGACGCAGCACAACAGCACAGGAAGTGAGAAAAACACCATCAGACAGACAAGAGGTGGAGGAGAGAAAGAATGAATGAATTGAGGACGAGGGATGATGATGATGATGATGTTGTCCCTGAATGCACCACCAACAAAGCAACCAACCAACCAACAACCAGCAGCAGCTTGGACAGTTTCCAGCTCTTTCACAAAAACACAGAACATTAATCTTACACAACATCTACACAGAAGAGACATGACTGACTCGTATCCACAACTCGGTGTCTTTGTTGTCGAGCGATTCATTTGGAAAAGCTGCTGCAGATTGATTGTGGATCTGTGCTATAAGTGATGTGTTTTTATTATATTCAGAGAAAAGTTTCCACATAACAGGTCACTTTGATTCTTTAAAACCAAAATATTCATGGTCACCTCTCTACTGATGTCGTATTACTCTGGATAAGTGGGTTTTTGAAAAGACGACAATCACAGAAAACGCCTCGAGTCCCATATTTTACACTCGTCCTGCATGTGTTTTATTTGAAGTATTGGTCCATAATGTGGTCGATCACACGGCAGATTTCACCTAAAAACACAAAAGGAAACCAAATC